>NC_143013.1:106454151-106754151 GCF_055824585.1 Amblyomma mixtum
TAAAACTTGCGGCCACATACAAACGCAAACAACAATCAATCGATTTAAACATCTTGGCTAAACAGCAACCAGAGATATACATATACCTAACAGCTTTCAGAGGTACATAACATCAGCAAATTCAGCACAACTTGCCTAGATCATATGCACAAAAGCCCTTTGTGACTCCTTCAGTCACTTCATTAACAAAGATGCAGAAGGACATGACCAATAACTTGTAACATTAACAGTGCTATAAGCCTGACAACACTCGCATAAGTACATCAACTTCCAATACACTGTAGCGTAGCAAAAGACGAGGACACAAGAGACGAGACACGAACACCACGAGCGCTAACTTCCAACAAATTTTATTCTCCTCAAGCATCGCATTTATACGCCAGAAAACAGTAATCACACGTGCGAACAGTATCAGTTTCTTAGAAAAACGAGCTCTTTATCTGAGAGGAGAATGGAAGGTGTGCTTACACACGAGCATTCTGACCTATTTATTTTTTCGGCTTCAATGATTTCGCGCGTTACCCTTTCTCTGCTTTTTCCTATTACCAGACTTTTATCAAAGAAAGGCTTACAGGTTTTCGACTTGCATGCGAGAATGTGGTCATCCAGCGATCCGCCTTGCCCGTTTCTGACGTTGCGAGCGTGTTCCATTAGGCGCTCGTTCAGACGCTCGCAACGTCAGAAACGGGCAAGGCGGATCGCTGGTTGACCACATTCTCGCATGCAAGTCGAAAACCTGTAAGCCTTTCTTTGATAAAAGTCTGGTAATAGGAAAAAGCAGAGAAAGGGTAACGCGCGAAATCATTGCAGCCGAAAAAATAAATAGGTCAGGATGCTCGTGTGTAAGCACACCTTCCAGTCTCCTCTCAGATAAAGAGCTCGTTTTTTAAAGAAATTGATACCGTTCGCACGTGTGATTACTGTTATCTGGCGTATAAATGTGATGCTTCATGAGAATAAAATTTGTTCGAAGTTAGTGCTCGTGGTGTTCGTCTCTCGTCTCTTGCTGCGCTACAGTGTATTGGAACTATGTACCAACAAGCCCAAAAAGCCACGCTACATCAACTTGTGTAATGCGGTTAAAAAAAAAAAACGCTGAATTTAGCTGTAGAAAATATACTTCAACATATTAGAAAGTGAACAATTGAAACACATTTCTTTCCAAGAAATTAGAACAAATTATTCTTTTCCAAGAGCATGAACAAGCTCTTAAGTCGGTTCGTCAGTAGTCCACGTGGCACTATAAAGTGTCTGGCAGGGCAATATTCTGCAGCAGGATGAGTATGGCGGAAAAAGCCGGTGGATAGTCGAGGTATTTTATGTAATCTGTCACCAGGCAGAAGATGAGGGCACGCTCTAGGTTGCCGTTGCTGATCGAGATCACTTCTTGATACTTCCAGCGTAAACACTCAGCGCAGGTGTATACATGAGGTGCAGTCACTTGCAACTCTTCAGGCCGTGGGATCTGTGGAATGTTAAATTAGAGCCAGTGAGCAACCATTCATACTTAAAGCATGGCTGATATTCTCACCAGAGTGAAACATGGTATACAAAGAACACAGCAGTGCCTACCGCATCGCAGCGCCGCTGCTGCGATTGCTGCGCTGTTGCTTCCGCAATTCACTCAGGATGGCCATTGGTCAAACCGCAGCCAATTTTTTTAATGAGCCCAATTGTATTGCTAAAATCGTATGGCGCACCGATCAATTGATAATCAATGAAACGACGTGCAACTGTCACACTGTCTTACGCACGTCAGCTCAGATCGCTCGCGCACCACACACCCTGCGCTTCCCGTCGCCAACGCTGATGAGTCGACGCGGCGCACTCGCGAAAAACAACCATCACAAACACAAACATCATCCAGACGGCGCCGGGAAGAGAGGAAAGAGGATAGGCAGGCAATGCGGTAGGCACTGGGACCGACCGGCGCACCGAGCCAGATTCACGTGATCGCCACTTGAGTCGAGGAGACGACTGCCGCCGCCTGGGCGAGAGTATAGCGATGATGTGGAATTGCGTCATAAGATAGCTTACGATACAAACTCGCCCAAATCGCATCCTTAATTAAAAAAGTACCGGCGTGCGTTTTAAGCGTGCTCTCTTGTACGTATACAAAAAAAAATAAATAAAACGCGCGCACACGCATGCAAACGATCAAGAATTAGCGCTGGATTTCTCCCGCATTATCGCACCTGATGACCCCAAATGACGTACGGCAACAATAATCTAAAACCAATATTCTGGATAACAAAACTTATTGGCACGAAACCCTGCTCAATAGGTGAATGAGGCACTCAAACTACTGAACAGATTTCGCTTCGAAGTGCACTCAACGAGGCTTAGAAATGAAGCTGCCTTGGCAAAAAAAGAAAATACGCACTTTGACAGGCATGAAACAAATGACTTCGCAGGTCGTTACTATGCATATGGTAAAAAAAAGGACACTCACCCAAGTCCGTTATTCTTCCATGAATCCCTGGAACGTGATTGCAGTAGTCGTAACGAAAAGCGCTGGGCGCGGAGCTGTCCGCCGAGTACACACACAACGACGTAGCGTCTACAGTCACATTGAGGTTCGTTGCAGCTGCCGCGCAGCGTACCCCACAGGTCCCTGCTGCTTAGCGACATTACCCCAAACAAATCACGGCAGAAACGCCACCAAAGACGGCGTGGTTCACGAACGGTTCCAACTCTCGGTTACAAGAACAAAGCAGCCTCCGCAACACTGCAACGTCCGAGCCTTCCCGCCGTCCAGACTTGCCGGCGTGCCTGCCGGCGTGCAACGATGCCAAGCGTTTTGAAACAGAAGCTCCGCTTTTCATTGGGTGAAGCACCAGCCGTCTGCGCATGCGCGTCTCACGCATACTGGAGCGGCCGTCATGCCATATTTTGAGTAGTTCTTTGCAAATTACTCGTTTCTTAAAGGCGCCACCGTTCGTACCGTGGGCGCATTATGTTTTGATTTGTGATACATATTTGCCACCTGAAATGATACATTGGAGGCGTATGCAAAGAGCCACATGAAGGGAAGTCGAATCGCGCACTCGGCGGCCTGCAAATGCGGTTACATCCGCTGTCGCCTTCCCAGGTGCTGCCCTTCCATATGTCTACTTTTTTACTCTTAATTGCGACCGTTGTTATCGCGTATCGGTTCGAGGAAGATGAGAAATAGGCTCTATTTGAGTCATCGAGAAATTACATGCAATTTGAAATATTTGTTTATTAACGTTTATTCGCGCAATAAAATCGGTACAGACCATGCTTAGAGAAGTAGCGCGTTGGGTTTCTTTGCAAAGCTCATGGATAGGAATTGAACATTCAAGATGTGTTCTCATATATATTCAGCCGCAAAATACTGCATTTGCATTGTATTCGCAGCCTCCTTTGGTAAATGTGAAGACAGATATCTGATAACGCGCGATTCAATGTGGCTGCGACCCAAAACAGTAGTATCGGTCTCATGCGATAGCTTACGTTGATGTCTCCGGCATATTAAAGCGTCTCCTTTGCGGTCGAAACCGCAGCCCCATTGCATCCGAAAAACACATTCCCGCACGTAAAGCAGCATACGTCCTCTATATGTACATATCTCCTGGCTTTACGACGCATATAGGTTACCATGCTGACCAAAAATTACTGCGCAAAGGTTACTTGGCAATTTTTTCATCGTAACCTTTGAAACGGTTGACTTCTGGCCGTTGTAACTTTTGTGCTCCACAAAAATAAAGAAAACGTAATGAAAACATAAAAAAACATCAATTGTAACCTTTGTGACAAAAGTTACTCACGTCCAAAAGTTACTTTATAGGTTACTGTGTTTAGAGTGTAGTGGATCGCGAGAGAGAGAGAGATAGAGAGAAAACTTTATTTACACAGGAATTCGGGGCACGCCCCAGGGTCCCCGCACAACCCCACTGCACTCAAGTGTTTATGTACCTAAGGTCCATAACACTGGCAGCACGGCCGGTGGCCGTGGTCTGCACGGCCGGGTCCTCCGAGCGCAGCAGGGTCTCCAGTCCTCCCAGGTCTTGAGGTTCTCTATGTCCCGCGCGGGAGGGTCCACCGGGCAGAGGGAAATGATGTGGAGGGAAGAGGCGAAGGGTTCTGGGCATAGAGCGCATGCCGGAGTGGGGAAGGAGGGATGATAGTGGGCTAGGTTAAGGGGTGAAGGGAGAGTGTGTGTCTGTAATCTGCGCCATAGTGTTGTGTGTCTGTTATCTAGGGAGGCGTGGGGCCGGGGGTAGAGCTGGCGTGAGGCTCTGTATGCCTGGGTCAGCTCACTGAATGAGTGGATGCGCTCCTTCGTGAATCCCCGATCAGAGGCCACCTGAGCCCGGTTTAAAGAACCTCGGGCTAAAAGGTTGGCGGCCTCGTTTCCGGGATTCCCGGAGTGCGCAGGCATCCATATCAGCTCCACATGGCGGGGCGTGGGTGCATCGGGCGAGTCCAGTATGTCAAAAGCAGGGACATGAACTCGGCCTCGATCAAAATTTTGTATCGCAGTTTTAGAGTCACTTAAAATATACAGGGCTTCCGTGCGAGTGATAGCAAGTGCAATGGCGGCTTCCTCTGCAGCCTCTGGGGACGTGTCTGGAGGGAGAGGTAGGTTGAGGAGGGTGGATAAAGAGGAGTTCACCACAGCTGCTGTCGCTTCATCACCCGTGCAGGCAGCGTCCACCCATGCGGCGTCCGGCTCGGAGCCGTGCGCTCGATGGAGTGCCTTCGCTCGGGCTCTGCGGCGCTGCTCATGGTGGGACGGGTGCATATTCCTCGGGAGCGGCCTGATGAGAAGCTCCCGGTGAAGGGGTCGTGGGATGGCGAGGAGGGTTGGGCCGTTGGCCGGTATTCTGATTCCGAGGGAGTCCAGGATATACCGACCTGCGGAAGTTTGTGAGAGCCTGATGTATCGGACATGTCGGTGGGCCTCCACCAGTTCCCCGATCGTGTTGTAGAGGCCCAGGCCTAGTGATCTGTCTGTGGGTGTGTTGAGGGGAAGATGAAGTGCTACCTTGAATGCCTTGCGAATCAAAGCATCCAAAGCGTTTATGTCATCTTTGGACAGTTGTACGTATGGGGTAGTGTACAGCACACGGCTGAGGACAAAGGCATTAATGAGGCGGCATAGGTCGCGCTCCTTCATGGCTCTATGATGTCCCGAAACCCTGCGGATGAGGTGCGATATTGCGCCTACAACCTGCATGAGTTTCTTGAGGGTAGTGGTGTTTTTTCCATCGTTCTGGATGTGCAGGCCCAATACACGGAGGGTGCCAACCTCAGGTACCCGGTCACCATTCAGTTCGCTTACCGTTTTCAGCGCTAACGCATGCAGCCCACATCTCTCTCTTATCCCCCCGCGTAATGCGCGCGCTTCAGGCGACCGTTGACCCAGGGAGCCAGTTATGCGCCCTTCCTTTCTTCAAAATGATCGCAGTGTAAAACGTTGTCAATGCCAAAGTCAGTGAACACTATGAACCCCGACGGCCTATGGCTTCAGTGCTGCATTTCTGGCACAACGTTGTCAATGCCTGCAGCCCACATCTCTCTCTTTCTCTCATCACCCCTCGTTGCCATAACCGCGATTGAAGCGTCCACTGACCCAGGGAGTCAGTTATGCGCACTTCTTTACCTTAAAATGGCACTATATTGTCAATGCCAACGCATGCAGCACACATCTGCCACTACCGCCACATAGCTTAAAACACGATTGAGGTGTCCACTGTTCTAAGAGGGTAGTTAAGCGCTTTTTTAAGGCGAGAGCCTTTAATGGCTCATACTGTCGTGACCAGGGGTGGTATTCTGCCGGTGTCGCCTTTTGCGACATGTCGCATATGGGCGGGGCCTAAAAAAGTGCTTACAGATGCTCGAAGAAACGAAAAAAGCCGCCGGCACTTTCGTCTGCGGTGCATTCATTCACTCCGAGAAGCGACAATTTACCACTGCTGATTCACTAGCAGCAGTAGTTTCGTATCTTTTATAGCAAGAATATTTGCCATCACATGACGTCTAATGTTCAAAAAAACATTTGCAAATTTAATATAAACTCGCTTTACTTCATTTAAGTCTATAAAACACCGCGAAAAAGCTCCAAATCTATTTTTCTTTCGTTCCGGACGGTTGTGCTAGGTTTCGGCTGCGTTTCGGGCAGTTGCAGACGGTAGCAGTGTAGCTGGAGGTGCCATTAGGCTTGCGCGCTCCAGAATCGAGAGCGTATCTAAAAAACTAGGCTGAATTGCAGCTTAAACTTTATCGTCGAAGCAAGGTACGTCATAGCGAAAAGTAACAACACCAGTAGTTGCCGGTAAACATGCTGACCGGAATCGCAAGGACTGCTGAATTGGCTGAAGCGGGCGGCTCTCGCTTGAAAGGACGTCGCCATGTTTTCACGCCAAGGGCGCAAAAGCCGCAACTGCCGATTGTGTTCGTACGCTAACGGTAGCCCGTCGCCCGCGCGAATCGCTTCAGCGCATTCCGTTGTTCGACTAAGCGTAGTAAATTGGGGCGACGTCACGACGACGTAGCAGGAAGGCGGATCCGTGTTGTCACGCCGCCGTCACCGCGGCTCGAGCCAATCAGCGAAGTGCGACTGCGACATGTCGCAAAAGGCGACACCGGGAGAATACCACCCCAGGACGCGTTAGCAAATATGTCCGCGTTTCAGATTGGTTGAAATGGTAGTG
The DNA here is from genome assembly GCF_055824585.1 of Amblyomma mixtum. Classification (NCBI taxonomy): domain Eukaryota; kingdom Metazoa; phylum Arthropoda; class Arachnida; order Ixodida; family Ixodidae; genus Amblyomma; species Amblyomma mixtum. The sequence continues at coordinate 106,460,832 of NC_143013.1, forward strand.
ACGTCACTGCGCGCTAATTTTGACGGGTGTCCACCGAAATGTGAGACAGTTACTGCGCAATTTATTTTCTTCAGATACAATCTTCGACTGGTGTCCACCGAGATATGTGAGACAGATACTGGGTAATTTCGTCTCCTCAAATACAATTTTCATTTTCTTCATTGCAACCCCTCTTTCTTCTTTCACTCCACTTCCTCCCTTCCTGTATGGTGCGGTTCAGGTGTCCACCGAGATGGTACAGAATTACAGCGCCATTTCATTTCCTCAAAAATCGTTGCGTTCAAAGGGCAACGCATCGCGCCGAACGGGTGGTGGCGTTCCGTGGACTCCCTGGCAGCGCTACAACACGCTGTCGCGTTCCACTCCTAAAGGCAAAGATTAAGCGTCATTAATTGGCAGTTAATTAACGCACCAACAGAATGTGGAGTGAACAATCGCGTAGCAGAATGCAGCACTCAGGCTTTCGCCTTTCACCACTCTATCCGCTAAAGTTCCTGGTAATTTTTAAGGCGAAAGCCTTTAATGTCTCATCGTTGTAAGCAGCAGTTGTCGACAGAAATGTCACGCTTTTCAGTTGGTCGAAACGGTCGAGACGTCACAGTGCGCGAGTTTCAAACGGGGCCAATTGTACTTCGGCTAGTAACCAGGCAACCAATTGAAGGGATCGTATAGTGATGCTCCAAGTAAGTGGGACTGAGCGTAGTGAATTGCTTAATTACTCACTTAGCCTAATTAACTTTTCTAGTCAGGCCATATAAATAAATAAACGCGACTAAGAAATTGGTCGAGCTGGGGAATCGAACCCCGGTCTTCGGAGTGTGAGACGAGCATGCTATCCACTCCGCCATGCCAGCTCGATGGTTTGGGAATAACAAAGGTGCGTCTAGTGAATACGGTGTCATCGCTCACTCCCACTCCTCCCTTCCCTTCCGGCGAGGTTTAGGTGTCCACCTAGATATGAGAGACAGATACATTTCCTTTCCTCAATAACCAATTTACCGACGAGCTAGGCATAGAACCGAATGGGCGATGGCGTTGTATGGACTCCTGGAAGCGTTGCAAGACGCTATCTCGTTCCACTCTTAGAGGCGAAGCTTAACATCTTAACCACACATCAGTGACCACACTTTAGGTCAAAAAAGTGCCCCGTGAATTTTGATGGGTGTCCACCGAGATATGTGAGACAGTTACTGCGTAATTTCCTTTCCTCAAATACAATTTTCATTTTCTTCATTACGGGCCAACTCTGTCTTTCTTCTTCCACTCCCACTTCCTCCCTTCCTCTACGGTGCGGTTCAGGTGTCCACTGAGATGACAGAGAATTACTGCGCCCTTTCCTTTCCTCAAAAAGCGTTTAAAGGGCAAGGCATCGCGCCGAACGGGTGATGGCGTTCCGTGAACTCCCTGGCAGCGCTACAACACGCTGTCGCGTTCCACTCCTAAAGGCGTAGCTTAAGCGCCATTAATTAGCAGTTAATTAGTATTCAGACACTGATCAGTAATTAACCATTAGTTAGTGATTGGTCGTCACTTACTAATTAGCACTCAATTACATGCGACGCCACCAGTGCCACAGAAGCAGTCAAAGTGGTGCGGAAAACGCTTTCGCCTCTACGCACTTTAGACTGTCAAAGTGCCACCCGAATTTTCCTTTGCTCTTCAAGCTACCGCTCCACTGGTTTCGCTTAAAGAGTGACTAAGGTGTCCACTGCTGGTTACAACGGACGGCAACGGTGACGGCGACACCGCAAAACGCAGAAACGGACGCTAAAGAGCTTCCCTCTAAAATGCGTTGCGTTCAAAGCTGTTTTCAACAGGCAAGGCGTCGCGCCGAAAGGGCGATGGCGTTCCGTGGACTCCCTGGCAGCGCTAGAACACACTGTCGCGTTCCAGTCCTAAAGGTGAAGCTTAAGCGTCTTCAAATTTTTGATATAGACCTTCAAAGGTCAGGAGCTTGTACACTGTAAACCATTTTGCACCCTTACGGCAGTCATCTATACCGCCCTTAAAACACTCGCGAATTTCATGAAAAGGGCATTGTCTTAAGGCAACATTTTGCACTGCGCTTTAACATCTACGGTGTTAAATCAGTAGTGTTTTTCTGAGATAGACACCTCGGGATTGTTGGGATGCAATGGTGTATTTGGCTTATTCACTAAAAGCAGTAAATATTATAGTCGCTTAACCTCAGGATACGATCAGAGATCAGTTTGCCTAGTCACTGACACAATGATGACGCCAAGCATCATTGCCAATGTCAGTGACCTCCACCGCTTTCCCTGAACTGCCTTTGAACGAACACAAATGAGAGAAGTGCGTATTCTGCACCAAGCATGGTCTGGTTTACGGCCTCTGGTTTTGAATTCGGTTGCCCAAGCTGGTCTTCGGCCGTGAGTATAGCCCAGGTCATGACACGATCCGGCAGGTTTGTAGTTTAGGGAATAGTTGCCTTCATTAATGAGTTCCTCGATGGTGCCGCCCGGTGTGGGATGACGTTTGTCCTTGTGTTGGCTATTCAGTGTCTACAGCAAGTACTAAAAGCTGTGGACCACCAGTGGTGGGTCGAATGTCAACACAACAATGCCTGTGCTAGCCCTGATAACTCCGCCTTCACACTGCGTGGAATAACCGTACACTCTGAGTTCAAGCTGACCACGTCGCGGCACCATAGTCTAAGCACCAGTAACCTAAATATACTTATCCGTTCCGCAACATGAAATAAATCATTGACAAGTTGAGCATCATGTCTGCCGACATGCTCGACTATGTCAACAAACGCTTGCGGACCATAATCAACAACTAATCGACCATTCCAGCTCCTATAGGTCACGCGGCGGCAGTACGACATGGCGGACGAGGCGGTGATGGCGCCGCTGCCATGGCGTGCGCATAGTAAAAGCAAAGCGGCTTCTTGACGTTGTGGCTTCTTTCGTGCGAGATTTAGCGCCTAGATATGCAGCCCTAAGTCAATTTCAGACAATAATAAGAGCTCCATGCTTGTGTTTGGGTGCATTACAGGCTAGAAATCAATATATGAGCATGAAATAGCTGGTTCGCAGGCGCCCCAAAAACTCCGTCGGCGTTGACACAGGAACCAAACTGTGCACAGTAAAGTGCGACAGATATTTTGAACTAATTTTTTCGCCCTTTCGCTTTTTGTTTTTATTTCGGCACCTTTTTGTGCGGCGATTACCGTCGATACGCGTGTAACGGTCCGACTTTTATTCGCAATTTTGGTTGTTTTCGGCGCTAATCCGAAAGCGCATTCTACAGTCCAGTTTTTAAGCTAGTGTCTGAAGAAGTTACTTTAATGACCTAGACAGTCTGACGCTATATTTGGTGCTTTCACGGGTGCGGCCCTTACACGCATAAATGCGGTATGTATATTCATTTCGCACTAATCTTTAAGGACACAAGTGAAAAAAAAAACTACAGTAACTAACACTGGACACGGTCCGCGGCATCCTGTACTGCTTCCCTTACCAATTACAGCTTTGAACAAAAACAGCTTTTTAATGTTTGGCTGTATCAAACAAGCCAGGTAGATCAACATTATTGACCACTCAATTTCTTTTGCTCAGCGGTCCTGAATGTGGCCGGAGCTTCTTTGCAGACTGCGTTGCATCCGACAGTATAGTACTGTAATGGAAAATGCAATGTATACTGTTGTTCGAAGCGGCAGCCAGAGAACCGTTTCAGCTTAATGGAACAACCCATTCATGCGCTCAAATCTGTTTTCGACAAAAGGAATAAAAAGCGCTGTGATCGAGTGAGCTGACGACAGTTGTCAAGAAACGTGTGCGATTATTCATCCGCTTTGCGCATTATATTCGAAAAGCGAAGAAACCATTGTGAAATTCTTGCCATTCATATCGCCATTTGGTCAAATGTTTTAGGGGAATCCCCCAAGGTGGAGTAGATTTGTAATAATGGGTGGATGCCAATGAGTAATTACTCCTTTATTACAAATATACTCCACCTTAGGGGATTCCCCTAAAACATTTGACCAACACTCTTCCCCCTTCGAGTTACTGATCAATTCGCTCTCGCCCTACCATAAGCTTGCCGTCCCGGTTAGCTCAATTGGTAGAGCGACTGCTCCGGTGTGGCGGTGGTTCCGGGTTCGAACCCCGGACCAGGACGAGTTTTTCTTTAACTACGAAGTTTCTGAGAAAGCTGTATAGCTTTCCTTTGTAGCCGTATGGCTGCGCTTGGGTGGATGCCAATGAGTAATTACTCCTTTATTCTTCCCTTTCCCCTGTGTGGAGTAGCTCCACAAGCCAGGGCCATGTTACCACCGGCCGACCTCTCCACCTTTCCCTCATTAAAATTCCTTTCTCTCTCTCTCTATTACATCGCCATTTCGCAATCACGTTGTGTCCAGAACGCCGTGTTTAATCTAGACCTGAGTGATTGAGAGGAAATCTTCGTTTTCTGAAAACGTCGGCCTGAAAATATAACCAATATTACCCATCAGCTCGGCGTTTAAACACTGCACTGCTTTCATGCAGCTCTGAATAGGAATGCAGTGGCAACGAGGTGTCGTGGAGTCAACAAAGTACGTCGCTGAGGAATACACTGGTCACGCGGCTGAAACGCCTTGCCGACCTGCCGAACGCAGTTATTCACTGCTTTTTGCACTCTTTAAGTGTTAGCAGAAACAACATCTCTGCTTTTTCGAATGTTCGCGCATCGTAGAAAAAATTCCGGGGCCACTTGGGCTCTCTAAACTGCTGCAAGGTGAAAGCCTTTCCTGGCGCACTGTTTGGCATTGACTGCGAAACTGTTTGCGCTGTACTAGTGCTTTATTTGACTACACACTTTCACTGCACATTACAACTACACACTTTGACTGCCGACTTTGACTGCTTCCTTAGCACGACTCTCTCGCTGCTTCGATTAGTTCGGTTGTACCTATGGCTCTGTTGGCAGTAATGAGGTATGTAATGAGGTCACCCACGGACGTCTTACGCCACCTGCCGGAGCGGACGAAAACTATTTTATTAGTTGTCGTCTGCTCCAAAAAGGGCGTCAGGCATCCGTGGGTGACCTCATCCCTCCGAATCCGCGCGCTCTGAAGTCAACCATTTCGACCAACCGAAAAGCGTGACACCTCTGCTGGCAAGCTTCTCTCAGCAACCCTGTGTCGACAGCGATGAGGCATTAAAGACTTTCGCCTTAATAGCAGAATATTCTCCTTTTTCACGCCTATGGTGACGCTAAAACCACTGCGATCGCATGCGCCGCGAGGGGCGACCGGCGCGCTGCTTCCGGAAGAGGCCGCGTGGCTCCGCCACCGTAGCTGGAACGACCGAATCCGGCGCTGTTTGGCTGCATGGGCGGGATCCTACGCGGGGACCTGCGTTGGCTACCCCGAGCCCGTGCGGGGTAGCCAACGGTGCGGGTGGCCCAAGCGGGAGTGATGAGGAAAAGATGCATAGATCCAGCGGTGCAAGAACAGAATTGAAACGAAGGTGTACAAAATGCTAAGCGCAAGCGGAATTGAGACGGTTGATAAGCTACCGTCGCAGGCTTGTTCCATCACTTTGGTTTGATCGCCAGTCAATCTCTGCATCCTGTCCCCATCTCACGAACTAACCCAACCACCCATTGTTATGTGACACCGATATTCGCACTGCTGTAACGGCCCCTAAGATATCCACAAGTAGCGATTATTTATTTTCCAAGGTTCTTGCTAAGCATCGCGCAGGCTCTACTCTTGAGAGCCGCTCGCGAATTACCGCGGCTGCGTTTTGTACTGATGCAAACAATGCATACTTGCACGAAAATAAATTCGCGCAGGTTTGGCTTCCGGATCTAAGTGGTGACCTGCCATTCTGGCGGGGCATATACAGTGAAGGCCATCAGCATAATTAAGTCAAATGGTACCCCGTCTTCATTGTCTGCACATAACTAGTTAATGTCGTTTGAGACTAACGGAAATTCTTGTATTATTTGTTGTAATACATGCCAAAAGTATACCCCTTCCCAAAAATGTAAACAAACATGGTCTATTGTTTCTGTCTGCTTTCAACTCAAAGAATGCGATCCCCTGAGTAAAAAATCTATTGCCTCTAAAAACTTCTCCGCCGATTTGGTCCTTGGATGTAGCTCGAAAAAAAGAAAGGTCTTTGCCGCTGGTGGCACCTGCCTTTTGTCTTTTTAAAACATCACTGCCTAGGCCTGTACTGTACAGGGCCCTGTACAAGGGTTCCGGAAAAACAAGGTCGCACAAGGCCCGGTACAGTTTTGTTCCTCTTGATTTCACACGAATATTTGTTGGAGAAACGCGTTGCCAGTAACACATGCTACAATTCCTTTCCAGTAACCACAAATCCTCCCCGGAACAATTTCGGTGGACAGAACAAAATCTGGTAGCACGCGGCCATGTCTCGTTTGCGAGAACGTGTGCAAGAAAGAATCAGTGAGTCCCGAAAAAACCAAAATCAGTTTACCATCTCCCGTAAAAACAGGTGCTCTACGTGATCTAGTCACCCCCCCCCCCCCTCCCTCTTTTAGCCTCCTGAACGTCACGACGAGCGCCGTGCTACTTGATAAAGAGAGGTGAGCTTAGTCTGTGCGACAAGGCAGCAGCAGAGCGGCGGAACTTTCCATGACGTCATCCTTGGTGGCGACGGTGAACAGAAGGTGGATGACGTATACAAACACCGCCTGCGCAACGTCATGGAAAGCTACCGCGCTGGCCTATAGAACCCCTATTCGTCGCCTTGTCGCGTTTGCCTCGACCGAAGCACCGATCAGGGAAAATGGCCAATGCCTTGGCGTGCCTTAAACACGCAACAGTTGCGAATAAAAGCCACAAAAGAATAGGGGTGTTGCGCTGTGAACAAGACGACGGTGGCAGTGGTTCAGCAAAAGACATGAGTGAAGAAAAGAAGGTGTTTGCTAATGCCAACAAAATGCGTTTGCAGTGCTTTGAAAAATAGGCAAGCAGTCGTTAGTGTGGTGAACTGCTTGCTAACGCATTCAAAAATTGCTCTTGGTGAGCACAACCTGTCATTTTTTCCAGTAGCACGCCCCTCTAGCAGCCACCAGTGGCTACTGCAGATTTCTCTTGCGGAAAAAGAATGCGGTGAGGAGTGGTCATAATAAATCCCGTCACAATAGCCTCTTGGGGTTAGTTTAGTAACGAACAGTGTCGGCTGCATCCAGCCAGAGCAGGCGTGCGTGACCCCTCAGCAGACACGCCTGTCGCACAGTACGTTGCCCGCGCTGCACTTAATCCCCGACTAAAGGACGCGCATCGACAGGACATCACAGGGAAAAAGGCCCACAGCTTCCCGATGCGCAGCGTGGAGAACAGCGGTAGAAGCAGGCGACTACACCGCTTTCTCTCCGCCTCGTATTGTCGTACAGTCTAGCGCGATTTGAAGGTTATCGCGTGAGCGTCGACCAGCCTAGCACTCCATGCACCTGGCGGCCGGTTTTGGAACAGGAAAAATCATGATTTCGCACTCTCCTCTTCCTCGTTCGCTGTTCCGTGCAACAAGCTTCACCCCCGCGACGAGATCACCACCCTTTCTCTCTATTCTAAGCTTTCCATTGGTTGCGATAAAGTGTGGACTTGGTTACCTGTCGTATCTTGCGGGCGACAACAAAGTTGGTGGGAAAGAAAATAAAAAAAAAACTGATAGCCCAGAGGAGGGAGTGACAGCTGCTGAAGGAACAGCAAAAAGAGTGAGGGAAGCTGGCCTGATACCTCCCTCGCCTCGGCAGAGAATTCTGGGCCATAGCGCTGTTCATGTTCTCGGCCGACGCTCGCGCGATAACATGCGATAACCTTCAAATCGCGCTCGACTGTACGCCTCGAGATGGAGCGGCGGCGCAGCCGCGAACCCTCCACAATGTGGACGCCCCTCTCAGTCCTCTGCTAGTCAGCAGTGTTTACGTGCGCGCTTAGAGCACACGTACAGCCGCCTCGATTTTTAATAATATAGCGCGAGCGTCGACCGAACTGCTGGTCAGCGCCTTATAACGGCCATGAGCGTGCAACAAGGCGAGAGTTCGCGCACGCGCACGAAGGGAAAGCGTCGTCTGCTACGCTGTTCCGAGCACGAGGACACACGCCCTGCCACAATATCAGTTCGCAAGATACCGACAAGTCGTAGAGCGCATGCGCATGATTAATATGTGAGACTGCATGCGACGTGATTTCCTTCTCTTTTTGCCTATTGGGAGGCCAGCCTGGCGATGCAAAACTATGATAAGAAAAAATAAAAGGAAAGAAATATAACAGCCCATTAAAATCATTGCCTGGATCACGATAGACGGGGTTCCAACCAGCTCTTTAATCAGCCTTGCAGTGTCTCGACAGTATAAAAAGGCATCGCAGCTTTGAAACGCCCTCTTCGGCAGAGAATGTCTCCATGCGTGCCACTGGAACAACGCCACCGCGTCATCGCAGTGTCGCTTTGCAGCAAGTCTCAGAATGAAATTGCTAAGAGCGTTGCAGTCACTCAGGCTACCGTAAGCAGAATAGTTCAGACTTATCGCGTCGAAGGGCGCATTTGTGACGCTCCTCGACATTTGAAGCGCAAGACAACCGAAGAAGAGGACCATGCCATTGTTGCTGCGGCTTGTGTAGCGCCCTTCATGGTTGCTCGCCAATTGAAGCAGGTTGGGCGTGAGTGATAATATGTTGCGTACCCGACTTCAGGAAGCAGGTCTTCGCAATCGAGTTACGGCCCAGAAGCCGAAGCTTTCGGCGACTGACAAGGAGAAAAGGCTACAGTTTGCACGTGATCCAATTGAATGAACCGTGGAGGACTGGGAAAATGTCTTCACAGACGAGTCCACGGTTTGCATAAAATGGAACCATAACAGAAAGTTTATCGGCCAGACATCATGAGGTTGGTGATTTATCATTGTTCATTTTTTCGATTCGGCTATGTTTGGCTTACATCTACGAAAGTATATGGCATTTGCTTCACGGGTTCACATGTCATTATCAATGCCACACTGTTCAAGAAATAAATGATGCAGCACAGACGGGTAAAATGGTTCCTAAATAGAATTACTTATACTTGGTTAAATTTGAAAAATGTTTGCTGAGATTGTGGATGGATTATACTTCCATGTGAAGAGGGCGTGTATTGTCGCTGTAATATTTTCTTTAGGTGTCCTTTAATATTGTCTAGGAGCCTATTACACGATATATATTGTTTATAAAATTTTCTTCCACTCTTGCAGGTTTGATCCACACTATATTCAGAAGGTCACGTCTAGTGGCCGGACGAGCGTAAACATTTGAGGTGTAATAACTAAGGACGGCCCTGACCCACTCCGTCGTATATCGGGCTGCTTCTGTGCTGAAGCATACCTGGAGATTATTAATGAGGAGCTTCTTCCCCATCTTCTGGACGGCCCTTTCACGGACGGTTGCTTCTACCTACAGCATGACCTGTCACCGGTGCATGCTGCACGCGCCGTGAAGGAACATCTGGAACTACTAGGCATCATGACGTTGTCCTGGCCTCCACAGGGAGCGGACCTCAATATAATTGAAAATGTTTAGGGTATCCTCAAGTCCAACTTGTCAGAAATGAGTCTGCACGATGCATCGCTAGACGACCTGTGGGAAGCCGTGAAGAGTGCATGGGATGCCCTCAAGGATGACGTGGACCTTGTACCCGCACTCTTCGACTCCCTGCCCAAGCGCATCGCGGGTGTTGCTCAGTCGGAGGAGAATTCCAGCGTTATTAACTTGTAAGTCTGATGTTTGAGAGCCTTGAGTCAAGGCCCTGTTTCAGTTCTAAAATGCACCAAGGAAATAAAGTTTATTTGCTGAAAATACACAGAAGTGTTCAACTTCCGCGGATACATGTCTTACTACCCCCTCCTCTCCTAAAAAAAAAACAAACAAAAAGAACGTGCTTATCCAACCCACGCTTCTCAATACATTCATCGCTCCTAACCTGGCGACTACCATTTCCCGCTCAGATGACGCATGCTGGAAGCGGCAACCTTCTTGCAGAAAAAAAAAGGAAAGTGCAACCATTCTTGGCTCCGTGTCTGTGCTCTTCAAGTAGTTCAGGAGTGAGCGAGTAAACTTTACTGAATTGAGACAAAAAGAAAGCATAAGTGGGCCCTGGTCAACAGCCACAAAAACCGAAAAATGAAAACTCGCAAGGAGGCACTCTCCGCCGAAGGGCACGTTTCAAAACTGCAATGCCTTTTTATACTGTCGAGACACTGCAAGACTGATTAAAGAGCTGGTTGGACCCCGTTTATCGCGATCCAGGCAATGGTTTCAATGGGCAGTTATATCTCTTTGCTTTTATTTTTTCTTATCATAGTTTTGCATCGCCAGGCTGGCCTCCCGTAATAGGCAAAAAAAAGAGAAAGAAATCACGTCTCATGCAGTCTCACATATTAATCATGCGCATGCGCTCAACGGCTTGGCGGGATCTTGCGAACTGATATTGTGGCAGGGCGTGTGTCCTCGTGCTCGGAACAGCGTAGCAGACGACGCTCTGCTTTCGTGCGCGAACTCTCGCCTTGTTGCACGCCAGTCCGGTCGACGCTCGCGCTGTATTATTAAAAATCAGGGCGGCTGTACCTCATGACTTCGTGTCGCAGTTTCAGTGCGCTCCTATTTACTTGTGTGCCTCGTACAAAAAAATCTCAACATGCTATCTTCCTATTCTGCAATGAAGGCGTTAATTGCGCATATTGAGTACGTCATGCTGAAACATGACAGCTTCCACCGGTTTTCGGCATTTAACGTTCTTTACCGCGCAGCGCATTGAACACGGTGGCGATGGCGTTAGGTGCCGTGTCAAAGCAAAACGAACAGTTCCCTGTCATGCTTGCGACTAAATGCGCCGCACAGCATTGTATACTGCTGTCAGTTATGTTTAAGATCAGACAGGTACTGACACACGTGACACATGCGGCTTGAAGACTGCTGCGAAGCAGAAGCCAGTCTGAACGGGCTGTTTTGGCCCCTATATCTGCAGGATAGAACTGCTTGAGCATTTCCTTCTCGATAGGTTAATCGGTTTTGAAAGGCACATTTAAGGCATTTGTGTATTCTTTATTGCTGCTAAACATAAAGCCTACTCCGCATCCGTCACTTTAGAGCAGTGAGCATTTTATTTTCGGTTCCTGTGTTGGAAATATCCTCCAGTTAGGTTTTGCATACAACTGTCATTGGCCGATAGTCACAGAGCTAAAGGAATCTTCATTCCCTGCAACCTAGATGCGCACCCCTAACCGCACTCACGCGCAATGATTTGCAGTCTCTTAGCAACGATTAACGAGTAGCTTGCACTTTATTGTAATAAAAAACTAATTGCAAAAGCTACAAAATTTTGGTGTGTTACTTCCGCACACGGCCACGTTGTCATTTTTAACGAGTGACACTCGCGTTTCGAGTCATTTGCGCACACGTCACACGAATTACGTCACTGAAATTGACTGCAAAAGTAATCGCCTCGCACTAAGTTCAACGAACTTACTCTGTTTGGCTGAAACACTGTACATGCGAACAGTCAGCTTTCCTGTGCGACGAACATTCCTCTCACTGCCGGTGGTATCTTAATTTAATTTTAGTAATAGCTCGGAGAAGTACTAGTGTCGTCTAGCCAGATCATGTATGTGCGCGCACCATCTGCGGACACACCTGCTAAGCACTGCGCTGTGAGCTCGGCATTCATACGCTTAACCCGCAAGTGATGAGAGTCCGAGGGAACCTTACCGTGTGTTTTCTTGACGCAGGTCGGCGCCGAAAGTGCGTATGCATCTGCGTGGGTTTTGCCAGTGCCAGCAAAACACCTATAATGTATCGTCCTGCAGTTCGTCTTGCGGGACAATACATTAGCTGCTGTGCTAGTCCAATGAAGCGCTTGTCGTGGAAGATAAGCACAACGACTTCGCTTTAGAAAAATAGGAGAGGGCAAGCTTATGCGTAGCACGTTAGTGGAAAAAGTGCATTCCGGATCGTATTTCGCCGCCCAGTGTGGCACCATGTCGCAACAGTCAGTTTGTGAGAGTTTGTGCGAAATCAAGCTAGCTTCTGGAAGACAAAGTTTGCCTATCTGACACCCGCATAACTATATCACTTGTGCGGTGGCAGGCAGTGGCTTGCACACAGATCAAAGGGCGAAGAAAAAACAATACTGCCTTCAGGCAAATGTAGCGCAATAAATATATCAGGCGCGCGAACACAGTACAAGAAAAATGCATGCAAAACTACTAGAGCAAATTACAAAGCAAGGATTATAGCGTTGCGGTTCAATTCCTTGATTTACTGCAAACCGCGGTTTTTTTTTTAATTTTCGGCTTTCAATTCTACGCTATTCTGTTAAAATTAGAGTATCTTAAGTAGTTTACCACTCACCCATTGGAAAGGACACATTTTCTTCTGCGGAAAACCCCGCACGAGCTTGGAAGTGAACCGCCGCCGTGTACGTTTCAGCGGAAGCCGCAGGGTGCCCATTCACACTTGCGGAGTGACGGTGCCGCCACCTGTATGCCGATCTCGCGAGCGCCGCCATATTGCCTGCTGTTGTGTAGTACGCCTGAATACAAGGCTACAGGAACATCGTAGAAATCTAAAAGATGTTAAATCGGGTGAGCTAAGCAACGACTGCAGCCAATGTAAAAACTGCACTCCTGCCTTTGAAAGAACGGCCCTTCTAGGCAAGTGCCGCGACGCCACCACAAGGGTGATAATAGAAGCTAACGCAATATCAAGATTCTCTGATAAATGTGTCAGCAAGCCAACCGTACACCTAAGCAAAAAAGAGCTGATCCTTTTAAGCGCCCATGAGCATGCCAGTGACCTGAGGGAAGGTTACGGAACAATGAGATAATTGTGCCACGGGAAGTGAGTTGTTGTTTTCCTGTGTTGTCACGGAACTGGGCCTATATAAGCCAGTTCAAGGCAATAAACGGTGCTGTCAGTCAGCGCCTGTGTTTGTGTCAATCTTTCCTGCCCGTGTTCCCACCACGCTGTTGTTGTGAAGATGTGTAACCAACAAACCAGCCACTACATATTAATGTATACAGCTTAACAAAGATTTCATTTGTCCCATGGCGCATTGCGCGCTCTCTGAACAAGCCTGCTCATAGATGTACAGCGAATTTTGCCACACGTAGTTGTTTACGGCCAACTGTTTTGGCACGCTATTTGGTTGACATTGTTTGCAACTGAACGCATAATATTTCAGACTATGCGACCATATTATGACGAGGCGAGCGTCCGTTAGCAGCATGCTGATGAGGCAGCTATTGTGGAAAGTGGCGGGAAAAAGATTCATGACAGCTTTGCACTTTCACGATGCTTATGAGCTGGGTTTAATCTCTTAAACGTGTGTATAAATTGCTCTTCTTCTCTCCTGTAACGTATTGTCTCCTTGCATGGGGCTCCGCGACTATATGGAACCTAGAAAGAATTCATATGCTGCAAAGACAGCTATTCTTTTTCTTAGCCGAGACCAAAGTACAAAAATGTATTGTAACGACATAGGCATAAGGAGGATTTTATCTATTGATCGTTTTCGACTGATTTCAACAACACCTATTTCGACGCATCCAACACTTTGAAACATTAGCGTGTCAAACACCGAATAGAACACAGATAGGAAACATTACCCATCATACAATATGAAAACTGCTAGGACGAATTGTGGCAAATAAATGGCCGCCAGCTACCCAAACACTCAAACATGTTACACCAGAATTATGTTGGTGTAATCACGACATCTATGCAGAGTTTCTCGATTATTTTCTTCGTTTGCACGAGGAGCTTCGCTTTGTTTTCTTTTCCTGAAATGTGTGTCTCACTTTGTACCTGTTTTCTACTAGTGTGATGTTGCTTTATTATACGCGACAAATTCTCGCCTGTTGTCTCTACACATGGTAGAGGGCTGGTCAAGTCATTGAGGCTTTTCCCTCTGGCCCCTTCATCCTTTGGGGTGAACAAGTGATGTATTACTAAGCTCTACTTCCAGGCTCCAACTTCCAGGCATGGTGGAAAAGTCTTAGAGACAGACTCACTAAAAAACATCTCGCTTAGAATGATGGCGCTTCGAGTGGCTCGGGAGCAGACGCCGTAAAGTACTACCACCGCACCGGTGGTAGTATTTTCACTTGCTAATGTATTTGAAGGACCAGGTGGATATCGGCAGGTATATTTCAATTGCTTGATGCTGACTTTTCAAAATCATTTATTTTCCCCTTGGGGCCCAGGGAAGAGTGTTAACTTAGGAGCGCAAGCACATCACAAAAACTCTCGATGGGGCAACTGCAGCGTACCGATGTTGTTGAGTTGCGACACCGCGGGTTCCTGAGCATCCGCAGGGACATCTCCGCAGAGGAATGATGGTGAGCAGTGCGCCACCACGGACCCGAGGATCCGCACTTAGCCGTGCGTGGCTCAGCTGTGTCCGGGGAAAGAGGATCCCGGTGGTTGAGGCGATGCCAAGCGCTTGGATCTTTAAGGCCCCCCGGCGGAGGCAGCACACCACTTTGACCCCAGGTTCCCGTAAAGGCACCTCCAGCCTGACCCGACAGGATGAAATCGGCAGTTGCCTTTTCCGGTCCGCCTTCATCTTTCGCTTTCCTATTTTCTTTCTCGCAACTTTCATGTCTCCTACTCCCTTCTTTGTTTTCACTTTTCTTTCCTGGCAGCGAGAGTTAACCTTGTGTGGCCAAATACTCTGAGTTGCGTCATATGTGGTTATTGTTGGGGTGTACAGCTGGCGTGGGCAGGGCTTGCTTGCGAGCTCCTGTCCCGTCCCCTAGTTGGGCTCCATGGCGGGTGGCTGGCACCGTAACCGAACACAAAGTATATTTCATGGCTTATTTCTTACTACCTGCTGATCGTCCTCCAAAAGGAGTGCGCACCGAAGTGACTGCTCCCTTCTTTGCCATCAAGACAAATTTCCCACGCTACCATCTTCATTTCCAGAACGCTAAAACACAACATAGGGCCAGGTTACAAATTCAAAAAGTTAGCAAATGGAGATCTACTTCTGGAAATTCTGTACAAACATCAACATGAGAAATCGTCAGGTATTACATCATTTGGAGAAATTTCTTTAACAGTCAGTCCACACCGATCACTAAGCACTGTTCGTGGTGTAACCTCTGATGATGGCTTAAATACCTAAGCGAGTCTGAACTACGAGAAGTACAGAAAGACCAAAATTTTACTGATGTCTATAGGATAAAAATTAGACGCGACAACACAGAAACACCAGCGAAGCACATTACTCTCACCTTTGTCTCTAGTATACTAATTCTGCGGAAGTAGGGTACACAAAGCTCAAACTCAGACAATACATACCCAATCCACGCCGATGCTTCAAATGCCAGAGATACGGCCACGATTCCCAGAGCTGCCGGGGCCAACACGCTAGCGGCAGATGTGCTCCTCACGACCATCCTGGAGAAAACTGTGAAGTTCAACCTCACCTTTGCTTTAATTGCGCGGGCAGCCATCCTGCTCATTCAGAGTCGTGCCGAGCCTAGAAAACAGAAAAAGAAATAGCAACACTAAAAGCCAAAGAAAACTTATCATTCAGGGAAGCACGCAAACGACTCTCGTTGGTGTAAATTCCAAGTTACTCCGCTGTGGTGTAGTAGGGCATAGCATCACAGCCATTTTAGACCAAGCCTAAAACTGCGTTACCACGAGTGCAATCGTTAACAAATTGTTTTATTTAATCCAAAATATAAAGTTATGTCCACACCTCATAACACACCGCTACCTCATGTACGCTAACGAATAACGTTGACCAGTCGATACCGGGTGCGTTGAAATCGCCCAGCAGGATAAGATTATATACAGAAAGGTTCTGCTGATGGATAAAGTTGCTGAGGTTGCACAATTGATTATCAGAAAAGCCAGGAGGACGGTTCAGTGCATCGATTTTTATCGATTTGCGTTGCAAATTCACCCTGCACCATACTCATTCAGTATCGGGTGGGGCAGGAAGCACGGAAAATTTAGACAAGAAGGCAGAAAAAAGGCAACTTCGCCACTTTTGAGGAAATGCCGGTCTGCTCGAATTACGTTAAAGCCTGGCGGGGTTATCTCGGCGTCCAGTACATCGTTATGCAACATTTCAGTGACGCCAACGATGTGAGGGGAATGCGAGGAAATAAATGAGAACAGGCTTAGACACCTATCTACGAGACTTCGAGCGTTAATGTTCAAGATCCTAAAATTAGCAAAGTTAGCAGGCGGAACACGACGAAGTCAACGAGAGTGTCTGGGTTACAGGTTATTTGAAGGTTGCAGCCTGGCACTGCAGCTTTGCGTCATGGTGTTTGTGTCGCACAACTCATAACGTACCTTTTATGGTCAAAACGCACAATAACTTTGGCGCCACTGTCCCTGAAAGAAGTGGATGCATCCCACAGCTTTTTACGAACGGAAAAGACGCGAGCTGAAATGTTTTCAGTGAAGCGGAAAACAGATTCTTGTCTTGAGGCACTTTTTAAGATTCGAATTCTGTCATGAAAATCCGCTAACTTAAAGATAACAGGGCTAGAAGTGCTACGCTGATTATTGCCTAACATGTGAGATCTTTCAGTCTCAGGGCATCTTAAATTTTTCTTCTATCAGTTTTGCCATGGTTGTCATCAGGGTATCGCTATTCTGGCCAGCTGTCTCCACTAGGCCATGCAGGATGAGGTCATTTCTGCGGGAACAGATGTCTAGCTTGTCGTTCTTTAAGGCAAGCTTCTTAATGACGTCAGTGAGGAATTTAAGCTGGTCACTTATTACAGAATGGGATGGATTGGTAATGATGGGCTCCACGGAAGTTGATTCGAGAGCAGTATAACGCGATTTGAGACCCTCAAAATGCTGATTTAAAGATAGATCAAATTTATTAATTTCAGCAATGTCGTGCGCTATCTTTTTCTGGCTGCCAGGGAACTCTGCAAACATATCGGCCACAGAGGGCTTAACTATGGCGTCGCTGTCACTGCGGTTGTCATCAGCAGTCCCCGGACAAGTAGGGGTCGACTCATCACTGGACCGCGCTCTGGTTATTACCTTACTTTGGGTTCTTGTCTGAGATCTATGCGGTCGAGGATTAGTTTGATATCCCCACTTAAAGAAGGCTACTAAGACAGTGTGCTAACTCACAGTGCAAGGAGACGGAAGAAAAACCGCGAGAGGGCGCAGCAAACAAGCCATCTCAACCAGACGCACGTTCGCATCGCTCCGATTTTTGGAGCTTTTTGCCCCGGATATTTGTGGGCTAGGCTCCCGAAAATGAATGGCCACCACCACTGTGTAACGCTTCCGCTTTGAAGACTGCTACAGGAAACCGTGCCGATACATGAAAAGCGCTACCGCCAGTGGTGAACACATTCGACTAATAGCAGCATACACTATCCTATCATCATAGAAAGATTCTCCTACACCATACAGTTCATCGTTTTCTCCCCCTCCTTTTATGACGTCATCCTCAGGTGGGCCTTTTTCTGCTCATCACATTATCGCATGCGCACGTCCTCACATTCATTTGGCATCTCTCGGGGACGCTCTCTTGGACACCTGCCTTGTTCCGACCGCGCATAGTTGCGCCTTGGACGGCAGCGGCGCGTCAGTTTTCTGTTTGTCCGTTATACACGCTCTCTACTTTGTGACAACGCAAATCTATCATCAGCAGCAGCAGCCTGGCTACGCCCACTGCAGGACAAACGCCTCTCCCGTATCTCTCCAATCAACCATGTAGCCTCCGTGGTGGATAAGTGTTTATGGCGCTCGACTGCGGACCTGAAAGACGACCGTCTGCGGCGCTCGAATTTCGATGGAAGCGAAATTCTAGAGGCGTGTGTACTGTTCGATGTCAGTGCAGCTTAAAGAACTACAGGTGGTGGAAATTTCCGGAGCCCTTCAATACGGCGTCCCTCACAGCCTGAGAAACTTTGGAAAGTTATACCCCCATAAACCAAACCAGTTAACCCTCCCAGGTGCCATCTGAGGCCTCCCTATCCCCGCGAACTTTTTAATCTAATCCGCTCACCAAACACTCCCCCGCACCCTGCCACGCTTCCCTTCCATTGGAATCCAGTCAGTTATTCTTAAGGGCCATCGGTTATGTTGCCTTCGCATTAGATGCCTGGCCCAAGCCCATTTATTTCTTTTGATTTTGACTAGAATGGTATTAAGCCATGTTTGATTCCTTACTCACACTGTCCTCTTCTTGGCTCCTAATGTTACATCTGTCATTTTCTTTCCATAAATTGCGGCTGTCCTTAAAGTAAGTTGAACCCTTTTCGTTAGCCTCTACGTTTCTGCCCCATAGGTGAGTGCCGGTTGATAATACTGTTATGGCTTTTCTTTTGAGGGATATTAGTAAAGTGCCATTTAAGATCTCAGACATGATTCCAAATGTCCTCTACCCCTTCCTATTGTTTTAGGTATTTCAGTGTCATGATCCGGTTCTGCGGTGACTACCTGCCCTAAGTAGACGCATTCTTTCACCACTTGCCTCACCTCGCTACCAATTACAAGCTGCTGTTCCTTCTCCAGACTGTTCAACATTACTTTGATTGTCTGCAAATTTGTTTTTAGACCTACGGTATTCCTCATCTCCTCAGCAAATCGCTTATTACTAAGGTATCCTTCATTAACTCTCATACTAAACTATTCCCAATCCAGGTCTCTGAACACCTCCTTCAAACAGGCGGTGAATAGCATTGGCGAGATTGTCTCTCCCTGCCTGACACCCTTCCTTATTGGAACTTTATTGCTGGCTATATGGAGGGCTATGCTAGCTGTGTACTAGATATAGATATGTTCTGGTATTTTTACATAAGGCTCTTCGGCACCCTTATTCCGCAAGCGTGCACGACTGCTGAAGTTTCGGTTTATGAGGGTTTAGCGTCCCAAAGCGACTCAGGCTATGAGGGACGCCGTAATGACGGGCTCCGAAAATTTTAGACCACCTGTGGTTCTTAAGCGCGCACTGACCTCGCACAGTACACGGGCCTCTGGAATTTCGCCTCCATCGAAATTCGACCGTCGCGGCCGGGATCGAACCCACATTTTTCGGGTCGGTAGCCGAGTGCAATAACCACTCAGCCACCGCGGCGGCTTGCTGAATTTTTGACTCGGTGAAATGCTTTCCTGTAACCTACAAAGTTAATATACAGGGGTTGGTCATACTCTGCGCATTTCTATATCACCCGATTTATAGTGGGAATAGGGCCGATTGTCGAGTATCCTTTACGAAAGGCTGCCTGATCATTTGGTTGATTGAAGACTAACGTTGTCCTGACTCTATCAGAGATTACCTTATTAAATACCTTACAGGCAACAAATAGAATGCTGATCTATCTCTAATATTTAAAGTAGTTGGCGTCTTCTTTCTTATGGCTTAAGGGGATGTTAGCGTCCTTCCATTCTTCCGGAACGCTCGAGTTTAAAGTGGACAATTTTTCTAGCACAATCTCTCCTCCGTCCTTCATCAGATCTGTTGTTACCTGGTCCTCACCAGCAGCTTTCCCCTTTTTCATTGCTCCTAAAGCTTTCCTTACTATCGTCTTTCGTGAATGGCGGGATGTCCCACTGCTGCGCTCTGGTGCCTCTCTCATTAACGCTTTAATTAGATTCTCTACTGTATAGATTTGTGTACACATCTTTGGCTACTTTAACTATGTTATCCATGCTGCTACTGGCATTGCCCTTTTCTTCCCTTAAAGAATGAATCTGGTTTTTACCTATGTCTCGCTTCCTTTTCACCGCTTTTAGGCTACCTCTGCCTTTAGAGCATGCTGAGTTCTCTCCATATTAAACTTCCTCATATCGGCCAAGTAATACTTGTTGGGGGGCTAGTTGGTGCATGTTTCCAGAAAAGGGTTGTAGCACCGAAACAGGCAACACACAGAAAGCTAGACGGGACAGACATATCAGCTACCCTGCGCTTATTGAATAACATTGAGAATTCTGCCAGTTCTATTCTGTTTGTAGGGTTAAACGCTCTCATGCTTTGACGCTTCTTGTACAGATCTTTCGCCTTTTGAGATAGCTTACCAGCATCGTGACGAAACAACCTACCGCCTACTTATATTGCGCATTTCGTAATAATAGCTCAGAGAATATCATGCATTGCTTGAGAAGTAAGCTCGTCATCCTCACTTAAAGCCAAATACTTTTTATGCAACGAAATCCTGGATTTTTCTACTGTCCCTCTTGCCACTAACTTGTTAATGGGCTTCTGTTTCACTAGTTTCTCATGTTCCTTCTTCAAATCTTGGTTACCGTCATGTGGTCGCTAGAATGCACCTTTCCGAGAACCTCCGCATCCTCCACGATGCCATTGTGAGCATATAGTATGAGGTGTGCTTCATTTTTTAGTCGAACCATTAGGGTGTTTTCGAAAGAAGTTTTCCATGATCCTTACATTATTTCTCTCCGCAAAGTGCACTGATTGAAATCACCTATCAGTTTTTTTTACTTTGTGCATTGTCGATTCCACGTCCCCATAGAAACTTTCTATGATATGGTCATCTTAGCTAGATCTAGGCGCATGGACTTGAACCGCTTTCATTTTTGTACCTATTATTAGGGCTAATTACGATAGCTGCCGCCCTGTCAGACAGCGTCATACTATAGATTCATCTAATTCGCCAAGTATATCGTGATTGATAAGGAATCATACTCCTAGTTCTCGTCTTTCCGTAATCCATGATAGCATAGTACGTGCCCGCCTTTTAACGCTCTATAAGCTTCATCTTTCCTCCTAACCTCATTAAGCCTAATGACATCCCATTTAATACCCGCTAATTCGTCTAACGCCACTGTTAGACTATCCTCACTGGATAATGTTCTAGCGTTAATCGTTGCAGTTCAGGTTCAGCTTCCATACTTCCCTGTTATGTCATCCTTACACTTTCTAGTAGTCGGTGCGCTTTGCATATGGCAAGCCCATTTCATTTCCCCACCACTTCAGTTAGCATCGCTTGGCACTGTTGATGCCATCAATTCCATTGACTTTTCTGTATCTCATGACCATGATGTGCATCACTTCAACGCCTTAACTCGTCCCGAAGTCGCCGACCTGACCGCACGCGATGCTTTCTACCGTTGCGTCGAGGCCGCGCTGAAGCCTCCTCAACGCGACCAACTTGTCACCTTGCTTCAGCGGTTCCGCGCGTCCTTTAACTCGTGCTCCATTGCGCGAGCTTCCTTGCAGGGTCTCAGTTGCTGAGCGCAGCATCGTTGACGATCAAGTGAGGAACATACTGCGCCGCGAAGTGATCCGGCCCTCTCACAGCCCGTGTCCTTCCCGGTCGTGCTCGTAAAGGAAAATACAGCGGCATTCGATTCTTTCTTACAATATTACTGGGAAGGACGACTACCTTAAGCGACTTCCATTCACGCCTTTGACTGCCTGCAGGGAGCGCTGCACTTCTTTCGATCTGTGCTCTTGATTCTGGAAGGTGCCGATGGCCGAAACCGATCACCAGAAAACTGCTTTCATCGCGCCTGACGGGCTCTATGAATTTAATGTCATGTTCTTCTGCCTCTGCAACGCTTCAACCACATTTAACGCATGACATCTTACGAGTGCTGAAATGTGAGACGAGCCTCTGCTACCTGGACAATTTTTTCATCTCCAATCACTTTCCACCTCATCTTCTGGAGCTCGAGCGGGCTCTTCGATGTTTTAGGCCTGAAGCTCAATTTAAAAAAGTGTCGCTTTAGATCCGGACAGCTGACTACCTTATGCCAGGTTGTGTCTATGTACGGTGTCCCCCCCCCCCCCGCACCCTGTCAAGCTCCATGCAGTTGCTGATATTCTGATATGCATGTCTATAAAAAAAACTGCGAAGCTTTATTGGTCTTTGCTGTCCTTTCGCTGCTTCGTCACGAATTTTCTTACAATTATCGCCCTACTGACACAACTTATTGCCGGCAGCCACTACTTCTGGTCTCGCTTCCTGTGTAGGACGAAGGTTTTACAAAGCTGCGCTATCTTCTCACGTCCCCTCCGATCTTGTCATATTTTGGCTATTCCGCCCTTACCGAACTCCACACGGACGCAAGCGGCACCCGTCTTGGTGCCGTTCTCGCTCAGCGGAATCCTGATTTCCATCAGTACGTTGTTGCTTACGCCAGGTGAGCACTCACAAACGCAGTGACTAATTATTCAGTCACGGAGAAAGAATGCTTAGCGTTTATTTGGGCGTTCACAAAGTCTAGCCGTTACATTGCTGTTATCCTTGCAGTTTTCTGTTATCGATGTTATACTCGATTACGGTGTTCTTTGCTGGCTGTCTCTCCCACAGAGCCATCCGGCCGCCTAGCTCATTGGTCCCTCCGTCTACAAGATATGACATTCAGGTCATTGCTCCGGTCGTAAGCACTAAGATGCCGACGCCGTCTCCGCGTCGCTGTTCACCACACGTTTTGCATCACCGGGCCTCAGCTACGCCGCGGCTGTCCGAGGAAGGTCCCCTGGCTCCCGTAGTGGAAACTATACGAAGCAACTTCTGGAGGTCAGGCTGCTTGCCGAGGAAATGACAAAGATCTTCCAGCGACCACGCCGTATGACGACGCTGCACCCACTACACCGATGCAGCATACAAACGAGAGTTCAACCACGATGCCGTCGGACTTCAAAATGACTCCGCCACCCAGAAAAGCACCAACGACACGCCCTACCCATGACTCGCACACCCAACGAAGCCGTAACGAGACGTCGAGGACGACGTGCAGCGCAAGAGCTAAGAAATGCGACTTCGAAGTTGCCATCGACGGCCGTACAGTTACCGCTCTAGTCGACACAGGAACCGATTATTCTGTCATTAACCGAACATTCGCCGCGCAGCTGAGGAAAGTCATGGCCGTCTGGGACGGCCCACTAATTCGCACCGCAGGAGGCTACCTCATTAAGCCATCGGGACGATGCACAGCGCGAGTGACCGTCAAGGAACATACTTATCCTGCGACCTTCGTTGCGCTACAGCTGGCCCCTCGAAGTGGTCTTGTGCATGGATTCCCTTAACGAGCATCAGGAGATCATTGAACTCCGATCGAAGTTGACCACGCTTTCGACGGACGAGGCCATGCCTGCGATGACTACCATGGGGTAGCATGTTGCCCTGAGTGTCCTGGATTAACGAGTGAGCGTCCCACAACGATCGAGAGTCATAGTCAGCATAGGCGCCATGGATGCCTAGACAGTGCAAGCTCTCATCGAGGGGAACACGGAGTTTCTTCTACAGCGAGGATTCGGCATCACAAGAGGCATTGCTCATTTCCGGAATAGACAAGCTGAAGTACTGTTGCGAACTTCAGCGAAAAATGCTCGCACGTTAACGAAGGAACGACAATTCCTTTCTTGGACGAACTATCCGACGTTCACGACACCCGCGCCCTCTCCGAACGAGTCCCCGATTCACAAACACGTCTTCGACATAAATCCAACCCTGCCCCAGAAAAGACAAGATAAGATCCTCAATCTGCTTCGAAGCTACAGCAAGTGTTTCTTGTCAACACCGAAAGTCCGATAAACGCCGATTGCCAAGCATTGCATTGTAGCCGATCAGAACACCGGACCTCTCCGCCAAAGCACCTATCGTGTGTCGCCGCGAGAATGACAAGCCATCCGGGACCAAGAGGAAATGCTTCGCGACGACGTCACCCAGCCTTCAAAGCGCCCCTGGGCAGCAGCGTCGGTTGTTCTACTGAGGGAGAAAGACGCGGCGCACTTCGATTCTGCGTTAATTACAGCCGCTTGAAAAACATAACAAAGAAGGACGTTGAATCCCCCCCCCCCCCCCCCCCCATCCCACATCGACGACACACTAGACCGCCCATGTAATGCCAAGTATTTCTCGACCGGCGATGGACCTCAAGAGCTGCTATTGGCAAGCGTTTTCTGACGGGCTAGTTGGTGATTGAAGTTTATTTTCGAACTGTGCAAAGAACAACCACAGAGCAAAGTGCACACATAAGCACAGCATTGTGTGTGTGTATGTCCTTTGCTCTGCGGTTGTTCTTTGCGCATTTCGGAAATGAGCTACTGGCGAATAGAGG
Source organism: Amblyomma mixtum (assembly GCF_055824585.1). NCBI lineage: Eukaryota > Metazoa > Arthropoda > Arachnida > Ixodida > Ixodidae > Amblyomma > Amblyomma mixtum. Next base: position 106,484,866 of record NC_143013.1, read on the forward strand.
TCGATGAAAGAGATCGCGAGAAGACCGCATTCATCACTGATGGCCTCTTCGAGTTCAAGGTGATGCCGTTCGGATTCTCTTTCGCACCAGCAACGTTTCAGCGAGTAATGGCTACAGGGCTGGCAGGCGCGACGTGACAAATTTGTCTGGTATATTTAAATACCATCGTTGTCTTCGTCTCAAACTTTGAAGAGCACCTAAAACGCCTTCGAACAGCAGTTGACGCAATCAAGTCGTCCGGCCAGGCCTTGAAAGCAGGGAAGTGCCACTTTGCATATGAAGAGCTGCTGTTTCTGGCCCACATTGTTAGCATGCAGGGAGTACGCCCAGACCCGCAGAAAACAGCTGCTATCGCTCTATTTCCAGCGCCGACCGATAAAAAGGCTTTGCGAACTGAGCGCTTTTCACCGACGATTTGTCATGAACTTTCGCATCGCCGAACCTCTGACACAACTGACAACGGCAGGCGTGCCATTTAAATGGGAACCGCCACAAGGGGAAGCCTCCAAAGAACTTCAGCGTCGTTTACAGTCCCACTAATCCTGGCGCACTTTGGTGAAAACGCCGAGACTTAAATTCAGACCGACACCAGCAGCGTGTGCCTAGGCGCCAACCTCGTTCAGAAAACCGACGGACGGGAGAAAGTAATCGAGTACGCTAGCCGTTCCCTGTCCAACGTCGAGGCTGATTATTCGACAACTGAGAAAGAGTGCCTTGCTATCATATGGGCTACGCCGAAATTCTGCCCCTATCTGTAATGGACGACTGTTCAAGGTTGTCAGCGATCACCACTCACAGTGCTGGCTTGCCAGTTTGAAGGAACTTGAAACTTGAACTTGGAAGACAGGGTTACTTCACCCCCCTCCTGGTTCAAGCGAGGATTGTCTTTGTTTTGTGTGCAGAATGATGTCCTGGTGAAGAAGAACTTCGCAGCGAACGAAACAGCCTACCTCCTTGTTCTACCTGCAACTCTGTGCGAAGAAACTCTTCAGTCTTCACACGAAGATCAGACAGCTGGACATCGCGCGTTTTCTCGCACCCTCCGCCTCATTCAAGATGAATACTAAGACGAGAGCCTTTAATGACTCATCGTTGTCGGCAGAAGGTTGTCAGTAGAGGTGTCACGCTTTTCCACTCAGACCAGAAAAAAAAATATCTGTGCACGATGAGTTTCGAACCACCATCCTTCCGTTCCGCAGCCGAGCGTGCTAATGGCTATGCTACTTCCTTTTTTTTTTTCTTTATTTCCTGGCGTTGGAAAACAACACTGCACGAAAAAGAACAGACAAATCACAAAAGCAATAATACAAGACAATGAACACACTGAAAGTCATACTCAGCCAGCATCAGGCTGGCTTCGTCACATTAAAACTCCCGCAAGGACAACAAAGGCTCTACCCTCGAGAGCCACTCGGGAGGTTCCGCAGCCGCTTTTTGTATAGCGACAAACCAGTCCATACACTCTCGGAAATAAATTCGGGCAGGGCGTGCTTCCCTGTCACAGTGATAGCCTGCCATTCTTGAGCGCCATATACAGTGGAGACCCAGGAGCATAATTAAATCAAATGGAACCCCGTCGTCATTATCAATGCTTAAATATCGAATGCCATGCGAATCTAGGGGGAAATCTTTCTTCATAGTCCGTTGCAAAACATCCCAAAAATAAACCCCTTCCCAACAATGTAAAAAAACATGGTCTACTGTTTCCGGCTGCTTACAGATTAAACAATGCGAACCCCAAGGTAAAAATAAATCCTTTTCCTCAAAAAATTTCTTTACTGGCAACGTTCCGGTGTGTAATTTAAAGAAAAAGGTCTTAGCTCCTGGCGGCACCTGCATTTTCTTTACCCTCTTTAAGACGTCCGAGCCTGGGCCTCCACTGTATAAGACTCTATACAAAGGTTGTGGTAAAACAGTGTCACATAAATCGTGGTACAGCTTTTTCCGTTTTACACAGGACAAATATTCATTAGAAAAACGCACTGAAAGAAATCTAAACTTGCGACGACCTCTCTGTAATAGCCGAAAATACCACACGTAACTTCTTCGGTGGAGACAACAAACTCCGGCAGTAGGCGCCGCAGCCTACTTGGCAGACAGTGCGCAAGAAAGGGTCAGAAACGTCGCGGAAAAACAAAAACCGATTGACCACTTGCCGCAAAAAGAGGTGTCCAAGTCCCAAGCCGCCGTCTTTTACCCGACGGAATAAATTTGTTCTGCTGCAGCGTTCCCATTCTGCAGCCCAAACAAAGACAGCGAAAATCCTGTGGAGCTTCTGTATGTTTACACGCGAACAATGCAAAACTTGCATAACAAACCAAAGTTTACTGATAAAAAAAAGGTTACATACAGTAGCCCTGGCGAAAATCGATAAGTTGGCACCTTTCCACTTCTCCGCTTTCTCCCTTAGCGCTTTCGTCTGCTCTTGCCAATATTGCTCGCTTTGGCGGTAACCATCAAGCTCGACACCTAAGTACTTGGTTGGGGTTTTCGCCCACGTCACATTTGCAAAGTGGTCAGGCTGCGATGGCCACCGTCCATGCCAGAACCCAAGGCACTTGGCCCAGTTCACCCCGCTTCCGGTAACCTGAGAGAACTCACGGACACATTTGACCGCCTCGGTTATACTCTCATGGTCAACCGTACAAAGTGCAACATCGTCCGCGTACGCCAGCAGCTTCACCTCGGCTGCTTGTAACTTAAACCCTTTTACGTTATCATTGTTCAATATTTTAATACACAATGTCTCAATATATATACAAAACAAAAGAGGGCTGAGAGGGCAGCCCTGTCGCACCGAACGCTGCACGCTAATGGGGGCCCCCAGACTCTTATTTACGATCAATCTCGTCGTGCAGTTTCGGTACGCCAGGGCCACGCCCTTGCGGATAACTGACCCAACATTCGCATGGTCCAAAATAGAAAACAAAATTTCGTGATCGACACAGTCAAAAGCTTTCTCAAGGTCGACCTGGAGAATGGCCACCCGACCATTCGAGTCATCACAACACTCAAGCACACTTCGCATCTTATGAATATTGGACATTATTGACCTCCCTTTTATCCCACACGTCTGGTGTGGCCCAACTATATCCTTAATCACCGTCTGCAACCTCCGAGCCAAAACCTTCATAAAAATTTTATATTCAACATTCGTAAGTGCTATGGGTCTGTAGGCTGTAACCAGTCGCAATTTATCTATTTGATCCGTTTTAGGAATGAGCACCGTATGGGATGACCCATATGACGGAGGCAGTGCATTTACTGTGTAGGCTGCGTTAAATATCACGTTCAAAATAGGGGCAATTTCGTGCTTGAATTCTTTGTAAAAACGCGCGCTGAGCCCATCTGGTCCCGGCGATTTACCGGGGTTTAAACTGGCGATTGCATGCTCCACTTCGGCTTCACTGGCCGCATTTGTTTTTCCAGTCCCGGACTACTTGCTGGCAGGTCTCGGCTTCCGCTCGGACAGGAAAAGCGTCATGGTCACATGACCTATTTGCCATAGGCATGCCATAGGCTGCTTTCGAACTCGCCGCCAGAGCCGGGCTCCCCCTCGGTTACCGTACAAGGACGCTGTCATCTGCTAGCAGACGATGCAAGCCACGGCCACCACGACGCCGAAGCAACGCCGAAGCAACGCCGTGCGCTCGATCATGATACTGGGTCGATTTAAAGACTGTACTGTCAGCTTAGCGTAGGTGCATTACAGAACTCAGCTTCGGAGGTATGCTCGCCGCTACCGCTTGCGGCGAAGCTAGCACAAAGTAGCCCAACTCGTTGCGGATAGGCAGATAGACGAAAGCCTTCGCAAAAATGTTGACAACAAGCTCTATAGCTGCTCCAGTATACGAGTGGTTCACCTGCGATGCTTTCAGGTAAGCGTACAGACAGCATGTCGCAAAACAAGCGAACGAGAACCTCTTGACGACACGAGCAAACAATACGCGCTCGCAGCTTCGAACGCACGTCCGTGTACGGTGGATTTCAAGAAAATAAACGAAGATGCAAGAACAAAAAGTCTTGCGATGGCTCAGAGAGCAGCTACGGAGCTCATTTGAAGGTTTAACGCATGATATCGACCTCCAGGAACACGAAAAGTACTCAAAATGCACACGGAGTCTAACTCAATATGGCTGCCAGCGCGGCGCGCAGCTGTCGTCTGCTGCCTTCTCAGCAGCCCGCGGACTGCCATAGGCTAAAAACGAACGCGTTGCTATGGCGATGCAGGCAGGTGGGCGGAGCTTTCGGGCTGCCCGAGAAAAACAAATACCGGACTCGAGTCCGCAAGTAGTCCCGGACAGTCCGGGACTGAAAAACAAATGCGCCCACTGATAGCCATTTCTAATCTCTCTTTTACGTCATCACCGAGACGCGGCATCGCCGCCAGAAACTTATCTTTAAACGTGATAGTGTCTACCACGTGGGAAGCGAAGAGCGCTTGGTAATGCTCGTTGAAAGCTGCTTTTATGTGGTCGTTGTCCGCCGACAAGACACCGCCCCATTCTATTTTGTCGATGTGGTTTCTTTCAGCGTTTGCCTTTTCCAACCCTAGCGCTCGTTTTGATGGCATCTCCCCTGCAGCTATGTCTTCTGCCCTTGCCCTTACTAACGCTCCCCGATACCGTTCTTCTTCCATCAATTCTAGTTTTTGCTTTGTTTTCCTTACATCTTCAGTCCATTTCCCCGGCGCTAGAGATTCCTGTTGAAGCAGCCTATGGAGCAGCTTCTTTAACTCTGTCTCTTTCTGTTTTTCTTGAAACCGTATACAGGCAGCCCTCTCTATTGCTTTAATTTTTATAGTTTCTTTACACAGCTCCCACTGTTGCCATATGTGCATATTTTTACCGGGGCCTATTTTTGCAATTTCATCTTTTACTATGCTGGTATACAGTTCGTCCTGCAAGAGTTTATTATTGAATTTCCACATTTCCCACGAAAAAGAATTCCCTCTCTTTACCATCCCAAAACAACATTTAACTAAACAATGCTCTGAAAAAGATACTGGCACAACATCGTAACTATGACATTCAGGTAAGACATCGACGGATGCATAAATGCGGTCCAGCCGTGCATGGCTAGAACCCTGAAAGTGTGTGAGCTTTACTGCACGCGTTCCCTCAAGACACTCTGCCACATCTTCCATGTTCCATTTCTCAACCATGAAAAAAAACTATAAAAAGCTATAAAAGCTATAAAAGCTATAAAGCTATAAAAAAACTGCGCCCTTTCTTCTGCTTCATTAGGCGCGTACAGACAAATAATCCGCCACTCGACGTTATTCAATCGAAAGTCAAGGAAAACACACCGGCCCGACATACAAGAGAAATGAGCTTGCACTTCTAGCCCCGGCAACTTCTTTAGAAAAAGAACACAGCCAGCCGATGTGCCTACAGCGTGGCTGACTACAGCAAACAACGAGGACGTGAAACGTTGCACCATGCTCCCGGTCTCTTCTTCGCCGTCTACTTTCGTCTCCTGCACAGCCAGTACATCTATGCCGTGCTCCGTTAAAAGCCGAAAGAGCTGGCCTTGCTTTCTCTTTCCTGCCAGACCTCTAACATTCAGGGAGGCGACTTTCAGCGGAGATGCAGGAGCCATTTCTACATAAGAAGAAGAGACCGAAAGCGTGGTGCTTACCTCTCGCGTCCAGCACATGGCTAGACGCCACCGCCGCCATCGCCGCCGGCGTCATCCTGAGCGTGCACCTGGCCCAGCTCGGGAGGCGCCTTGTCGCCGGCGCGCTTCTCGCTCGCAAGGTTAGGGCGCGGCCGAAAACTGGCCCGCCTTGCTTGAGGCGTCTTTGCTGGTGGTTCCTCTACGCTGGGCGCCGCCTCCTTGTCGCCGTCGGGGCTGGTGTCTCCATGGGGACGCTTCCCAGGCGTAGCCACAGTGGTCGCACGGCCACCGGTGTTCTGCCGATGACCCTCGGTAGGCTCCTTCGCTACAAAGTCCATGGGCACTGGTAGGCTTTTTGCATCCCCCGAAGTCGCCTCCTTTGACTGAGGCGAGTCTCCCGTTGGTGGCTGGAGTCCTGGTGCACTGGCAAGGGGGGCGTCGCCGCTTGAAGTCGCCGACGTGTCCAGCGACACAGGGAGGTTGCCCAACTCGTCGGTACCCCTCGCTGCGTCCTCAGCCTCCGCGACATTCATCAGCTCCGCGCTGTTTCCTTTACCTCCGAGCCCGGTCGCAGACGCGTAGGTACGGACGCAGTCCTCGTCCGCGTGTCCGTAGCGCCTGCACTTGGAGCACCTGGGAACCTTGCAGTCGCGACGAACGTGACCCGCGCCGTGGCAACGCAGGCACTGCATCGGCCGCCCGGGCACCACCACGAGAGCTAACTCGCCGGCGACTCGAACGTGGTGGGGCAGGTCGTCCACCTTCATACCTGGCTTCAACTTGAGCAGCACTGTTCTCGTGGTGGATCCCTTCTCTTTCATTCCTTGAACGCGCCAACGCTCCCGCGTCACCTCGGTCACGTTTCCGAACGCCGCGAAAGCAGTCCGGATGTCGTCATCGGCGACGCCGTGCAGCATCCAATGCAGGCGCAGCTTTACCTGCTGATCCTCCGGGTCGAAAACAATGCACCGGCGTCCCTTTACCTCAAGCTCCTTCAAGGCGGCTAATTTCTTCGCGGCTTCTGGGCTGCTGAAGGTTACCGCCCACACGTGGTTTACCTGGTACGCCCCCAACGCCACGACGTCGGGGAGCGCACCAGTGTTGGCGAGGGCGTCCCTGAAGTCTTCGACCCTGTAAGGTCTCACACGCACATCTCCGTGCAAAAAAACTGTGTTTAGAACAACACGTCCGGTGGGCAGGGTAGGCAAAAAGATCTCATACTCCTTGTCTTCGGCGCTGAACCTGTTTCCGCGGCCATCGATGGCCGCCGTCGCCGCTCCGTGGGAGCTCATGATCCTGCGTCCGTACACGCCAGTGGCCGGAAGTAGAATCGGCTATGCTACTTCCTGCCAACGCATATGCAGTTCTCCTTGTCTAGGACGCTGGAGAGTGTTTGCAGAAAGGCGTCGAATCGAACGGATGCCTCGCAAACGCCCTCCAGTGTCTCTAGCATTTAAGATCCACAAACAATTGTGTACTTAATTAACATCTTAACCACACATCAGTGACACAGGCAGCAACACCGCGCTAAAGGCTTTCGACTCACCGTACTTTAGGTCAACAAAGCGCCCCTGAATTTTTTTACTGACCCCGACTGTCTGCCAATGTCGCACATTGGTCGCAAGACGCGACCAGATTTATCTCGATTGGTTGCATTAAGACGGAGCAGATTCTACGTTGTTCCAGAATGTTCCAAGGCTTTATCTCAAAAGTTCGCTATCAGCTTTAAGCTGAGCATGGCCGAGAGCGGCAGGCATTCTGTTCGACGACCACCGAGCACACCTGTTGCTACGCCGCCGCTGAGTGGTTCAGTTCTGCGGTCTTCATCGGGCCACTACACGACAGCCGTAGTCCACAAGAACTTGCAAACTAATGGGCTCCCCTTGCCAACCGCCCAACGTGATGAAGTTGCTATCGCGCTCGCGGTCGCTGACTCCCCATGTCAAGGTTGTCATTTCAGGCTCCCGTTTCGCTTGCGAGAGCTATGTCAGGGGCGAGGTATGCCCTCTAGCTTATCACATACTCTAGAACGCCGTTAGAGGCGCCGAACCCATCTGTAAACGCACCGTGCGGGCGCCGGCCCATCAGGGACTCCCCTCAAACAAAGCTGCGAATGCGGCTGTCCAAGAACTTGTCCTCCGGGCACCTACTCCAGCGTCCTCCCCAACCGATGAGCCTAGCCGACTGCTTATGCGGTTTCGAGAAATTATCGACTATTACAAAAACAGGCATCGCCAGTTCCTTCCACCGGCAAAGGGGCTGTCGAAGGCAGACGAACGCATTCTGCAACAGCTACAGACAAACACCTACTGCGGCATCGCAATGGCTGCTCGCTATGACCCGAAAATAAATGTTTACTGCCCACACTGTTGTTATATCGTAAGAAGGGTTAATTAGAAATTAAGAAGCAGTAGACGCAGCATACGGTCGAGCTAATCTCTATTCTCTCTACTCCCTCCTGTTCTCTCCTGCGCGCGACTGCATGCAGCGCACCTGCCGCACTTCGTCTTCATCACAACTGCGACGAGCTCTGTTCCCTCTCCCACATGCTGTATCCCACTTCCCTCCCCCTCTTCCCTCTAAAGAAGTTTGGAAGAACTTCCTCCTCTGGTGCTCGAGTGCAACGGCGCAAGCTGCCCTCGCGCTCTGGGCACGTGAGACGCCGGCATCTTTCGGCATCCCGGACAAGGGACGCGAACCAAGGAGATGCCAGCATTCCCTATCGGCGCCGGCTCATCCTCTATATTTGTTTAATAAAGGTTTTCTGTATCTCTCATTCAGTCTTTGCGGTCGCAAGTCAGCCCAAATAAGGCGTTTCGTTTGCAAGCCATTCTCGCTGTTTACTTCCACGCCGGAGTGCAGCCACCACGACAGCAAAATAATATGAGCCATTAATTCGTCCGCTGGGTCGACTTCCCAGAATACAATGCCGCTTTTCCGCTTCCTAATTTTCACGTTTGGAATGCACTGCCATGTTTTTGGCAACGAATAAATTGTTTCAAGACAAACAAACAAGTGTGTATTTAAACCGGGTGCTGAGTTCTTATTCAAATGGCCGTAATCAAATGACCAAAATAATACCGCGTTAATTATGAGCGATGAAATATTGAAGGTACTAAAACTTAATACTTCTAGTGGTGACGGCTTCGGAATCATTTTCTCCGGCTTTTAAACCTTGACGTCGAATTTCTCTCTTGTTAACTTTGTGAGGGCTTGGTTAGAATTTCATTCATACACTTCTTTCACGCAGATTGCTGCAAATGCAATTACGGCGAATTTCTTCAGATTTATTATTTAAGACCTTCACTTAGGCGTAGCGGCCTGACTGTGAATCAGCACTTTTCTGCCAGGCTGCACTTTCAACTGAAACAGAGGTTGCCAACACTGGTATCAGCTAATCTATGAGCGATAAGAGAGCGTCTCTCGCTATGCGGCACTTAATTGACATGCCGCTGTTGGGCCGCCTTTTCTCTACCACCTGTCACGCCACAGAGCGACAACAATTGAATTAACTGGAGCTGCCTTCATCACCCAACTTTCATAAAGCCTGCACCTATGACCTGATTTTTCTGTCTAAACTGTCAATGCATACTCTTTGCCCTAGCCTGTAAATTCGGCAGCATGTCAGCGACGTAGCATTGATTCGAGCACATTCCACCTCCTTGCATCGAAAATTCAGAACTATAGCGCGAAAGTGACGCCAGCAGGGCGCGTTTGCCGCGCCCAAGTGTTTCGCTTTATAAAGGCACCCAATGAGTTGAGCATTCACCTCGCATTATGGAGATGCGGGGGGCAATCCCCACTGCAGCCGGGTGCCAAGCGGTGATACAATAGGCACAAGCTTTCCGCTGGCCTGGGGCTCAGGTTATCTCGGGATTAATGCTTGGGAAATTGGTCTTTCACCCCAACTTGTATGAAACACAAGGACCACAAGGGACTTTTTATTGGACAGATGGATTTCATTCCCTCGCTGGTATGTTTTCCATCGAGAGAAAGTGAGGTAACCAAACACCCTTTTTCAGGCATTCTGCCCCATAAGAAGTGAGCACCAAGCCGGACGATACTTGTATGCTTTAAAAAACAAAAACATCGGAACTTGGCGGCACTGGGGATCGAACACAGAACCTCGCGAATGCTAGGCGGATGGTCAACCACATGGCCACTGCTTGGCTCTCAGTCGTGATTTCCCATTCCTCTCTTCCCTTTCTCTCTGTTCTTTTGTTCTCTTCCTCGCGTTTAGGGTAGCATACTGGGCGTCACATAGTTAGCCTTCCTGCCTTTCCGTTCTTTTCACTCTTTCTGTCTATTATTTTCATGCCCACACTGATGTGACTGAAACTCCATTGTGCGAGCTCTTAAACGAAGCTACGGAATGGGGGTTTCTGTGTGTTGTGTTGGTAGAGTCAATTCGCTACACCTCTATCACTGCTTCCGTGCGGTAAGTGCTCAATTAGAGTGAAGGCATTGCCTTTCATGATAAGGTGTTCAGGACCATCTGTGAGTAATACAATATTGTGGTAGATCACATATACTCTCATGCACTGTAGCCAAGTTGTATGCTTCAATCACCTGAAATAGATAATAATATGCCTAGGATTAAACGTTCATAAAAAGAGCATAGTTACCTGTTTTGGGGCAGTTATTACCACAACATCAAGTGTAGCAAAGACACAAGACTCCTGTACCGTAAGTGAACCAGACCACTTTATTCAAGTAACAAATAATGTGAGCCGACAGTGGCTGGCTGAAGCCTCGCTTTGTCCACTTCAGCACAGTTAGAACTGTACAAAAATGAACTAAAAGACGAACTTATCACATACATAAAGTTAATTGTTATAAGGGTGTTCTGTGAACAAAATTAAAGGTACCGCACAGGAGCGACGGTGATATTGTATATTGAGCAAGTAGAAATTGCAAAGGAAAAGAGAGTAACAGAAACAATAATATCGGCAACAATAACACTTCTAACAAAGCATTCAAAACACTTCAACGTTAGCGCAACTCCCTTAAACGCACTCACTGCGAAAAGCATACCAAAAACAAACACCACTCATGGGATTGCGCCGCAGTCATTCTGGCAGTTCGACATGCACTAGAGGCCGCACTGAAGGCACTCCAGTAATTAAAGAGTCGTTAATTTCCCCTAGCTGCCACAAAGTCAAGGAAAACCCTCTCCTTTACCGGCAAGTCAAGGGCTTCCAGAGTTAGCGCTGAACGCCACTCTGTTAAAAAGCTTATTTGCTGTGCCTGTCTTTTAACATTAGCAGGAAAGTGCCTTCATCACAGGCGCTCTAAGAAATGGTCCAACGCAAGTAAGTAACGCGTGCACAATTTACGCAGCTGAGTGATTTTTGAGCAAATATAATGCCAGCAGCGCGCAGAAAGCAATGGTCGCTCTATGAAAGTAACGTTAGATAAAGAGAATACGAATGCACTAATACTGACGGCAAGCAATGAGCACCATATGCTTTATAGTTCTGACGCCAATTAGCGCTCGGATCTTCAGAACAGCATGTTTTGTTGCTGCAGTGTTCCGACCAATTGAGACCAGAAATAAACGAATCATGAAAATGTAATACATCACGTCAAAGTATACACAATGAGCAGGAGGATACTCAGAAAACGAACTGAAAGAGCATATAGTTTTGTACGAAAAACAGTTCCGTAGCAGATAAGAAACCTCCCAACCAGTGGTCATATGCAGGAAGGTGTGGGGTGAGTGACATCTAGCTTCAAAATTAAATAACGCATTTAAGTTAGCAAATGTTGTAACAAGAGACCTCTTGATTGGGAATATAAAGCTGCCAGGAAAACTACCAACGATAGAAGCACGCCATGAACCCACTACATGCTGCTGACATGCATATTGGTAAATACGCCTACAGAGGCATGAAACACACTAAAATAAAAGGAACATGCAAGATTGATCTGCTGATTTACGGAACCCAAAGCAAAACTAGTTATTATTTACTTTTTTTGCTTTGAGACATACAGCTGTCTCCAAGGCTACAGCAGAAGGCAGTATTCTTGCCTGACAATGGCCGCAGCACCCAAAGCATGTGCACATTCTGCAGAACACAACAGTACAGCAAGTAGTACATGTAATACGCTTACATAAATGGGCAGCATAAGCTGCGAATCGTGGTTCAATACATTTCTCCATAAATAACAGACAGGCGTTTTTTCTGTGGCCATTAGGATGAACTAATTAGGATGAATAAAAGTAAAGCAACTTTCAAAAATTCCAAGGTCGCTTTTTTGCATCTGGAAGAGTCATGCAGACGTTTGGTTGGCCTCCTGCTGCAGTCGAGGCCCATAGCATGCGCTAAACATTGTTCAATATTCAAATGCTTATGACTCGTCCTCCTCCTCTAAAGGTTCTGGACATTTCCACTATTCACTGAGGACTCTCCATATTGTCTGATCCTGAATGCCTGGACCTGATAACCTGCCTTAAGTAGCCGCCCACGGTAAATCTAAAATAGGACTTTAAAAAGCAAGGTACATTAAGTGCGCACAACATTAAGGAACAAAAAAGAAAGTGTTGAATGACAATTATGTTTACCGTTGGCTAAATACTGCAGCATCTGCAGTCGCCTTTCTTTGTACATCGTCCGACGGTCCTTTTACTAGCTGCGTAAGGGATTCTACATGATCAAATCTGTTTTACCATCAATGTGGACGTACAATGTGGTTGACTCGACGGAATTTCTCGGCTCGGGAACATGCGTTGTCAGTCTTGGGATGAATGCGCCTTTCTCGAGCAAAATACGCACAAAGTCACCCTTCACTGGCTAAGGGTACATCATACTCGCTTTGAATTAGTCCCGCACGTCGGCAAGCATTGGCCAGGTTCAGGAATTCGTGCAGCAGTGAGTCCTTCCAAAAGGCTGAGCTTGTTATTAGCAAGAACAGCTGGCTACCCAAAAGATTGTTCGCCATGCGCGCACCACATGTTTCCTAAATGATGGAGAAAAGTGCATTTCACACGTTTCATAACCAAGCTGCCCATTTAGATCGCACCAAATCTAAACCCAGCTACAGCTGACCGGCAGGTAGGGAAACATTCAATACAACAGCAGCCGCTACCATTGGTATCTGGAAGCTACCCAGCAGCAAGGACCCCTCCAGATTTCACCAAAGCTTGCATTTGAGGGTTGGATTCATAGGTGACCCGGCAGGGCAGTTGAAAGCAGCCGAGAACTGCGGCATGTTCTTCACGAGCGAATTGCACCTGGTCTTGAACTCAGGATACCGATGCGATGGCGACACATTCGAGCACCACATGTAACAGAAGGCGATGAAGAACAACTGATCTTTGGTTATACCTGGCAGTTCCTGCAGGCGTAGCAGCGAATCAGTCTCGTACTTCTGACGGATGTAGGCGTCGTAAACAACTGGTGCGGCACCAAAATCCGCCAAAATTTCTTCATCTTGCGCAGATTTGTCCTCTGGCAAAAAGTACGCGTTCCGGATGCACTTCGTGCGATTCTCGTACTCTTCTTTCGAAGCCCAGTCCCCCTTCATACGGCGACTGTGTAGAATGTAGATTGAATGCATCATCTCATGCGCAGCTAACTGCCCCATCGACGCGTAGTCGGTGGACGGCACAGTGTCAAAGAATGGCGGTAGTAGAAGCCCCATGCCCAACACCATCACGTTTTCCCTGGGCTCGTAGAAGGCGTTAGCCTGGGATATGTCTTTGTTAAGTGACGTAATGAAATCTTCTTCAGATCTCTGGCGCAGTAACCTTCTTGTCCTGGAGCGCGAAGCGCTTAGCCAGTTCTTTACGAAGGAGGCTCCTGAATCCTGGTACGATGAGAAAAAGTTGTTTAAAGAGACTTCATCTCCCGAGCCTCCGGGATAACCTATTATCTTCTTCATGCCTAAAATCTTTTCTACCATGCCGCTCTTCATTTCTTTGTCCAGCCACTGTGACTCTTCTATCCTCGCACGGTAAGCTGCTGCTATGGTGGAAAGTATGTGTTTCGCCTTCAATAGCACTTCTTTGCTTACAGCAGACTGAGAATAAGAATAGTAAGTGGCGCTGTGCATGACCGTCGATGTATAGATAAGGCATAGCTGCTGCAGCAAAAAATAGTTTGTACCAGGAAAAAAGAAATGATTCTGTTTTCTTGCAACGCGCCTAGTATCATTCGCCGAAGGCACCATTTGTCTGAGTTGCCACGACACATCAAAGGCAACCCAAACTGCCAATTGTTTCTCATCCATACTGCGAAAGACCTTCACAATGAATTCCTTTAAGCGGTTGCTTTGAAAGGCAACCTCGTGCTCTCCAGGCAGCAAGCCCTCAGTGACGTTTCGCATGTAGTCATTCCACGCTTCGCCCTTCTTGGACGTGACGACTTCCTCAAGCTTGTGTAGTGGGTGCACGCTCATATTTGCTTTAGCTGGCTCGTTCTCGATCGTTGTAGCCAGTACTAAATATCTTTCCGTAATTTCGATCATCTTGGAGATCCCCGGAATTTGCTTGTCCCCCACTCCCAGCCACTTGAGATGATCATCAATAGCTGCCTTGTTTCGAATATGGCTGCTCGTAAAGGACGGTCGCGTAGCAAGAACCACCTTCGGATGATTTTTGTACTTCGGCAGTCCACCGAACCGTATATCAAACAACGTGGGTAAGCCATAGTTAAGTGAGAAGTCAAGGACTAAGTGCCAAGCGCTCAAAGCCGAATGAGACTCCAGTGTCGCGCCGTGCTCAGCTAGGAAGTCCAAAATGTCAGCCTTCGGGTTTTGACTTGAGTTGTCGTTTTGACTGTGTAGGGCCACACAAGACTGGAACAAGCCAGCTGCTTTTTGCGCAGCTGTTTGGGCTCGGGGAGGTACAACCATTTCAAGCAGGGCTGCGACCACGGACAGCATGATTTTTTTGTTCTGCTGTATCATTACACTGGAATTGAGTGAGTCTTGCCTTTTTTTCCAGTTTGTGCAAACATATTCATAAAAGTCATTGCATGGCAATGGCGGTAACGCTTCATGGTACAAGCCGGACACAAACTTGCACCCTTTCCTGTTACATAACTTCGCCGAAGGTGGCGATAAAGTCGGCACCTCTGGGCTTTGCTCTTCAATGTCCGGCTTTGCGCGCATGGCTATTACTAGAAAGATGACGATAGGCAACGCAGTGTAACAAACGGCATGTATCCAAAGGATCCTTGAGCGGTTCCGCTGGTCCTGCATTTGAGCAAACAAAGCATTAGGAAATTCCTTTGTAAACAATGTACCTTGACTGCTTTTCAGTAAGCCGCATGGCCACCAGCACCCACCTCATTACCCACTCACCTGATATTGTATGAAGGTATTAAATGCCTAAATGCTCCTTCCTCTGATAACAATATCACGCGACTGGGCAGCGAGGTGGAGCTACAATAAACGTTTTTCCAGGATCTCGCGTCCTTTAAGCATTTGTAGCTGATATTACGTTATGTGGCCTTTAATATAATGATCGTGAAAGAGGAAACAGTGTCCGTGTCTGCGTAAGCAAGAGGAGCCACTTATGGACTCACTAACGCTGTCGTGTCATACCTTTAAAGGTGGAGCTCAAGTGTTCCACAGTTCCACAAATATTTGTATTTTCTGTGCTCATCTATTTTATTCTGTGCTCATCAAACATCAATAAATGCTCCATCAGCATTGACTGTCGGTGGCTTCCCTATCACTTATCGCAGATCCGGGCAGGCTTTTCACGTTTCGGAAGTATGTGCTGGCGCACATTCAAGACTTTGTTGCTAGCGGCGTCAGACGCACAATTCGAGACGTTGAGGGCGCTCGCTTCGTTCATTCAAAACGCGCAGCGCTAGAAATGTGGTAGCGCAAAAGCGCTATCACGGGCTCAGATTATTTTTCTATTAGAAAAAGGACCACGTACGAGACCATTACCAGTGGGACCACGCCCACTGCAAGACAAAGGCCTCTCCTATACCTTTCAAATTTACCCTGTGAAGAGTAAGTTGGGAAGGGGGGGGGGGTGTTTAGGAAGCAAACGCAGCTGGGACAGTAGAAGAATCTTTAGTTAAGAAAGGGTCAACCACATAGAGCAATTTCAGGTGCCATTGCAAAAACTTCGCCACGCACTTCTGCCACGTACCTCTTCTGCCACGCACTTCTGCGAAGTACCTCTTCTGCCACGTACTTCTGCCAAGTCAGGTACGTGGCAGAAGTACGTGACAGAAGAGGGTCAGTACGTGGCAGAAGTGCATGACAAAGTTTTTGCAAGGGCACTTGAAATTGCTGAATGTGGTTGACTCTTTCTTGACTAAACATTCTTCTACAGTTATTGACTACTTCAGATCTACTGACCACAAAGATATCCCAGCTTTTTCTGTTGATATCAAAGACTTGTTTTATTCTATGTCCCATAGCGATCTGCTGTCCTGTGTGGCGGCAGCAATTGACGAGTGTGGTGCCGTTGATTTCCAGAACGCCTGTGCGATGAGTAGGGGGGTGGGGTTCAGAGCTTTTATCTTTGTATTTGATGTCAACGTTTGTTGCCTTTGGCAACAATATTTACCTGCAAAAGGAGGGTGTTTGTATTGGTTCGAGTACCGCACTTATTTTGAGCGATCTATTTTTAGCTTGCAAAGCTCTTTTTGAGCGGCTAGATGACCTTAGGATTTAAAAAATTTATAGGTACGTTGATCATTTTTTAATTGTTTTATGTGGACCTCTTTTTACTGACCCGAATGTATGGAGTATTTTAGACTGCTTTAATGCATGCTTTAGGCCCCTAACGTTTACTCATGAGTTGCCCGCGCAGGAAAGCATTAGGTTTTTACATCTGCGGCTGCGTTTCAACCACGATCCTACCTGCTGGATGTATGAGCCTAGAGCCAACAAGCCTCCTTTGCCTTACAGCTTTGCTCATTCAAAATTGGAAAAGAGGGGCATTGTTCTTTCCTTCTTGTGTAGCGCTCCCTGCAAGTCATGCGAACATACTGTGGAAGAAAGTGTACAAAAGCAGGTAGAACGTTTGTAGGCGGCGAGTTATCCCAAACATGTCATTGTTTCAGTCGCCCATCGCAGAAAAAAAGTTGGTTCACACATGAGCGACGAACAAAGAGCGGAGGAGAGAAGGAAAAGGTAGCCGTGATTCCCTACGTGCATAAGGTCTCGCACAATCTAAGGAAGGTAGTGAAACGTTCTGCCGTAAAAGTAGTATTCACGGCACCTAAAAAGCTTTTGAGTGCGAGCAAAAAGACTTGCCCTACGCGAGCACGGAAACCTGAGTGCAGAATTAAGCACAGAAATGCCTACATGCCTTGCAGGAAGGGGGCTGTATACAAAATTCCACTTTCATGTGGTCGGCTCTACATAGGGCAAACGGGTAGGTGTTTGAATGTGCGCCTCCTAGAGCAGAACAATAAAGTTGGTAACATCAGCACAGACTGCCATCTGGCGGCTCATTCCAAAAAATTTGACGCCATACCACCTTGCCACCCCTTGTTGGACAAGAGTGTCATTTTGTATCGGCACCATAGCGACTTGACTAGAGAAACCAAGAAAGCGTGTGAGATAGCGCGGGCAGAAGATCAATGCGTCAGCAGACCGTCTGTGGCATTATCGAAGAAAGAGCTCGATTTCATGGCATGACGGCGTCTGGCATTTTCTTATGTTTCTTCTTCTATCTGCTGTATCAGTAGAGTATATAAGCTCCTGATCGGCAATAAATCCGCTGTATTGAAAGTTAGCACTTGTGCCGTCTCGTCTTTGTCCTGCGTTGTTCCCATGCTATCATTACTGTGTTACCATAAATTACCAACCTGCCCAAGCCTATTCTGTTCTGTTCGAATTAATTATAAGCGGCTTGATAAGCAAATGGCAGTTGTGAATCCTAAGTTGTGAATCAGCGCCCGCTTCTCAGTCTCTTCCTGTTGTCCGTTTTTTTTTTTTTTGCGCTGTTTTAGAATTAAAAGACATGGAAGTTGGTGAATAGTCAGTAAGGAATTGGCGCTGCAGTCTATAATACTTACTTTATCTCGCTTTATCTTAAAGATGCACAGATCATAGCAAAGAATTTCAACAATATGTTTTCGCTGGTGTGTTCGGTAGCTCGAATTCGCCTTACCGACTGTCCTATCCCTTCTAGTGTGATGGAATCGGCTTCCCTTCCAGGTGTTGCTGAAAGTGATGAGAGGTCGATTCTATTTGGTGTTAAACGCCGCGAATCCTCAGGTATTGGATGGCAGTGCGGTTTAATACTTGTGCAGGAATATTTAATCAATTAAACTTGTCCTGTTATCTAGTATAAGCACTGTCTCTAGAGTTATAATACCGACTTCGTTGAAAAACGCTTAAGTTATACCTCTGTACAAGGGAGGCTCCAGAAACATTACGAATATTTACAGACCGATCTTAATTCTGCAATGCATTGGAGAAATTGTACAGAAGCATTTACTACTTACCATGACAATTTTTTTTAATGTACACCGCGTACTATATCACCTTGCCAATACGGCTTCATGCCAGAAAAAGGAACAACAGTTCTTGATTTTTCTCATATGCTAAATTTAGCGTTTGATAACTACCAGGCCGTGCGCTCACTTTTTCTTGACGGTAGCAAGGCTTTCGATAGCATTTGCTGCGTTCTTTTGATACTAAACTTTCAGCGCTGGTATATCACGGCTCTTCTATTTCCACTTCTTAGCACTTTAGGCTTCCAAATATGTCGCTTTCAAGGTGCTATAGCGATTCCATGATACCGAAGCTGGTGTGCCGCCGGATTCTACATTGATTGCTTTGTTAGTTAACTTATATGGTAATGATATTCTAAACATGGTGCCTACTTTATAGTTTCAGTACATTGACGGCAGTGTTATTTTCTAACGTACAAAAAGTTACATAGAGGCAATGATAGCGTTAAAGAGGGCAGCTTTAAGGCCATGGACAAAATTAAGTCTAATCTTATCTATGTTAATACGTCTAAAACGCAGTTTATAATCTTTCGTACTCTACTAAAAAGAAGTTAACTGAGTCACCCTAGCAATTTACAGACTTCCACCAGTTTTTAGTACAACTGTGAAGCAGTGAATCATGCGCCATTGGTCAAATATCTCGGCCTGATCTTCGACTGTGATCTTTCTTGGAGTCAGCACGTATCTTTTTTAAGCTAGAGGCTTCGTGCCATATGATGTGTGCAGTATAACACTGGATACATTATGCACTTATCTGTTCTTAAATTTATCACACACGTCCTAGAGTGTAATGTGCTCAAATGTGGCATCACTGTTTATGCTCCATCCATTAGCAATGCAGCCGGTTGAAGTCTCTTCTGCGTTCACTTCCAAGAAATATTGCCTGTAATTTGCTCATTGACAAAGATATTGATATTTTTAGAAAATTAATCCTCCCGAGAGTTAACGCTCTGTTAACGGACAACACTTTTGGTGCGGTCAGCATACCACTCCATAACTCCATACGTTCCTCCACGTGATTTAAGGCTGAAATACCTGTTTATCATTCCTCGCCACTGAACAGGGTATGATCCGCATAAACGTCAGTATTATGTGCATGCATGTTTGAATAGCCTACCACCTAGTGTATTGAGCGCGAAAACTAGATACACTCTGAAAAAACATTGCGCTCCACCGCTACGTCGTTTGCTGCTTCATAAATGTTGTCATCCTTCGTTATTGTACAAATTTCACGCCGTCATTCATTTGAATGTGTAACGCCTTAACTTTGTATATATCTTGTTGTGGGATTTTCTATGCGCGTAAGTCGCTTTGTTAGGTTTGTGACAACGTCTGTACTTCGCTTCTTTTGATACATCGCTCTCCTGAAACGGTTCGCTGTCTACCAGGTTCTGTCACTCAAGCCATTTACGGCTTAGGAGGCCTGATTCATTCTGTATATCAATTGACATGTATAAAGGTGTGCTAGGCCTGCGCGCGTGCCCGCCCGCCCGCCCGCTCTACTCTCTATCTATCTATATCTGGAAGCCATATAAAATACAGAGGCATTTCTAATCCTTAATTTTAAAAAAAAAACATTACAACCAACAGGGATAAATGTCTCCAAATGAAACTCAGTCTGTAATGTGCATTTAGTCGCTGTAGTAATCCTCTGATAAGGTTTTCCACCAGCCCAAATTCAAAATAGAAACAACGCCCTCCTCCCCCCTCTAAAACACACATACACACACTACATCTGCCTTGTTCTCGCTTCATATCGCTTATTCACAGTTTCTTTCATTCTCGGTTCTTTTTATCCACGCTTACGTTCCGCTATGGACCTTCTGCATCTTTCTTCAATGACCCTTGGCTTCCGCAATCCCTCCCGCAACTTTTTTTTTTCTTTCTCCTTCTCTGAAGTAAATTGTGCTTCCCCTCCCTCTTTTTTACCACCCAGCATTTGTTTCGCCACTGACGCTGTGTTCCGTTATCGCAGATTTTTCAGGTCAACGTGACATTCCCATTACCATGACTCGTGTCGCACGGCCAGCCTGTACGGCAGCATTTTAAACTTCACGTTCGCCATCGTACCACCTTGCGATTTCGCACCCTCGCACTCAGCATCCTGACAAGGGCTTCTTCCTCGGAGTGAAAGTCCTACTTGAGCCGTGCCGTGATGACCGCACTTGCTCAAATGAAGACAAGCACTCTTATCCAAGCGTTCGATAGCGGTCAGAGCCTTCCCTGAATTGGTGTTGATTTTTTTTAGTTTAGTGTCAGCTTATGATGCACTTTAACAGGAATCTCCTCTTTTCTGACATCCTCCAGTGCTGGTATTCAGGTGCCGCGGAAGCTCCCTGTATAGTTCATAAAGCCTCTATTCAAAAATAATGGTTCATCTTCCCTCACCCATCCCGCGCATATATGTATGCGTGCGTGTGCGTATGCATGCATACGTGGGTGTGCGAAGTCACCTGTTTTTTTTTTTGTCAGATATTTTGCTTCTAATGATGCATTAAGAAGCTCACCAATATAAGTAGCCGCCTCATACTGTCCTGTTGTCGAAGGCTCCTCAAAAGAAGAGGCACTGTAAAAAACAAACTTTGGATAGGAATGGACGCCCAGTAATCAAGAAGGAAGAGCAAAATAACAGAAATTCATCAGCTCAGAAGACATCAGAAGACATCAGCTCGCTTGTTCCGAGTAACCAAGAAGTTTTCTTTAGCTTTATTTTAATTTACTCACTGCTGTGCCATGCAACGAAGGGCAGGCAGTTGAAGCATTGTCTTCTCGTAAGCCACACGCTTGTAACGCATGAGATGCGTGTAATATGAAAAAGAATTTAGAATCGCACTGGCTTTCTGAGGCAGTGGCAGGATAGGCAGCGTTTTATACCGAAAGCACTCTGAACACTATGAAACCCAAGCAAGAATCTTGTGTGAAGCCTCAGAGCAACTCGGGTAAGCTCTGGTTAGTTCGGACGAGCATGCCGCAAGCTTGCGCCAGTGGGAGGAAGCTCGGGTAAGTTCGGAGAACTGTCGCGCCAGATGTAGCCAGTAGGAGTACGGCATCGTGTCAGCTATCGCAGAATGGAGAGAGGGTGTGAAGATGAAGAGCGATAGAAGCGGTCGCTTGCACATGCAAAAGCCAGAAAAAGGCGATGAATGAAGACATGCTTCCGCACCTCTGCTCGGTTCAACTACGTGAAAACTCTGCCACTTGTTTCACGGTGAAGTCCATGCGCAGCCACTGCTGCCCTAACTATTATAAATATGAACCTTCCTGCATCTTAAGGCCATTGAAAACTCTACCTTGTAGCATATCCGGAACGTATGACTTTGTTTCCCGCAGGTCGTCACTGTTGCTGGTTTCACCATCAATTCGGGCTTCATTTATCTCCGCCATCTGTTACTGCCGATGACTGGAAACAAAAGACACGGTCTGTGTTATTTTGCTTGAAATGATCGACAGTGCGAAATGCACGTAAATGAACCGGTAAGCACCCCAACAAACGTATGAAAGAAAGATAAAGAGAGGTACTCAAGTAAGACTTGTTGGTTGGCGAGTTAATGCGTATTCTTCGGTAAACACTATGAA
Source organism: Amblyomma mixtum (assembly GCF_055824585.1). Lineage (NCBI taxonomy): Eukaryota > Metazoa > Arthropoda > Arachnida > Ixodida > Ixodidae > Amblyomma > Amblyomma mixtum. The sequence goes on from NC_143013.1 coordinate 106,506,495, forward strand.
TGATTTCACTCCTTCAAAGACAAGTGGGTGGGTTTTTTATTAAATACACAAAAGTCGAGCACAAAATTTCTCGATGCTTTGGGTAACCGAGAATATGAAGACAAGGGACAAGGACATACAAAACACACCATCTTGCAGCGGCAAAAGAGATAAAAAAAAAAACAATGTTTTATGGATCTTATGGTGGTAAATGACACTATTTGGAAAGCATATCCACTTACATCGAACAGTGTAAGTCCTGTAAAGAAGCTCATTCTTATGCACGCGATGAGTGGTCCTCACAGAGACATGAGGCGAGGCGAGCCCCGAAGCCTACGAAGGAAAGCTATGCAAATGCTGGTTCGCAAACTGGCTGCAGCAAAGCAACAAAGGGCATGCAAGTGCAGACTGCGCCGCTTCTTTCACAACGTCGACAGCATCGGGTCTGGAATGTTCGCTTCGTCGCAGCACGCCTCCAGTCGTTTTCGCGACAGCAGACCACGAGAGAAGAAAGAGAACAATGACCCTGAAGGCAGAGAGATGCTGATGGTCCCTCGGTCGGTGGCTATTTTTCATCAGCATTTTCTTCCGCACTTTGATCCAAGCAACTTGTAGAAAATTCGTTAAGAACCACCATCTAGCCCAACCGATACTTTGCGACTCTAACCCTCTTTCGTTTTCAGTGAGCCATGAGAGAACATGCATTCCTACCTCAAGCGGAGACTTGCTAGATGTTGTAGTCAAGACTTTTTGTTTCTTTCACGACTTCCTCGCTCCCCGACGCCGCAGCACCAGCAGGATTTGAAAGCAGCTGGGCACATAAAAGATGAAACGGTGTTAAACTCCGCTATGAACTTCCTCTTCATTGCAAGAAATTAAAATTGTCAAAGTTTCACACTCTGTGATTCCACAGCACGAAAACCCAGTGTGATTTTTGTGTGTGTCTGAGAATGGGGGTTACATCCTCCCTCAGGGACTGCACTCCTGTTATCGAATCCCATTTTAAAATAAACGATGCCATGGTGCGTTGTAAAACCGTAAGATAAACTGCCTGGCATAATCTGCAGGTATAGTCTGGTATAACCTGGTATAGTAAGCTGCATAGTTTGCACTCGGACAATCCTACTCACTTTCAACGACTCGTCTTTCTAAGAGGGCGTCATACGGGACAGTCTTTTAAAAGTGGTCCTCCTTCTACGATGTTCTGTTGAGGCTCTACCGCGAACTAGGGATGAACTAAAACTGGAAGCGGAGACGGGGTGAGGGGGTGGAGGAAGGGCAGGAAAAAGAGGACGTCCCCTTCAATATAGAAAGCCGAAACTCTTTTTCGCTTCTTTCAGACTACTTGCCGCAAAACGCGCCGTTCGCGGCAAGGACTGCTAGCAAGTGTAAAAAATTTAATGGGCGCTATTGGCTGGTTGAGGTTTTCAACTGACAAGCGTTATATTAGTGGCCGAATCCTTTCCTTTCTGGTCAGCAGCGCGCCTTCTCCACATTTCCAGAGATTTTCCAGTCTTCGACAAAAGTGAGCAGTCCACTTTATTAGCTTGTCTACTGATGCATTAATAGGAAATTTTTACGGGGTCCACAGCTTGCGCTTGTTGGCCTCATCGACGTACTATCACATTAGTCGCAACTCTCAGTCTATTCGGACGATATTTGTATCGGGGCATCAGGAGTTACGAGGCTACGAGTTAGAGCAGGGCTTCAAAATGCGGCATGCATTCTTACGGCCCACATCCGCCTGCAAGCCCTGGAGATTTCTGCTGAAAAATATTCCCTTGTTGCCTTTACACGCAAGAGCATGTCTTATTAGCCATATGTATAAATTGCTAAACAATACCCTACGAAAAGAGCCATCCTTCTTGGAGTAATCATCGATCATAATCGATAATGAGCCCACATGTCTCATACATGAAAAGGCGACTGACATCGATCGTTCACGTTCTCTCCATTCTTGGAGGGATGTCGTGGGGCGCATCAGTGCAGTCGATCCTCCAGCTGTACACAACATTATTCATGGAATTCCTTCAGTACAGTCTCCCTGCACTTGGAAACTTGAGGAAAGTGAACATACGGTGTCTACGAAACGTTCGAGCTCAAGCTTTCCGGGCGTGCCTATGACTGCCAAAATGCGCGTCTATAGCCGCCACAGTACTCATCGCCCAGGAGAATCCAGTGACTACGTATGTAACAATCGACGCCTTGAGAGCGAATATTCGGCAGTTCTCTCGGATTCCCGATCACCGTCTTGCCAGTCTTCCTGCTAACTGGCCGCATACTTCAAGAAAATTATTGCTGCCCATCGCGACATTCTACCAACCCAGTTTACACCAGCCTCTAGATCATCCTCTCTATTATGGAGCCTGCACATTCCATGCCAGACATCAAAAAAGAAAGCTGTTTTATCGCCCACAGCATTAAAACAGACCACTTTTGAATATTTGCATGAGAAGCACGGACAGCGACTGCACGTATACACGGATGGCTAAGTGACCCCCCTCCAGTTCCTCGGGAGCCCGTGGTCATACACGTAACAACCATAGTTAAGAAAGGAAAAAATCACTCAGAACCTCATCGACTAATACAGAGCTTACCGCTATTCGTGTCACCATTCAGCATATTAGTGAAGAACCACCCCATCAATGGCCTGTTCGCGGAAATCCAATGGTCGCGGAAATCCGAGAGCTACACTACACCGCCATAAGTAAAGGGCATGATATTATCTACCAATGGCTGCCAGGACACAGCGGCATCGCAGGCAACCACCACGCGGACGAGATCGTGCGAACTGCTCACCAGGAGGGCGATTTTGTGTTCATCCGCATCTCGAGAGCCGACGCAGCGGGTAAGCTTCGAACACTGGCACGAGATGTCACGCTACCTTGTGGACTTACGGCGATTTTTCAAACCCACGTCTATTATCCCTGGATCCAGTCCTGAAGCTACGGCTTCCACCCGGCCTAACACGACGTGAGGCAACTGTGCTGTGTTGTCTGTGGGTTCCTGTCGCATTCACAATTCACTACTCTTCTGCGATCGGTAAATGTAAATTCGGAAAACTGTAAATGTGTCTACGCAGCTCGCGCTCGCTACTCAGTCCTAGGTTTCCGGTAGGTCACACGTTTACGGCGGCTGTGAAAACTCCTGGGCACATCTTTTGCACGCTCTTTCAACGCGCCAGCGAACGTAACTCAGCATTATTATGAAATAACTGCCCCTTGTATGACCGATATACCACCAAAATAACTGACATCAGATGTTTTGCCCAGAGATGTCATGCATGAAGCTGTAATTTATTCTACCAAAGGAAAATTTTTTGCATCTTCATGAAGATATAGCAGAACTTTCCACTGAAAAATCATAAATGCTCTGAAAGCACAAAGTATTGCTGAGGGCAACTAAATATACTAACTCATGTCAGCAAGCTGGGCACGAAAAGCTTCCAGCATAGTCATGTACAAAATTTTTCAGGAAGCTCTGTCAGTATAAAGCGGCACTTTACACCAAGCTCAAGTGGAATATCTGGTTGAGTAGTATCGGGAAGCATACAGTCTGACCCTAGATACACAGAAAAGAACAAACGAAGGATTACGTACAGTGCAGCCTGGGAAGTAAAATTTTGTTTTGGTGACACCGTGTGCGCAAGTTTCTAGAAAAAAAAGACAGAGAACCTTCACAAGTACGCTATTCAACAAGCATCCTAGTTTTTGTTCATATTTATTCTTTTATATTTTTGCAGCAGCTGTGTATTTATACAAAAATTTGCTGTACTAAAGGTTAACTGGTTAACGCTATTCATAGCCTCGAGTGCCTACTTTTTCAGTCTGCAGCTTATATTATGCTGCATACTACATTTAAATTTTATTTTCTATGAATGCGAATTCGGATTATCTGGTCAGTTCTTGACAATTCTCCATTCAGCTACGCTCTTCAAGTGATTCACATTCCTCAAAGGGAAGAAAACATGGCTGTCATACATCATGTACATTAACAGCTGAGACATTTCGTTATGTTTTCATTGTTTCAGGCAATTGTTGTAAATGCCGTGATAGAGACTGCATAAATACTGTGATGTTCTTTGGAGTCAGTACGGCACCAATGGCGTTACTTTACTCGTGCATGAAATCTGGAATCAGTAACCTTTACTGAGAACTTGCTATACGTTGCGGGAGTTTATCATCTTAAAGTACAACTGAGGCTATGAGAGGCTGCACAGTGAAAATCAAGTTGATATCAGCTACCTCTAGCCTGTGCTATTGACCGGGATGATTTTTAGTCTACTGCCATTGAAGTATGATTACGATGCCTGGAATCAGACCTAGAACCCATGTTCAGCGACCCAATGTCCTCGCCTCTGGGTGGGCACGGATGGTGAATAATCATCAAAGATGAGTGGGAAAGACATGCTGGACATATAGCTTTGTTACGAGAGCATGTTATCTTACTACGGCACTTGTCTCTATCCCTCACGTGTCATAGATCAACTTCCCACAACATGGGCTTTATTTTTACATTGAACTACAGCAGCACATCATGAGTTTGGTCTGCGGTGGTATGTTTTGTGCCGTCAATAGCTCGCATGCAGACCACACTTATATATAGTCACCAAAAGTTCTCGGGCCCCAAAGTTTCATTTTGGGGTGCAAATTTTTTGCAACCTTAAAGACCAAAGGCCCTTGAAAGGCTCGGACTTGGGTTCTTCTCGCATTCCAGACGCTTATAGCTTACAGGGCTTTTTGAGTGTTCCATTGCATGGCTGAATAGGAAGCCCTGTGCCCTGAAGACTTGGCAGCGAGTGTACTTACTTTTAGCTAGAATATGCACCGAGAGCAAGAAATGAGCATTCGCAATTAGCACCACGTTATCCGCGACATTTGAGCTGTATATTGCTTGCGCAGTGGGCTACCAATATTTACTGATATACTGTTGCGTTTTGATTCGCCGAAAGAGTCAACAAAAATTTTTTATCAACACAGTGGCGTAGCACTGTTCTGATCTATATAAAACTTTAAGACCAACGTGATACATCGAAGATGATCATTCAACAAACTTTTGACAGAATAGACATTAGAGCCCAGTGAGAGGAACGTCGACGTTGCACCAAAAAAAGGACAGGTCAAAGGTATGCCCAGCATATGAGTAATTTCTAGTTGAACTACTCAGTTCGTGCATGAACTCGCATTCTGCATTTTTGCAGGCTTTAACATCATACCGCTGAAGCGTGGCTACGAGAGGTGCTGTAGTGTAAGGCTTGCACAGACTGACTCAACCACCTTAGGTGTTCGCTATGCACTGATATCGCACACTACACGGATGGCTTTGAGTTTCGCTGCAAACCAACTGCAATAGCTTGGATCCATTTCGCAACCAAAACTTTCCTGTCGAGTACCCTAACCTCTGTGCCACCACGCTCAATGAATAAGTATTTCCTCATATGTTAAACGATACTGCAGAGACTGAATAATGATTTACCTCAACATCTCATAACCTTTACTACGACAGCTTGCCGCTGTCCTTTGCATGTATTTCTTGAGCAACGCATCCAGTGTTGCGCAGTGATAGCAAGTTTTGTTTTGTTAAAAGGATGGGGGCCGACTGCATCCATGTACGAGTACCTGCACACCATAGTGAACGATGCGCACACACAGCACTATGGCATATTTCTGCTTCTTGTATATTTCTCCTTCTGGCATAAGTATACCCTGACATAATGCCGCGTCTACAACAATAGCCGCTCGGCGGCTGTTCGGCACGCAGCTCGTGCGCCACGCTGTTCGCTGCTGAAGAAGACGAAGCTCGACGTTCCATCCTGGCCGCCTCGGTGTGCGCTGGCATCATCTCGGTGTTGGCGCTCCTCTGCCGTCTGGACGCCGCGCTACCTGTACCAACTGCTACGTGACAATATTGTTCGAGTCAACAGGTTTTTTTCACCATGCGTTCACTGGCTGCATTTATTCTCCGCGAGCACCTGAATAACTGTTTCGACTGACGCGACGCTGCTGCATCATTATAACGATTACAGCGCTTGAAAGATGAACTTTCTACAGGGTGAAAGGCTATTGCATGTTATTTTTGTTAAGCCGACTTAAGGCCAGTGCATAAAATGTGACGTGCTTGATACAAAAGAAGAGGTCATGTGGGCCACACATGACTAATATGCAAGAGCCAAGTGATATATTTTAAACTCATCAGTTGTATCCTGAGCTCATCCTCATCGCACAAGGCTGACAAAAAGCTACAAAGATAGCATACACGCATTGTAATTTCAATTGATATGTAAACTAATGCGTCACATATGACCGAGGTTATGAGGAAGGAGTTTTTTAGGTTCGACCATTGAGGAAAACACAAACACGTTATAATAGCTTCACATGGCAAGTGGTACCTCTAATCCGGTGCTTTGGTTAAAATCTTTGAAGTAGCACAGGTTAGCTTGCACACGTGGGTGGCCGTTACATATGAAATGCACCCACTTTGTAGCACTGTCGGTAAATACTATATGCCATTATTACGAAACATAAACCATTGACGCAATTAATTTGTGATAACAGTCAGATAGAACGGTGGGATTTCTTTTTTTGCTATTCCAAATGTCACATACTGGACGAGAAGTGCCAACAAGTGCATTTCGTATTATTTATGACCTCAGCACATGTGAGGAACATATATTGAAACTAGTGCACGCAGACTGATGCCCTTTAAAAGCAAATGCTATGTCTGTGTGTATATAAGAACCAGTTAGTGATCTCTCTGATAAAAAATATTTCACGCGTATGCACTGGCTGCCAGTGACCTGACACCAGGTAGTTCGGACATTGTTAATTGGAAAGATATGGGAGAGATCTTTGCCCTGCAGCGGTCGCAGTCAGGCTGATGATGGGATGTGCATGGGATGTGGATTATGTGGTGATGTATAAAAACCTGTATGCATTTTCTGCGACCGTGCTGAATGCTGTCCTCGAGTGCCATGCTAAATTATACAGAGCTGCGTGAAAATTGGACTGCAGGTCTGTGCCATTAACCACTGTGTGTCAAGCTTCATTTATCTCATGACAGAAGCCACATTTGGTGCATTTGCTCAGGGAAATTCTGCTGCCAAAGGTGGGCCATTGAATACAAATGATACTGTTTATGAAAGGAACGTGACGGCTAAATCAAGCGTCATTTCTCCAAATACATCGCGCGTCATTTTTTTAGCACAGCACTTCTGCAATAAAAGTATAGGTGACAGATTTCGGCCAATGGATGAGAGAATAGATTGCAACCTGCTTCCTTATTCTAATTTCTACAATAGAATCCAGCGAGCCGTGCAGTTGGTGAGTTCACCTCCGGAATACACACATGATTATTCTGAACAGAGAAAATCGGATCACAAATGAAAGACGGCAGCAAATTTTACCATCCTCGCTGTTGTATTAGTCAACACTTCTGGCCTGGACAGCTGCGCACACGCACACATTCTGTTGCGTTAGGCGCAGCAAATGAGATCTGGAATGAAACATTGAAGCGCGCATTTCTGATCTTCGCTGTATCAAAACGCAATTTCCAGTCAGCTAGCAATACCGACATGCACTGTTTAGTAAAGCAGAAAGTTGGGCTAGCTTGTATCGATCCATCTAAAGACAGCGCACAGAAAAACACGCAAATACAGGGAGAACGGACAGGACAAGAGCGCACTAGCAACTGAAGCTTGGTCGAAAAACACTTCTCACTCGGTAAACACTTCTCACTTCTGACGTGCTGAATTTCCTGGCGCATGCTTACCGAGTGAGAAGTGTTTTTCGACTTCTAGCTTCAGTTGCTAGTGCGCTCTTCTCCTGTCCGTTCTCCCTGTGTTCTGTGTGTTTTTCAGTGCGCCGTTTTTAGATGGCACTGTTTAGCTACACTGTCAAATCGGCAAATATAGCATCACTTTCAACAATGCCACCCGTCTTTAGTACCATTTGCACAGTGTCAGGTGATGAACCTCAGTGGAATACCCTGCAGATTGCATTGTACTGAAACGCTGCCTACGCCAGCCAATCTTTCCATATTTATGCCGGGACCTCCATATGCCTTTTGTGCTCCCACCCCAAAGCCACCCTTACCCACATCCTCCTATCATGCCCCGCGTCCCCTCCCCCGCCGAACCGATGCTTCTCCAAACCTGGGATGACTGGGAGACCTCACTACGGTCAGCGCACCTGGCCAGACAGAAGATTGCAGCCAGCCGGACCCCATACGTCATGGACCAACACCACATGAACGCTTAGACCTTGAGTGCTGTCGTTCGGAAACCCAGGAGGCCTGACCTCGAATTGTTTTGCAAAATAAAAGTTTTTCGATTAATAGATTCTACTGAAAGCGAGGTGGCAAACTCAGCCCAGTCGGTTTGGGCACACCTGACTGTAAACGTGAGCTCTCAGCCTCCCTCTGAAGTAAATATTCCTGTACAGAGCCAGAGTGGCAAAATACTTCTAGAATTTAGTTTGGAACAATGTCAGGGCGGTTGACTTACCGTCAGGGGCCCAAAACTGCTGCGCAGTACACTGCAAGTGCGACACCTAATCCGCTCAGATCAGGAATCAAGAAAGCACCTCAACTCATTCTCTTTTTCTTTGGAAAGGTCAGTACAGAGAATATGTGCACATTAGTGTGGGCTTAAAACATTTAGCACTCTACTTATTATGTCATCCCACAAAGGGTCGTGTCATTGCCCAAAGAAATACATATATATGGAAGAGCAGGTGCAGCAGCTCCCCTTATGGAAATGGTTGACGAGCACATTAGCAGCATGCTCAGTACACAACTGGAAACTGATCTATTCCAAATGACACATTTCATCCCGATGAGCACATCTTCCAAATTGCACTCCCCGATGCGAAGTGCAGTCTTTGTCAAAAGTAACCAGGCTGCATGGTTTGCTTCTGGCTTGTGCAGTGGAGCCCTTACAGCTTCCCTGAACCTGAAATTGTCGTTAAAGGTAAGGACTGGGGGTCTTCTTACCTTCAAACACCTTTTGATCTTTACGAAAGTCACAAGGGCTCCACTATGCAAGCTAGAACAAACCATGCAGCCCGGTTACTTTTGACAAAGACTGTACACTTGCTTGAAATGATGGTAAATTTGCCCATAATGTGCCACTAATGATGCAAGCTTGTGATATCAAGAATGAAACACTGAGGCAGCTTTCATCTACTTCATATAAACGAAGGCGACTTTTCTTGAGCTAGCTACACGGCACAGGCACTTAGTTAGTCAGAGAAAATGAAAGTAGGACTTAATCAATCAAGTAGCTGTCCTCATGCTGACCGCCATATCTGAGGGTGATTTTCACTGAGCCAGCTACACAGCACCACAATGAGTTAATCACAGAAAACGCGCTCAGGAATGAAATAGTGAGGTAACCCTCCTCGTGCTGACTGGTATATCTGAAGCTGATCTACACTGAGTCATCTACGCAGCGGAAACACCGAGTTAATCCGATAAAACGAGATCAGGAATGAATACTGAAGCAGCTCTCGTGCTAACTCGTATATCTGAAGGTGAGCTTCTTTAAGTCATCTACACGGCACACACACTGAGTTGATAATAGAAAATGAAATCAGAAATGAAACACTGGAACAACGCTTCTCGTGCTGGCTCCTATATCTGAAGGTGACCTTCACTCACTCAGCTAGACAGCACCCAGACTGTTTAATTAGAGAAAATTAGATCACGAATGAAACACCCAATCTCTTTTAATCGTGCTGACTGCTATATCTGAAGGTGAGCTTCTCTGAGTCATATGCATGGCACCCACACTTAGTTGCCCCCCAGAAAATGAAAGCAGGAATCAAACACTGAAGTAACGCTCCTCGTGCTGGCATCTACAGAGCACCCACACTGAGTTAATCACAGAAAATTAGATCAGCAATCCAACACTGAAGCAGCTCTCCTCGAACTGACTCCTAAATCTGAAGGTGATCTTCACTGAGTCAGCTACACAGCACCCACACTGACCTCATCACAGATAATGAAATCAGGAATTAAACGCTGAAGTAACGCTGCTTGTGCTCAATGCTACATCTGAAGTTGACCTAACCTAAGGCGGCTACACAAAGGGCACACCGACTTAATAAGATAAAGCGAGATCACGAATGAAACATTGAAGCAGCTCTCCTCGTGATGACTAGTTTATCTAAGGGTGAACATCTTTGAGGGAGCTACAGAGCACGCACGTCGAATTAATCACAGAAAATGAGACGCAGTGAGAACCTCAAGGAGCTTTCCTCATGCTCAATGCAATATATGAAGGCTATCTTCACTGAGTCAGCTACACAGCACGCACACAAAGTTAATCACCGAAAATCAGACTGGCAATGAGAAACTCGAGCAACTTTCCTGATGATCAGTGCTATATCTGATGGTGAGCTTCACTGAGTCAGCTGCACAGTATGCACAAAAAGTTAATCACAGAAAATGAGATTGTAAATGGTAAACTCAAGTAGCTTCCCTCATGCTCACTGCTATATCTGAAGATGAGCTTCACTCTCCACTACACGGCACACACACGGAGTTAATCACAGAACATGAGATGAGAATTAAAACACTTAAGCGGTTTCCCCTGTGCTCACTACTATATCTGAAGCTGATCTACACTGAGTCAGGTACAGAGCGGTCATACTGAGTTAATCACAGAAAACGATATCAGGAATGAGGCACTCAGCAACACTCCTTTGGCTTACTGCAAAATCTAAAGGTGATTCTTGTCTGAGACAGCTTCACAGCACACACGGTGAGTTAATAACAGATTCAAAGATCGGCATTGAAACACTCGTGCAGCTTTCCTGATGCTCACTGCGATATCTGAAGATGACTTTCACTGTGTTAGGTGCACAACATATTTCATTTAGTAACAGAAAATGATATCAGGACTGAAACACTTAAGCAGCTCTCCTCGTGCTCACTGTTATATCTGAAGACAAGCTTCACTGAGTAAGGTACACAACACGCACGCCGAGTTGATCACAGAAAATGAGATTGACATTTAGGCACTCGAGCTGCTTTCCTTATGCTCACTGCGATATCTGAAGACAGCTTCACTGAATTAAGTACACAGCACACACAATGAGTTAGCCACAGAAAATTATATGAGGAATGAAACTCTGAAGCAGCACTCTTCGTCCTCACTGTTATATCTCACGATGAGCTTCACTGAGTCAGGTACACAGCACGAAAACCGAGTTCTTCACAGAAAATGAGATCGCAAATAAGGCACTGATACAGCTTTCCTCAAGCTCACTGCAATATCTGAAAGCGATCCTGGCTAGGTCAACTACAGGGCACGCACGCTTCATTCATCACATAAAGTTAGACCAGGAATTGATACACTGAAATGACTTTTGTGCACAGAAGTGCAGTTCACTGTGCAGTTTGTGCACATAAGGTGATCTTTGCCACGCCAGCTAGACACTGCATATGATGGATTTAATTAATTGCCACAGTGTCATCAGGTATGACGCCTTGGAAGAGTTTTTCCAGCAGTTGCAGAGTCACCCATTGGACCATGAAGCTACAGTACTGATTTCATGGCAGTAGTCAATAGCCGCCAGCTTACATGTGTTGAAGGGGGCTCAACACCACAGATGTCACGTTCCGAGTCCATGCGCTCTTCATCCAGTTTGATGTGGGTGGGCTGAATATTAGCACTGCCGCTGCTGTCTCAGGTGCACTTTTCTTTGGTGCTTACGACGTGCGTGGCTGCGTTCACCCAGTGTTCTGCAGTTAATATGGCTGCTTCTTCCTCCAAAAGAACCTCTACATCTGCCAGCTTAAACGTGACAGTTCTGGCTGCTACAGCATAACCATGTATACCACGAGACTCTCACAATTTGTCGCCATACACCCGCCCTCCCACATGTAAAGTCCCACATAGGGACCTTTTAGGTATTAATAAAAAATATCCAAAAAAAACTTCAAAACAAGCTACAAATATCGAACACCGGTTCAAATACCGCAACGCGCTATGGTGTCCTTCAAATAGTACACCGCCGCCCATTATTAAGCAGTCCAGACGGTGCCGTTGCCGGACCGCCATAGACGCCAACGCTGCGAATTCCAAGTCAGCAAGCGGGAAAAAAATTAAAAGAGAAGCACTTATCTTTTCTGTGCTACAATAACCAGCGTTTAATAGTTTTGGCTACGACTGCATATGCAGCTTACGACAGCAGCTTTGCTGGAATGAAATGAGACAAAAAAAAATGACATCTCATTTCTATTTGTGTAAAAAAATCAAGAAGTGCAGTGAGAGCTAGTGCGAAGCTGTAATTCTTTTTTTTTAATCGCTGCAGCTTACATGTTTCCTTACAGAGTGCGGGATCAACATCTGAATTAAAATTTGCTAATCCCCTGTGGCTATCATCGTGTCGGGAATGCGCGACCGCAATTGTTTTTAAACGCTCAATAACAGCCGAGTTACATACGTTGGCATTGAGCGATTTCACCGTTCTTCTCTCCGCCGCCGTATCTTCTCTGACTCAATTTCCCTCACCCCTCCCCCTGCCGACAAAGCTTAGCGAGTTGAATTTCCGTTTCACCCTCGCTTTTGGGCGAAGGCGCGGAGTAGGTCAGGAGATGAGCAGATGCCTCCGTCGTAGCCGCGCCTCGCCAGGTTTTTTTCTTGCTTTTGGACTCCCGACTTGTTTACAGCCGTGCTGCCGTGCGCTTGTCTTATGAACCTATCCCGCCGACACAATGCTTCATGTTGTGTCGCTGTATCCGTGAAGCGCGACTGTCAGTATTGGAGGCGGAGGCACCGAAACGCGCGAGCATCCTTTCTGCCTAGGTATGCAGCATGAAAGGAATAAATAAAAGACCCGATCGATAAACGACGGGCACAGTTGTAGTAGCACCCGGACACTACAGACACACATAAATGAATCGAAGCTAGCAGCCAGCAGAAACTCCCAGAATTACCGAATTTTAATAAAACGAATGACGCCGCGAAAAAGAATGAGCGCAACTATGAGACGATGATAAGTCATCTGCCATTCGCAAGAAAATCCGACTCAGGGACAAATGAAATGCAGCTCACTGTGTTGTCAAATCGAGGTCTTGGGTACCAGTGCAGCGGACGGGAAGTAGATACGGAGCTATACGAATGGCGACATTAGCAGAAGCATGCTTGGATGGAGGTAGACGGGAAATGTGGCCGGTAAGCCTAACACTGTCAATTCACCGCGCGGAGGACTCCCCAGTGGTGAAAAGAGTTCATTGCATCCACGAATGAATCGTATCACAAACCTGGAGAGTACGTCAGTTGGCGTTTTCCCGCAATTTACTAGGGGCACAGCTAACAATCTTTACCTTGTGCGTAATTTATGAAGTACTATATCCATTTTAGCTCAGTCTGCGATATTTTCTACTCATTAGCTTTCCGGGGATTGTGAGTTTATTAGCTCTCAATATCTCCACTACTGAAAGCAGCGGAAGAAAACACAATTACCTTTTGATCACTTTCCGTTGAGGCAGCCTTGGCGGGTTGGTCCTACCCAGCACTCGATTCAAAACCTCTCCAGAGTCGGGGACTTGACCAGGTCGCTCACTGTTCGAGTGCAGAGCGCACTGTCTCCGAATATAGAGCTTAAACCGTGCACGAGCTTCGAGGGTTCGGCGAAAAGTGGTAGATAGTCCGCAGAGCAAACAGCGTGTAGCTGAGTCGCGAGGCCGGCGCAACAGTGAGGTTTTGTGAACAAAAGGGCGCCAATAGCAGGTCACGTGACACAAGTCTCTCAATCGAGAAGCTTCTCGCCACTAGAAACGCGCGGTTTTCTTCGCGCAGCTGTCTCTGAAGATGCCCCCAAACCGCAGGAAAAAGCACTAGAGTAATATAAAGTTTTCCCTTCCTTTCTCTTCCTTCGCGCAGCTGTGCAGCGTGAGCCGCGTGTTTGTAGCCGGTAGTGCAGACAGAACAATGACTGCCGGATCCGTCGCGAAGTGCTTGCCGATGGCTTGACGGTCACGAGTTTTTGCGCGGCGTTGTTTTTTATTCTACTGATCTAATATGTGCGACAATTTTTGCACATTTTTAAATAAGACACAGCGCTGCCGTAATCTGCGCGCGCGTTTCATGAGTGCAAGAAATACCGTATTTATTCGAATCTGGGCCGACAGTTTTTTTTTTTTAATACGAGATATGAAACTAATAGGTCGACTATGATTCGAAGATTCTATTGTTGTATGTATAATATACAACACATAAGTAGCAAGCAGGTAGCGACCCCACGGAACTCCAACAGGAGATGGCACTGTAGCACTATCCGTAGTCGATGCCGATAAAAGCACGCACGAGCATTAGCTGCCTTTTTCCCTTCATTTTTTCATGGAATGGCGGCGTTGGCCCGTTCCAGTGCTGTGCAAGCTTTTCCCACGCGATATTTCACCGACACTATGGCACCAAGCAGACATTGTCAATATAGTGCCGCCTTCAAGGGAAAAGTTGTGCTCGATGCAGAGCAGTCTTCAAACCTGCTAGCCGGTCCGGGCTTCGGCGTGGATGAAAAGAATGTCTGCCGTTGGAGGCGGCAGGGTGCTGAACTTTTAGCTTAGCCCAAACGAGGTGTGCCTTCATCGGCCCGAAGAATAGTTACGGTCCCGAAGTGGAATCAGCACTGGCAGAGTTCTTGAAATCGCGGAGGTCAGAGGCACTTCCAGTAACCGCAGAAGTGCTACAGGCCGTAGCAAGAGACAAGGCAAGAGAGAGGGGGCATACCCCGGGACCAGGGAAACACGCAAGCTAACTCCAACACCTGGCTTAATCGCTGCAGCATGGGATGACATCCCGGAAAGCTTGGTCGCGCTTTCGTTCCGAAAGTGCCACATTTTCAATGCATTTGATGGCACAGGAGATGGAGGACAGCGATGACGAGGACAAGTGAGCGGGCGTGGATTCCAGGAAATAAATGCTGTTTGCCTCCTCTCCCGACTGTCGTTATCAACTGTCGATATCAATTGCAGGGGCTTATTATTTTTATTTCCTTTTCGGTTACCCCAACCTATTCTTTGTCGTTATCAATTGTCTTTTTCGGACGTGTTACATCCGAGGAAAGTTTTATTTTTTTATTCGGACTTCTCCTTTTGGGTGTCTACTTCGAATCCTGGCCCGTCTAGATTCGAGTAAATACAGTATTGAGGCTTCCAGCGGCAAAGCTAGCATATCTTATTTTATATAGCAGAGAATGCATGCTGTTATTGCGCATGGTATCCAAAGTAATCCAAAAAGCACCCCGAGCAATAGATTATTTCTCACACGATTTTCTTTCTATTCAGCTTAAAAACATTACAAGTGTAAAACCATTGCTTTTTTGGGCGCGATTCGCATGAGCCAACACATATGCCAGCACGAAAGCAGTGAACACGGGCTAAATACTTAGACTAATTTGTTACTAATTCCTTAGACTAATTACTGAGACTAATTCCTAACTCGTCAGTTTTATATGGGGAAACCTCCGGACGAAGAAAGGCAATGTCAGGAAAATTGTTTTATTTTTAAAGTATACGAAGATGACAGCGTAGAGACAGAGCGGCGAGCGAAACAGACATGGCTCTGCAGCATAAGTAAATTGGCGTTCGACGGTCTCACGACTCCTTTCCTATATCACTGTGAATGTGGTTTTACATATGTTACAGGTAAATTAAGTGAGCTGTCGGTTTATAGTGAAACAAGGGAGGTTTCAGGCGATCACTTAATATCCGGTAGAATGCGAAACATTTTTTTTATTAGTATGTACTGTTTTCTCAGGGAAAGCAGCGGCATTTATGTTGTCGACTCAAGCTAAAGTGGAACAGTGGGGATATTGGACTTCTTTCAATCAGCACACTTCTGGCTCATTCCACCTACAGTTTTTATGGAATACAGCGCTCCAGGTAATCTCTCTCTTTCTCTATCTCTTCGATCAAAATTCTTTCCATATCCGACTAGCTCAGTGGGCGGCGGCACCATTATTGCTTTGTAATTTCAGGCACTGGCTCGTAGCATAGTAGTTTTTTAAGGCTTTGTTTCTTGTGGCACAATGTGCTTCTTTCTTTTGTGTTGTGTCGGTATAAAAGAAAAATTGTGCGACTTTTTAGCGTCGAAATATTTTTTGAAGCTCATAGGCTTCCTTTCGGCTGCTCAATCGTGGTAGTGCACTAAGCCCCACGTCCACCACGCATTGCTTTATATGAGCTTACAGCTGTAGTATGATTTCTTCGCCTCCAGCGCGCGCCCTCCTCAGGAGCGCGCGTCATATTGGGCGCCAAAAGCTCGCGCCCTCTGCCATTGGATACCTGTCATCGGATATGCGACATCGGCTGCTATTAGTGATTGGTTAGAGCCCTTATTTTTCTTACAAGCGTTTCTCGTCGGTCTCGCACTGTCATTATCGATCGGTAGTATATCTTCCGTGTTCAAGCCACTATGTCTACCCAAAGCGGATCTCTTCGCGGCACCTGCGCCATTGTCGCTCTCATCTAAGCATGCTATCGTCCTTCCCATCGCCGATGGCATCGGAGTATTCATCATCATCATCTGCCTGACTACGCCCACTTCACGACAGTCTTTTTTCTTATCTCCCTAATTATTCCTGTCCTGTGCCAGGTGCGGGCACCCTATCCATGCCAAGTTCTTAATCTCATCCGCCCACCTAACTTTCTCCCACTCCCTGCTACGCTTGCCTTCTCTTGGAATCCACTCCGTTACCCTTAAGGAACAGCGGTTAGCTTGCCTTTGCATTACATCCATGCCCATTTCTTCCTCTTCATGTCGTATAGGATATCAATAACCCGCGTTTGTTCCCTGGGCCACTCTGTCCACTTTCTGTCTCTTAACGTCACACCTGCCATTTTCCTTTCCATAACTCTCTGCGTTGTCTTTAACTTAAGTTGAACCCCTTTCCTTAGCCTCCATAGTATCCGCTCCACAGGTGAGTACCAATAAGATACAGCTTTCATATGCGTTTCTTTTCAGAGATATTGGTAACTCAAGCTGCCATTCATGATCTAAGAGAACATGACAAATTCATTCAATCCCATTCCGATTACTCTGTGTAGTTATTTCACTCTCGTGATCCGGATCTGCTGTCACTACCTGAACTAAGTAGGCATATTCAGTTACCACTTAGAGCTCTCTTCGCAGCGAATTGTAAACTGTTGTTGTCTTCTGAGAGTGCTGAACATTACACTGTATTTCTGCCAATTACTTTTTAGATCGACCGTTCTGCTCTGCCTTTCTAACTCATTGATTGTGCTTCTGCAGTTCATGTCCTGAGTGACTTAGCAAGGCAATGTCATCAACAAATGACAGATTGCTAAATATTCTTAATTAAATCTTATAGAAAACTGTTCCCAGTACAGGCCTCTCACCCAAGCAACTCAGGTAATCGGCCCAATATTTCAAATTAATGGTTTCCTTCCGGTCTTTTGTAGGAGCGTCATTTGCCTATACGTTTCCAGTATTGGGCCCATTACCTGTGCTGCTTGTGTAAATACCTCCTGTAAACAGTCTGTGAATAGCATTGGCGAGATAGCGTCTTCCTGGCTGACACACAGTTCACTATCGGAATTTTATTTACTTTAATAAGCACTATGGTGGCTGTGGAACCGTTATAGAAATCTTCCTGTATTTTTCATAAGGCTCTCCTACACCCTAATTTCGTAATGCCTGCATGACAGCTGAGGTTTTGACTGAATCAAATGCTTTCTCGTAATCCATGGAGAGTATCTATACGGGCTGTTTATATTGAGCGCATTTCACTATTACCTGAATGTGAATATGGTCTATTGTCGAGTATCCTTTATGAAAGCCTGCCTGATCATTTGGTTGATTGATGCGTAAGGTTGTCCTTACCCTATTAGCGCTAGCCAAAGCAAATACCTTGTACATAAAACACAGTAAGCTGATTGGACTCTAATTTTTCAGCTCCTTGGCGCCTCCTTTCCTATGGATCAAGATGTTAGCTTTTTTCACCCTTCCGGTACGCTCGAAGCATATAAAGGGTGGGGGATTTTTCTAGCACAATCTTGCCACAGTACTTCAGCAGATTTGCTGTTACCTGATCCCCACCAATTGGGTTTCCCTCTCTGCATTGCTCCTAAGGCTTTCTTTGTTTCCTATTTTAGTTACTGGCGAGATTTCCCATTGCTGTGCGCTTTGCCTCTCTCATTAACGTCCTGATTACATCGGCGCATGTTTAGATTTCTGTAGAATTCTTCGGTTACATCAACTGCTTTATCCTTATTGCTAATAACATTGCCCTTTTTGTGTCTTAACGCGTTTGATTTTTACCTATGCCTTCCTTCCTCTTGACAACTTTTAGGCTACCGGCGTTCTTTAGGGAATGCTCGATCCTATCAGTATTAAACTTCCTTATGCCAGTTAAATAGCTGTGTCAGTTCTATTCTGTCTGTAGGATTAGACGCTTTCATACTTTGGTCAGGTGTGTAGTTCACGCACATTTTCCACGATATATTATGTGTTGTCTGAACACCGGGATAACTACACCAGGAAAGAGACAATAACGGAGCATTATCAAGCAGATACCGAGAGGTATTATCATGACGGCGGCTATAAATGCGCATGCATTTGAACTGCGTTATGTTAAGCATCATAAGCCAGTTACTTCACCATGAAGAAACTGCGTCTGTCAGACTGTAAACATGCTTCGTGACAGCAAGCAGTTATCAAACGTTATGAAACACAATAACCTCAGAGAACGTTGTTAGGAAGGGCATTAATATAAATTGGACACAGAAGAGGACTTATCACAGAACCTTGTGTCACACCAGAAGTTACGCAAACAAGAGGAGACACATGATCATTAACTGAGTCGTATTGGTTGCGGTTGAAACGAAAACATTTATTCTAACCTAATGAATGAACGCCAATATTAAGAACATGACATCATGAGTAACAGTGTCGAATAGCTTAACACAATGTTAAAAAATGCAGGCAACCAGAACCTTACAAACACTACCGCGAAATACGTAACTAATGAAGGTCAGGAGTTGTGTTTCGCATGAGTAAAATTTTCTGAAGCAGTGGGGGGAAGAAACGAAAAAGTGGTTAGATTCGAGGAAAGCAACAAGTCTGGAGGAAGTGAAACGGTGAGTTAAACACCGCAGTGAAAGAAACCAAGATGTGAGTCATTGTATTTCAGGCAATTTTTCTTGCTTAGAGCGAAGGTGCTGATCTAGTGCCCACGCCGGAGGAGCGCAGCGCTATAACCCCTGCTGCGCATGAAATGACATGTCATGTCACACGACTGGTAACGCGTGCGCTGCATACGTGTTCGCTGCCGCGTGCAGCTCATTTCTGTTCTGGCTTTCGAAGCGCGTAGACTTTTGCAATGGAGACTCCTGGCCTAGACTAGCGAAGGCGTCCTGGCAGCGTGGCGCGCTTGGCTGGCGAAGATGCAGCGGCTTCGGCGACAACGTCAACTTTGTACAGCAAGGCTGAGTGCGGAAAATGCGTTAGAGGGAAAAGTCCTAGGCGCAACAACGGCAGCAGAAAGAAAAATAGGAGGTGACACTTAAGCTCTGCTTTAAGAGTGTGACGCGGTGGCATTAATGTGTTGGTGCATATATATGTGCGGAATTGGTTTTTCTCGAGCTTTAGTCATAGGTCACTGCGAGTCTTCATACCTCTCCTGGTGCAGGGGTGCAGCGGTCAAGCGATGCATCACTGCACTGCGATGGCAGGTGCTACCACCGGTGGGGCTTGTGAAACACTGGTTGCTCTTCCTGAGCAATCTCTCGCGGCCAATCACTGCCACCTGCCAGGGTAATCACTATGCTCACAATCCGGTGGGCAGGTAGTGATGATTCCACAAGGTCACGTGACCTAGTTAGCCCACGTAGGCTGCTTCTCTAGTAATTTCAGGGGGCGGGGGCTTCTCTCCCATTCTTCCTCAAGGTGCACAATCCATCTGAGTGCTCCGCCCACCCCGGCTGTGAGGCTTGAAGCGGTTGCCAGTGCCAACGCCGGACAATTTCTTCCCGACATGAGTGCACTAATGCTCTTGCGTTGAAAGCGACGGCAAAATGCAATTCAAAGGCGGGGATAGGAAGGCAGTCATCGTGAAAAATGAACGCAAAACCTTTCTCGCATCGCATAGTATGAAAGCCCGTCATTTATTTTACCTTTCCGAATGAATTCACCATCAACACATCGGTTGTTGCATAAATAAATTACAACAGAGCACTTTTTTCAAGCAAAGCCATGCGAATGAAACGGTTTCCGCTAATAGTCACTGCCTGGAATTCTCTCGGGCCATGCTTGGGCACAGCGCAGCCGAAGGCTGGAAAAGTGCGATGGGTCGACTGTTAACCGTCGGCCCAAGGCAGTTTGCCGTTATATGGAGAGTTAAGGACAGTGTCAGTCCTCAAGTTGGGGCCAGGCTCGGGGGCCGAGCTCGACTTGAGAAGAATCAGTCCGCCAGGTTACTTGGGCTAATCTTCGCCCGACCATATTTTTGTCGCCTGTGGACTCTGGGACCGCGCGCATCCGCAGTTGATATACTGTCACGTAGTGGTGACTGCAGCCCGGTGAGCAGGAAGACAGCGAAAATGGCTTGTAAATAAAACTCTTTAATTCGGCTGACTTGCGCCCGCAAACAACTGAATGACTCGACGGTGGCGTAGATAAAGGCGTGCTCGCGGTCGTCGAGCAGAATGCCTCCGCTCTCGGCCATGCTAAATTTAAAGATAAGAGCGAACTTTCGAGGTAATACATGCTAAGTTACAACATTCTGGAACAATATAGAATCGCCTCCACCTGGATGCGATCAATCGAGATAAATCTGGTCGCGACTTGCATCACAAACAAAGCAATAAAGCGGCATGCCGGCCGCTTTGAAGAATGAACAAACGCAACCAAGATTTGCGACAATACGATCTCTGACATCTTTCAAGGCGCAGCACACTGAACAATGAACGTGCGTTGCAGCGATCAAAAACGTCTGGGCTAAAAACTAGATGTTCACTTGAGAACACGTAATACTCAGCCGTCTACAAGGTCATCTCGTGCACGCCCATTCAACATTCGCAGTGGTATTCCGATATCCGCCTTTGCTGGTGAAAGTAAAGTTATAAAAAGGAACGCTGATTTAAGTTACGCGCCACCGTAAGTGCCAGATTAATGTAAACCACAGCTATTGCAGCTTTTTCTCTAATCTTTTGTTTTTGACAAGATTTGAACTCGCGAGTTGAAATCGAGAGTTGGACGAGCACTGTTGCATTGCTGGTGTAAATGGGCAACGACAAATGATATGCTGGAAATAAGTGCAGGGTGCAAATAAGTGTACAAAGGCATTACAAAGGGCAGGAGTAAGAACACTTGTTTGATCTTTATTATCTGAGAACAAGAACCGAATGTACAGACATGACGCCTTGTAAGCCAGTTTCCCGACGAAAGCCGAGTCTATATAGGGCCTGTCTTGGAAGCACGCGGACGTCGCTTATTATGGGTAGTTATGGCATTCACAACAACAGCGCCAAAGATATAGCGTTACGGAGCCGACAGACCAGGTAAAGTTCGGGCCACTTACGTGAAGTACCGCCAGTGATGACGCATGTCTTGCATATAGGTGCGGATGGAACGTAACTGGAAGGTGACGTCATTCAGGATGCGTATTCCGTGCGAGAAACCATGCTGCAGTCGACTTGGCGATTAACACTGCTCTGTGCAGCCACGCACAGTACCTCGGTGTCTTCATCTCTAGGGACGATTGACGCACTGCACTGCAGGACCTCAAAGCACACGGAACATGGACACTCATAAAGGGCGCTCTAAGCCACCACACACCCACGCGCACACTAGCTCTGGACTCTTGACACACCATGCACTACACCGGTGGACTTGAGCAATGCACTCGATGAGCCAGGATCGCTGGAGACGATCGCTGTTTCACAGGAGCAATAAGCAGGTTTTTGTAACCCACGATTGATCCTCTGTGTCTGTTCGTGTCCCATGGCCAGGGTAACCGACAGGCCAGCAAGAGGGCGTCCAGAATATAGTGACGTAGATGACCCATGGGCTGCAGGCCTGGCAACACAAGACGCACGAGAATTAACAGCAGCACATTAGGAAACAAGCGGCAGAACAGCAACACAATATAAAGTTTGCGTATGTAATATCAAAAATATCGGCACGCCAACTGTGTTTCCAAACACTGATTTCATTGAAACACACTCCAGTTTCATATGCATAAAATATTCTCAAAAACTACAGAGTGTGTTACTACATTCGAATCGTAGCGAAAGCACGAATTTGCGCTACGTAGAAGACAATGGTGAGCAGGCAGTGCCGCGGGACGGAGCCGATGGAGATTGATGAAGACGACGCTCTCAAATGCACAGCGCGAGATTTTGGTGTAGTAACAAGAGGCGTTTTGGCTGCGACGATAGTGGTGGTCTCGCTGAGCGGTCGTTAAAGGAGATCTGTTCGCGCAGCCGCGGGTTCGACTCCCATTCATGGATATTTATTCATTTCTTTTTCTCTTTTTTCATGGCCCCGCCGCGGTGGCTCAGTGGTTACGGCGCTCGGCTGCTGACCCGAAAGACGCGGGTTCGATCCCGGCCGTGGCGGCTGAATTTCGATGAAGGCGAAATTCTAGAGGTCCGTCTGCTGTGCGATGTCAGTGCATGTTAAAGAACCCCAGGTGGTCGAAATTTCCGGAGCCCTTCACTACGGCGTCCCTTATAGCCTGAATTGCTTCGGGACGTTAAATCCCAATAAACCAATCTTTTTTCATGGTTTGACCCCTAACTCCGCTGAGGGTCAAAACTAGGCACCCGATGATCGAAGCACGAGGTCCCGTAGTGAAGCGAAAGAACATACAAGAATGCATACCTCCTTTCATATCACGTGTTTTCGGTAAGCTCCTGAGTAAGCGGCCTCGAGTCGTACACCAGGCTGTAAGGTCCAGCTTAGAGAGTCAAGTTTAAAGTGGTAGTTTAAAGAAGTTTCCTTAAGAGGAGCTGGAACTGGCGACTACCCTAAAAAGTCCTTATAAGCCCACGTTTAGGCAGTGGGCAGAGGCAACTGCACAAAGGCAAGAGGGGCATTTCTTTTATGTCGATCGGGTGCGCCAGCAGATTGGTTGCTTTTCTGCCAGTTGTGATTTTGCTGATCGTTCTTTACGGGAGGGTTGAAGTGATCGGACGGTTGTGCCGATCGGCCTCAATACGTTCTGTGTTGAACATACGGAAAAGCGCGGAAGCTTTCTCTGGATGATCCGCCTGTTTCGTAGCCATTTGCCTCGTGCCTTTAAAGCTCGAATGACTCGAAATGTCGCATATCATTCGGCAGTCCAACTATTTGTTCCATCTCTCAGAAGAGAGGACACTACTATTCAATTGTCATTGTCTGAGAAAGGCCGGCTGACGCTTTGAAAAGAGACCTATTTTTCCTCAAAGCGTAATCCTTTACACAAAACTTCGGAAACCCTCTGCAAACTACTTCCAATTGTTTTGGAATTCAGATTTTGAAAGAAATCCGTCCGGTCGGGAATATTCCTGGCGGAAGAGTATCCAGCGCCGACCAATCGTCAAAACAAAAGACGCTTCGCCCCGCTACACTGGTCTTGTTCATAGTGAAGGAATGGAAGTGATGGCGTATAATACCAGATATTTTTTAGAAGGTCAGTATTTTTTAAAATAGGGTTTTTAAGGCAAAGGAAAGCTTTTTGCGGCTCACTGTAACCAGTGTTGGCGGACGTCAAAAAGCAAGCGAATAAAGCTAACCACCAAACCAGCAAAGGAGATAATGTATTCTGATAGTCCAAATTCTGAACTATTACTAGTGAAGTGATTAACTAAATTCTAATAGCTACCTTGTAACTATTACCAACTATTACCTGATTGCCATTGAAGATTTGTAGCCGGCTTCTTGCAAGAGCCTTATCAGTTTTTAGAACTTCGAAAACGCTTGCCTTGCGCTTTCGAAAAGTTTGTAGGCAAAGCAGCCCCTCCAGTGCACGTAACCAGTCGAAAAAGCCTATGTTTATCCAGCCGCAGCGCGGAGGGTAATCGTGTTTGCGAAATTCTAAAAACTGATATGGCTATTCCTAACGACCGGCTACAAATATGTAATTAAAGCCAGGCGCCTCTCGACTATAGATAAAAAGATAAGTATTCGAATTTGGTTAATCACTTTTATATTTAGCAAGATTCACCTCGTTTTTGAAGTCCGCTAGCAGTAGTATTATTATGATGAAAAAATCCCCTCCTTACCTCAAAAAGCCTATATTAAAAAATTTTGGGCTTCTAAATATTAGCATACGGCTTAGCATGGCTAAGCGCAGAATATCGTGTAGTAGCTGTAGTTACAGTGGGCCCGTAAGGAGCTTACGTGCTCTGAATGCGAAAGCAGCCTTTGACCTAAAGGCCTTTGCACTAAATGCCCTAACCATAAACGCCTTTTATCTAAAAGCAATTCACCTAAAAGGCTTTATTATAGGGGTCTTCTACCTAAAGTCCTTTACCCGGAATGCATTTACCACGAAAGCCTTAGACCTAAAGAGCTATACCACAAAGAGTTTTTGCCTAAGGCCTTCACACCGAAGGAATTTGCCTTCAAGGCAAATTCCTACGAATTTGCCGACCGAAGCGTGGCCTTGTAGTAGAGCATCCGCCTCGCATTCGGGAGGTGCTTGGTACGATCCCCAGTGCCGCCGGCTACCCACCGGTTTCTTTAATGGGTACAAGATTTCAACCTGGCCTGGTGCTCAGCTCTTCTAGGGCGAGATGCTTGGGAAAAGGGTCTTAGACCACAGTTTCCTTGACGGATGAGAGATAAGTTCCGCCTTCAAGCAACGGGTACAAGATTTCAACCTGGCCTGGTGCTCAGCTCTTCTAGGGCGAGATGCTTGGGAAAAGGGTCTTAGACCACAGTTTCCTTGACGGATGAGAGATAAGTTCCGCCTTCAAGCAACGGGTACAAGATTTCAACCTGGCCTGGTGCTCAGCTCTTCTAGGGCGAGATGCTTGGGAAAAGGGTCTTAGACCACAGTTTCCTTGACGGATGAGAGATAAGTTCCGCCTTCAAGCAACGGGTACAAGATTTCAACCTGGCCTGGTGCTCAGCTCTTCTAGGGCGAGATGCTTGGGAAAAGGGTCTTAGACCACAGTTTCCTTGACGGATGAGAGATAAGTTCCGCCTTCAAGCAACGGGTACAAGATTTCAACCTGGCCTGGTGCTCAGCTCTTCTAGGGCGAGATGCTTGGGAAAAGGGTCTTAGACCACAGTTTCCTTGACGGATGAGAGATAAGTTCCGCCTTCAAGCAACGGGTACAAGATTTCAACCTGGCCTGGTGCTCAGCTCTTCTAGGACGAGATGCTTGGGAAAAGGGTCTTAGACCACAGTTTCCTTGACGGATGAGAGATAAGTTCCGCCTTCATGCAACGGGTACAAGATTTCAACCTGGCCTGGTGCTCAGCTCTTCTAGGGCGAGATGCTTGGGAAAAGGGTCTTAGACCACAGTTTCCTTGACGGATGAGAGATAAGTTCCGCCTTCAAGCAACGGGTACAAGATTTCAACCTGGCCTGGTGCTCAGCTCTTCTAGGGCGAGATGCTTGGGAAAAGGGTCTTAGACCACAGTTTCCTTGACGGATGAGAGATAAGTTCCGCCTTCAAGCAACGGGTACAATATTTCAACCTGGCCTGGTGCTCAGCTCTTCTAGGGCGAGATGCTTGGGAAAAGGGTCTTAGACCACAGTTTCCTTGACGGATGAGAGACAAGTTCCGCCTTCAAGCAACGGGTACAAGATTTCAACCTGGCCTGGTGCTCAGCTCTTCTAGGGCGAGATGCTTGGGAAAAGGGTCTTAGACCACAGTTTCCTTGACGGATGAGAGATAAGTTCCGCCTTCAAGCAACGGGTACAAGATTTCAACCTGGCCTGGTGCTCAGCTCTTCTAGGGCGAGATGCTTGGGAAAAGGGTCTTAGACCACAGTTTCCTTGACGGATGAGAGATAAGTTCCGCCTTCAAGCAACGGGTACAAGATTTCAACCTGGCCTGGTGCTCAGCTCTTCTAGGGCGAGATGCTTGGGAAAAGGGTCTTAGACCACAGTTTCCTTGACGGATGAGAGATAAGTTCCGCCTTCAAGCAACGGGTACAAGATTTCAACCTGGCCTGGTGCTCAGCTCTTCTAGGGCGAGATGCTTGGGAAAGGGTCTTAGACCACAGTTTCCTTGACGGATGAGAGATAAGTTCCGCCTTCAAGCAACGGGTACAAGATTTCAACCTGGCCTGGTGCTCAGCTCTTCTAGGGCGAGATGCTTGGGAAAAGGGTCTTAGACCACAGTTTCCTTGACGGATGAGAGATAAGTTCCGCCTTTAAGCAACGGGTACAAGATTTCAACCTGGCCTGGTGCTCAGCTCTTCTAGGGCGAGATGCTTGGGAAAAGGGTCTTAGACCACAGTTTCCTTGACGGATGAGAGATAAGTTCCGCCTTCAAGCAACGGGTACAAGATTTCAACCTGGCCTGGTGCTCAGCTCTTCTAGGGCGAGATGCTTGGGAAAAGGGTCTTAGACCACAGTTTCCTTGACGGATGAGAGATAAGTTCCGCCTTCAAGCAACGGGTACAAGATTTCAACCTGGCCTGGTGCTCAGCTCTTCTAGGGCGAGATGCTTGGGAAAAGGGTCTTAGACCACAGTTTCCTTGACGGATGAGAGATAAGTTCCGCCTTCAAGCAACGGGTACAAGATTTCAACCTGGCCTGGTGCTCAGCTCTTCTAGGGCGAGATGCTTGGGAAAAGGGTCTTAGACCACAGTTTCCTTGACGTATGAGAGATAAGTTCCGCCTTCAAGCAACCCTAAATCCGCCTCGTGCCGTATAAGCCCAACTAGTAACCTTTTTTTCCTGGTTTACTTATTGTTTACTTTCATATTGAGACAGCAAATGTACAAACGTGATCTCTTCTCTTTGGGCAGCTTATCGAAAGCATGGTTTTTCCACAAACCTTTAGTTTTGATGGGCGCTAAACAGTTACACTCTATGCCGCAGTTTCAATGAAATTCGCGAGGTTGGCATCATTGGTAGAAAGGCTGCCGACGTCATGAGTGCTGAGAGTTATTTGGACTTTCTTGTACACGTTGAACCATTCTGGGTGGTGGGTGATGGGTTGGGGTGCATTCAAGTATGCACTTCACCTAGACCTTCATCCAAGTGAAGGCTAGCCAAGTGTACGCACCTTGTTTAAGGGAGGCGTAGCGCGGAAAAAGACAGGGACTAGAGAAACACAAGACACAGCACCAGCGCTCCCCCAGCCCGATAAGTAGGTTGACCACCTGCCACAAAGCAGGCTTCAGGAACGTACATATGTAAGCCCGAAATTGAAAAAATTGCCGACGATTACGTTATTTCCTAATGCGAAATTTGGCCGCAGCTCATCAGCTGTTTCAGCTTTTCGATAGATTGAGGCGACGAATTCGAACAAGATATGTATGTAGTACAATTACAGACAACTTGTTACTTTCCTTCTTCAAGAAACACTCCACTAACATTTCTTGATTGTCATGAAGGAAGTTTTTTGGTCGGAGAAATAGGTGGATATATGCATGACTTGCTGCACCAATGCCTGGTTCTCAATGACGGGGTCTATACAAGTATTTCGCGAGGTTGTCACAACTGTGAGAGCCGTTACGAGCGAGAGGAACAGGATGTTCTCCCGTATAAGTGGTAACAAATTCCTGTTTGTCTTTACGTCTACATTAAAGTCCTCATCCGCCCTGCCACCCTGGAGGTGGCAGTCAAGGTTGATCGCGAGAGTTCGCTCACCGTTGTCAGCGCTAACGCATGCAGCCCACATCTCTTTCATCATCCCACCTATCTATAAGCACGATCGAGGCGTCGACTGACCCAGGCAGCCAGTCATGCGCACTTCCTTTCCTTAAAATGATCAGAGTATAAAACCTTGTCAACGTTAATGAACACAATGAATGCCGACGGCGCATGGCTTCAGCGCCGCGTTTCTGGCAATACGTTATCAATGCCAACGCATACAGCGCACAATTCTCACTACCGACACGTAATTAAAGCAAGATTGAGATGTCCATTGTTCCAAGAGGGCATTTATGCGCCTTCCCTCTAGCTCAGGTGTCCACCGAGATGTGTGAGAGAGATACTTCCCATTTCCTTTCCTTAAAAACCAATTTACCAATTTTATCCTCTGCTTTCCAAGCTCTTGCGCCATTGGTTTCCCGCCACGAAACGCAGAAACGGGCGCCAAAAGGCTGAGCTCTAAAATGCGGCTTAATAGTGCTAACGCACATAGAATGAAGGGTGTACATTTCATCATACGACGAGACTTGTGGAATAAACAGCCTACAGATCGTGAACTCACTTTCTGTTTTTAATGGCACTAGAAATTAAGAAAAAAATGTTTATTAAAACCCTTGGCAACATATTTCTGCGAGAAAAAGGAGTAGTATGTATTACTGAGCTTATTATTTCGAGAAACAATAATCACTGCGTTCGCTGGTTGGCATAAAAAAAGGACATTTGAAATAATAGGGATGCTAAAGTCTCCTGAAAGAAAGAAATCAATACTGGGTTCCGTACACTTACAGAAAAGTCAGTCTGCACTGTACACAACTGTGCACAAAGCGCCTTCTAAGTGACTTTTAATAAACCCCCTTGAAAGGGGTTTATTAAAAGCCCCTTGAATTTCCCTGTGACTGTTTCCTTGGAAAAGTGTGAAGCCTCCAGGCCATAGCTGCAGATGTTTTCATTCTCGCATTGCTGTAGAGCTGATGGTCAAAAGACCTCAAGAAGTTTGTTGAGACAATATCACATTAATGGCTATCAGCCATTTTTAATGGCCTGTAGTAAACAGCTCATAGCCTACGGTCTTTCCGCTCCCGGACTTTCGGGCAAGAATAGCGGTAAAGATTTCGATCCGCAGAAAATGTATGAGAGTCCATGGCTGTTAGACCACTAGTCAACCGCTTTTTTAATCCCGGGACAATACGCGGGCAACTATTTCGAAACCACATTGGCTATACCTCCTTAGCATTCACGGCAGTGAACACCATGTATGTAAACAATGCGCCCAGAGAGGGACACTAAACCACATAATCTGGCAATGCCCCTACTCAATGCCGCAAACATTCGTAATGAGGGAGCTTGGGAGTCTTTTCGAAGCTCGAAACTCGGAGACCAACTTGAAACCATCCGCCTGGCGACCGAGGCCTCGAAGAACCAAGCGCTTCGCAACACAGCCTCTAATTGCGGAGCCCCCTACTCCTTCCCGGGTCTGCGTACCTGAGTTGGGAATGTATGGGTGCCTCCTATGTCGGTGGACAACAAACTTTCTCTCTCTCTCTCTTCATAGCGATGCTGCTGTCCACGGAGTCTTCGGAGATGGCCAAGCCAATGAAGCGGCATATATTTTTCAAAATTAATTAGCACCCGCATCAATGCGCCAACTAGTATCTTTATTATCTTATCTTCTTCTCTGATCATTGTCGTGCCTAAATAAAACCATAGGATAATGACTGCGGCTGTTCTTACGCCAACGGCCCCCTAGAAGTGAAAGAAGAAGAAAGCGCCCCATTCCTCGGCAGGCTGCGTCGGTAAGTCTGCCCAGTCTCTGCTTCTCCTGGTGGTTCCGGATTGCTCTTCACTGGTGAGGCCGTTCTACGTTGGGGGGTTTTTGGCGAAGGCTTAGGCTAAGGTTAGGTTAATGTGAACCTGAGGGGGCTTTTCGCTGTGAGATGTCTTTGACCTCCCCAGGTGGAGGGTCGGCAGCTTGGTTTGCCAGCTTGCCAGCCCAAAGCCTGCCGCTTGAGTGCTTCCAGAAAAATGGCATTGAGGCAATTCCTGTGGCTCTCGTCCCAATCGGTGAGGGGGCGATCAAAATGAAAACACCCAAAGTTATTCAACAGGAACTACGATCATTGACAGCCAATTATCTTCAGATCTCTGAAGTGCGCCCATTTGGCCGTAGAGGCATTGTCTGCAAATCGTCCGATATCGCTTGTGTGGCTGACTTGCTGCAGTGCAAAATTTTCAGTTCACTACCGGTAAAAGCATTCATTCCCGAGCAGCTTGCATGCGTCAAGGGCATTGTACGCGGTGTGGACCCAGCATCTTCCACGCAAGAAATTCTAGAAGAATTTCAGGATGCAGGTGTTGGAGTCCTTTCGGTATATCGGTGCAGTAGAGAAATAAACGGCTCGCGTGTTGCTACTGAATCGGTAATAACAACTTTTGCTGGCACTTCCTGCCCTACTGAACTAAAAATCTGGCCTATTGTATACCGTGTAGACACTCTGCAACCGCGCCCACTTCAATGCACCAACTGTTGGCGGTTCGGGCATAGCGGCAAAGCATGCAAGTCAGAGACCCGCTGCCGTTTGTGTGGCGAAGGTCATGCTGCGGATAACTGCACCTCAGAACAGCCTCATTGTTGCCTCTGCAGCAATAACCACCCAGCAGATGATGCCGACTGCGCAAAACGCAGTGAGGAGCGCAGCTTGTTAGACATTATCACAGAGAAGCGGTGCTCAAGAGCCGATGCTTACGCTCTTCTTAACAGGAAGAAGGATTCATACGCTAGTCGTGTGCGCGCTTCTGTTGGGGATATTGAGTCCAACTTGACTGCCTCCATTGTCTCCACTGTAGAAAAAGCCCTTAACAATGTTGTTGAGCGTATGCTAAACACATTTTCTGAGGCGTTGGCTCAGTTTATTGCAGTTCAATCTGTGTCACCATCTCCATCCGTTCTGGCAGCGAAGCCTGCGTCTGTTTCAGCTTCTGCCGCTACTGCTAGCAGCTCAGCATCACCTCCTGATGCTTCCCAGGTCCCACCTAACATCTCTCTACCTAGCAATGCATGTTGCACCGATATCTGCACAACAGATGTTGAAATGTCGTGTTCTACGCAGAAGCGTCGTGCTTCCTCGTCTCCATCTAAATCTAGTTATCATCAGATGAAAGCTAGAAAAGGACCACCAAAACTTCTTCCCAATGCTGATATCCTCAAAGAGGCGGTGTCTGCCTCTTCAATTGGTCAGTAATCATGGCAGGCATCAAAGTGTTACAATGGAATTGCCGCTCGGTATTCTCTTCTCTTCCAGATCTAGAACTACTTATTCGGAAACACAACCCTGATATCGTGCTTTTACAAGAAACGTGGTTATCACCTTATAAATCATTTTCAATGAAAAACTTTCGAGTTTTCAGATTAGATCGAAATGCTGGTAGGGGAGGCGGATTGGTAATCATGCTTTCTAAACACATATGTCATCAGGCATCTATCTCTAACAAAATTCTTCTCCCTGACTGTGAGCTTTTAGCGCTCAAAATTTCATTTCCGCAGTGTGCTGATATTACAATTGCTAATACCTACTTTCCTTTAGGTGTACAGAGGACAGACTGCTTAGACAGCTTGGTGGCTGGCGCAAGTAGTGTAGTTATTGCGGGAGATTTTAATTCCCACCACAGTGAATGGGGAAGTCGCACTGATTCCTGCGGCCAGCTTCTCTGGTCGTGGCTGTCTGCAAATGCTGTACGCTGCTGTAATTCAAGAGATATAACATTTATGCGAGGTGGTGCTCGCTCAGCCATTGACTTAACATTATCGGCAGGTAGGCTTGAGGTGACTGACTGGTTGACAGAAGATTCGGGTACTTCTAGTGACCACTTTCCTATAACTTGCACTATCCGGTTATCTCCGCACAAAAATAGTTGTGTGAACCATAAATTTGTCAACCACAATATTTATAAAAGTTTGATGTCCGCCTCACTTGCCTCTATAGTCAGTACTAGCCGGGATGACAGAGCTCAGCAGGCGGTTTCATTTTTGCAAAGTGCAGTAGACCATGCAATATTCACTGTGCCCGCAGCAGTCTCTAATAAACAGCCGTCTCCCTGGTGGACACAAGAATGTGAGAAGGCCTATCGTTGCAGAAAAGCGGCCTGGAAGAGGCTATCCTGCAACCAGAGTCCAGCAAATTGGTTAAATTACAAATTTTTCTCTGCATCTTTCAAAAGAACAATTGCAAAAGCCAAGGAGGACTATAACCAAAATTTGAGCACTTATCTTTCAAATCCTCGTAATCGGAAGGCCCTGTATAGATTTATGGAACGTAACAAGAGTTCTCCAGTCCCTCACCTTAATTCTTCAACAGTGTTATCCCCACAACAGGCTCAGGAAACCCTGGATAGTATTGCTCAGGGACTAGCGGTACGTTTCCAGACTCAAAGAAATGTCCCTCTGCGCGCAATCACACCCTCTTCAGATTATACCGAGGTTGATGCGTCAGAGCTCCTCTCAGTCCTAGCAATGATGCACCCTGCAGCTCCCGGGCAAGATGGTGTCACTGTTGGTATGATTAAAATTTTAGCCAAGGATTTCACAAGCAACCTCTTAGATATTGTCAATACTTCATTGAGCAATGCATGGATTCCAAGCATTTGGAAGATAGCGAAAATTATTTTATTGAGGAAAGATGCTGGTAAAGGGTACGTTTTAGATAATATTCGGCCAATTGCACTAACTTCAAATTTAGTCAAATTAATTGAAAGGGTAGTGCACAGCCGTCTCACAAAACATGTTCAGGATGTTAATGGCCTTAGCCCAGCACAGATTGGCTTTCGTCGCGGATGCTCTATATGGACCGCGCATGTGGATCTTGAGAGTAGAATCCGGCTCTCGATACGCAGAAGAGAAGTTTCAGCTTTGGTGACTCTTGATGTAGCAAAGGCCTATGATAGTGTAGAACATACTATTTTACTTGACAGACTTGCGCAGTTACATCCTCCAACCTACATTTATGCATGGATATCTGAATTTCTAAAGGACAGATACTTTTACTGCGCAGAGGGTACCCTACGTTCTAATACTTACCATCAATCAAGAGGAGTGCCGCAAGGCTCGGTACTATCACCGCTGCTTTTTAATATTTTGGTCAGTGACATCCCCATCCGTCCTGATATAACAGTTTTTGTGTATGCAGACGACATAGCTTTTTTCGCCTCGGCCACGGATATCCATTCGCTTTACCAGATTATGCAGGGATATTTGGATGCTCTTGGAGTTTGGTTGCACCGTATTAATTTATCCCTGAATGTTAACAAATGTGGCACACTGGTATTTCCTCCAGACACGCCTTTGTACATTTCACTAGCCCATCACTCTAATCTGATTCCACAAGTGGAATCTGTTACATATCTAGGTGTTACTTACCATCCAACCTTAGATTGGAGCCTTCATATCAAGAACAACGTGCGTAAAGGAGAACGCGCTCTAGGCCGGCTGACACGAATCGCCAATAAAAGGTTTGGGATGCGCCGCGACACATTATTGTTACTTTACAAAGCTTATGTAAGACCTATACTTGAATTTGGTTGCGTTTTGTTCTCTGGTAGCGCAAACTACAAGGTCCAACCCCTAATCTTACTGGAAAGGCGCGCTCTACGTCTCTGCCTTGGTCTCCCAAAATCAGTTTCAAACGCCCTGCTTTATCTCGAAGCCAGTATGCCCGATTTAATTTCCCGCTTTCAAATACTCACGGTGCGAACTTTCCTCAGGTCGTTGGACCCAATGACTAATGTCAGTACTCCTATTTTTGTGTCTCAGCAGGCCTTATTTTTTACCATCATTGGCCACGGTATAAAATGCCACAAATTACCTTAACGCAGAAACTTTTAACCCCGATTGGTGTTGATCTCAGTTCCTTGCAGTGGGTTGACGACACGCCGGCAGCAGTGGAATTCCATTTTGACCACATCTTCCCATCTCATGCGAAACACATGCCCACAAACATTTTAAACGGCATTCTTTCTGGTCATATAGCGGAATTCCCCCATCATGTGGTGCTTTCTACTGATGCCTCCGTCAGCGGCCAAAAAGCTGCAGTTGGCATCTTTTCGCAGGATTTGGCATGGAGCTATTCTGTCCGCATCCCAGATTATATCCCCATATTCTTTGCGGAATTTTTGGCTCTTGGAATGACCCTGCACAAAATTCCGTGTCATGTATCTCACGTTATCATCCTGGCTGATTGTTTGTCAGTTTTAGTCTCCCTTGAAACTTCCCAAAAATATTTTTTGTGCCGCTTCCTGCGATTTTTTGTCCCGTCCACTTTAAAGGAGGTCCGTTTTGTCTGGGTTCCTGGTCATGCAGGCATTCATTCCAACGAGGTGGCTGATTATTTAGCAAGGTCAGCTCTTGACGGGCCAGTAACGCATCCCGTCCCGAATTTGTCTGCTGGCGATCTCCAGGTTTCAGCGGTTCCAACACATATCAGCCAGGTTACGCGATCCCCTACTAAATACTGCTGATTATCAGCACTTAGCGTATAAATGGAACGTCCGTTCGTGTAAAACCAGGCAGTGTGAGGTATCAATGACGCGACTGCGGTGCAGGATTCCCAGTTTAAATTTATACCTATGCAGATGTGGGTGGTCTCCAACAAACCTATGTGACTCATGCGGGGTCGTTGAATCTGTGGACCATTTCCTGCTCTACTGTCCAAAGTTCGCACTTCAGAGAAAGATTTACCTGGAGGTCCCTCTCTCCAGGTTAGGGCTCCCGTTATCTATGCCAGTGTTGTTATCGTTCGGAGCGAGCGCCAAAGGATTTGCTTTGAGTTCAATTTGTGGGAATCTACATGATTACATAATTGCAACTGGTAGGTTGATTTGCTAACTCCTTTAAAAGTCTCGGAGTTTTTTTTTTAATTATTATTATTCTCGCCAAAATGTTCTTTGTTATTTCACTTCAAATATTCTTCTGTCGTTTTTCATGAATACATTTTTCAAAATTCACGTTTAATCCTATGAAAATTTTCTTATGTATACCATTACACCTTGGCCAATCCCCCCACGTGGGTATGTGCCATTATAAAGAGGTGAAGAAGAAGAAGAAGTCTGCCGCGAATTTCCCACTCTGAAGGTGATTGTTCTTTGATTCGTAGAAAAGGAATCGGGAAGGATTCCTAATGGAACGCTACGGCCCTCTTTATGCAGTCTCGAAGCCACGTTAATTTTAATCTGCATTTTCGCTGGTGCAAAGCATGAGCGTAGCTTAAGCCTGAAGCACACTAAGCCTTCAGTTGCATGGTGGACGCACCGCTTTGTGATCACTTGGTCTTGCTGCATGGTCACGGTTCTGCGCTTAGTCTGCTGCCTCGTTACTCCGCACTTACGAGATCTCATTCAAGAGGTCACAAATGTTATGCGTGAAATAACTGCCGCCGTCAACGTTCGAGGCTCTCGTGTCATCTGCACTGGGCTTCTGCCCTGACCAAAGAAAGCAACTTTTCAGCTTTATGTGTCTTAATCCGCGAAGCTCAAAAATATAAAATAGCACTAGTGACTTTGACCCTGCACGGTGGCTCAGTGGTTAAGGCGCTCGTCAACTAACTCGGAATACCCGGGTTTGAACCCGACCGCGGCGGGCGCGTTTTGCTGGAGGTGGAACGCAAAAGGCGCCCGTGTGCTGTGCGATATTGGTGCGCCTTAAAGATCCCCAGGTGGTCGAAATTATTTTGGAGGCCTACACTACGGCACCTCTTTCTTCCTTTCTTCAGTCCCTCTTTTATCCCCTCCCTTACGGCGTGGTTCGGGTGTCCACCGGGATATGTGAGACAGTTACTGCGTCATTTGCATCCCTCAAAACCAGTTTTCATTTTTTTTTCTAGTGACTTTGCCTTGGTGGCAACAATTTTTGACGCTTGAATTGAGAACAGACCAGCCACCGCTGGTGCCTTTTGATCTTTATGATCGGGCGCAATGAGCACTTTGCATAAAATGCTCCGCCGTGTTATGTCACAGTACAGTGCGAAGTATGTGAGCAACGCTCATATCTCTGCATGGCTGAACCGAGTGGATTCAACTCCTGCTTTCAGACCTCTTTGCCGCTCCTGCCGGTGCCAGAGATTATGCACCGTGGAAAGCTGCCATTCGCGCTCTATGGAATCTTGAACTGACTCCGGAGTCTATATCCTGAGCTTGAAGCTAGAAAGATTTTACTAGAGCCAGTCCCGTCGTGGCCTGCGTTTCTGTGGAAAAGGAAGCACGCTTGCGATACTTGAGCTACGGGAGAAAAGATGTGCAACGTAAAAAAGTGCGATGAAGGCATTCATTCTTCCTTGCCTGTCACTGACACTAAATAATTACGTTGTACCTTCTCCACCAGTAGAACAACCCGCGAAGTAATAATAATAAATAATAACCTTTATTAACACAAGATTTCCACAGCAGCAATACATGATAGGCCTGACAAAGCCGCAGTGGGCTTGAAGGGCAGGCCCGGCAGGCAGCGGGAACGAAGCGGAATACCGCGAACACCAGAGTTTGTGCTGAAACAGTTGAAGCAGCAGCAAATACAGGAAAAGGACTAACAGAAATGAGGAGGGAAATTATAAAAACAAAACAAACTACTTACGCTGAAATGTAATGCGAGGTAGCACTCCCAATACAGAGCAGCCATACAGTGCCATGTAATGATATAATACATAAGCAGGCAGCATTCTTCAGCTAAAACGCCGCCGCGGTAGCTCAGTGGCTATGGTGCTCGGCTGCTGACCCGAAAGACGCGGGTTCAATCCTGGCCGCGGCGGTTGAATTTCTTTAGAGGAGGAATTCTAGAGGCCCGTGTACTGTGCGATGTCAGTGCACGGTAAAGAACCCCAGGTGGTCGAAATTTCCGGAGCCCTCCACTACGGCGTCTCTCATAGCCTTAGTCGCTTTGGGACGTTAAACCCTATAAACCAAACCAAACCAAACATACTCTTGACCTAAAGTAAACAATAAAATTTGGGATCGGAACGGAAATTGAACAAAAATATTCATACATCCACAGTATACAGGGCATCAAAACATGAATTCCTCTGTTCACGCTCTATGCTTACGCGTGAGCAGAATAAGTGCCACGACAGTAAATCTTCTCAGGCTCCGATTTTATTTAAATGAACTTAAGCAAAGGGAAAAAAGGTTGATGGGTAGAGTACTAAAGGTTAATGCGACGAAGAATTCGTTTCAATTTGTACTTTGTTTTCATGCAAAAGGCACTAGCTGGTAATTGATTGAGACAAGATGGTATGAAGTAATTAAGGGTGCACTGAAGGTATCTGGATGAGCAGCAAGGCACCCAAAAACGGTATTTAGGCTGCAGGCAACGCGAAAGACATATTCAACTTTATACTTTTGCGACCAGAAATGTCTCAGGATAGCCGTTTCAGTGAGAAGAGCGTTAAAGTTTCAACACCTTAAGGCTTTGAACAGGTCACCGCCGGCTAATAATTTTCAGAATATGTCGAAGGATAGAGTTTATTCTATTTCGCCAACGAATCGCGCAGTGACCAATCACCGTAATCACATAACGGAGCATGCTATGGCCCAAAGCATGCAAACTCATTTTATGAACTGACAATGACAGATAATACACAGGGTGTCGCAGCTAACTTGGACCAAGATTTTTAAAAAAAACTAAGTGTTCTTCTGAACTGAAATTGCGTGGATGTTGTTAGGGTTTATCTAAAGTTACAGTACCATTTTTTCGCTCTTCCTATTTTAATAATTAGCCGAGATAAATAAATTAACTTCTTAAATATAGCTTGCAACGTTCAGGCGTAAATAGGAAAGTTGTGGAGCTCCACAAACATTGTACAACCCAGGCGCTTCCAGCGAGATAGTCATAGCGTGGCAGTTTTTATGCGGGAAAAACGAAAGCCCGTGGAGTTTAAAAAATACCATGTGACAGCGCGCTCCATGCGCCCGGATGCGCCGCGATTACAGCGCTCTCATCCGTGCTTTGTAAAAACCATTCGCTTCGCGCCTTTCGTGCTGCCCAAGACAGGGCTTCGCGTTGTGCATGGTTCCAAAATAAGCGTCAGTGGGTACGGGCGGCAGTTGAAAAAAATCACGGCTCCCGTTTCTCCGGCGATAATTGCGCTCTCACGCTGCCAGAATGCACGCGGGTCATCGATGACAATCTGATGAGTTGGAATTTGGGACCAACATCCCAACGAGCAAAGACGCAATAACAAACCTGATAACGTCGTGGGAATCACGCCGAAGGGCAGGAGCCGTGCTTTCTTTCAATTGCCGCCTGAACACACTGGCGCTTATCTCGGAACCAAGCGCAACGTGAAGCCCTGTCTTGGGCAGCACGAAAGGCGCGAAGCGAGTGATGTTTTTTACAAACCACGGATGAGAGCGCTTTAATCGCGGCGCATCCGGGCGCACGGAGCGCGCTGTCACGTGGTATTTTTTAAGCTCCACGGGCTTCCGTTTCATTGCGAAAGCAATACTACGCCAGGTGTCGCCTCTTCGTGGTACCGCAGCCTACCCTTCACGGTTGGTGGTCGGCCATGTGACTACTGACGTCATACCAGAGCGAGAGATGGGGCACCAAGTCGGCTCTTCAGCGCGCCGCAGCTAGAATTTTGCGGCCGGTCGACCATCTGCGAACGGCGGCAAGCGATTGGCGGCATACAAGTTGCAAAAGCTTGCAGGCCTTGCTGCGGTGATAATGCGTGTTGCAGCGTGTGGTATGACGTCATCCACAGACATCCAGGCGCTATCGGGTGTAGAGAAAAGTAGCGCCTGCTCGCCGGTTCTTCGGTATAGCCATGGAAGACTTCGGACGCGAGTCAAGGTTCTTGTGTTGTGTTACCGTTTAACCTGATGTAGCACGTTTTTCCCGCATAAACACGGCCACGCTAAGTTTCTCTCGTTCGAAGTGCCTGGGTTGGAAAATATTTGTGGAGCTCCACAACTTTCATATTGACACCTGAACGTTTCAAGCTATATTTAAAAAGTTAATTTTTCTATCTCGACTAATTATTCAAATAGGAGGACGGCAAAAGTAGTACTGTAACTTTAGATAAACCCTAACAACATCCACGCAATTTCAGTTCTGAAGAACACTTAGTTTTTTTATAAACCTTGGTCCAAGTTAGCTGGGACGCCCTGTATAATACTGTATAATGTTCCTGAAACTGCACGAAGAACTTGAACATACATGAGACAGGTGGGAATTCTAGGCAAAGTCACTGTCAAGTAGGACACCCAGATATTTAACAGATGAAACATATGGAACGGGCGAACAGGTACAAGGAAGGCAAGGAGAAGGGTGGACCAGCAGATGAAGGCTTAAGCTAACTTTCTTCAAGGGATTGTGGAATCAAATAAGCTGCGTTTTGGAGAAATTCACTTTAATTATATTTTTACCGAACCAGTTCATAACGCTAAACGTTGCATCTTGCAAACGGGAGATTGCATCTGAAAAACTAGAATCTTGAGACAGGATAAGATTCATCTGAAAAACTAGAATCTTGAGACAGGATAACTGTGTCGTCTACGTACTGAAAAGTATGGGTAGGAATAGCAGCGGTGAGGTCATTGACATATAGATTAAAAAGAAGCGGACTTAATACTGATTTTTGAGGTACTCTGGATTTTGTCAATGTTATATCACACCGGTACTGTCCAATCACGTGCTTCCAATCAAGTTCACAATCACATGGTTCCTTGGAGCGGGCAGCCACTGCACCACTCTTCCCTGTGCCGAACATTCACAGTGTCGTTGCAAGGTTTTGCTCTGTTGCCAATCTAATCAGCTCCTCTTGTTCCGGACGCAGGTATTCGAAAGCGCTGTTCAGACCGTAGGTGGCGCCCAAGTGTTGAAAAACGCTTTCGACAAATAAGAGGTCCCGTTACCAAGACCTACCTCTTCCGAAATAGAGAGTAAGGAGACAGGGTTCTGTGCGGTGGAGGCCATTCCGGAATACGGAGGCGGTTTGGTGTTCTACAGAGTTACCAGAGACCAAGCATGCAGGTCGAGGCCACCGCCAAAACAAGTCCATCAAAAGAACAGGTAGCGATCGAAGCGCCACAGCCGCCTAAAAAAGGTGCGGGAGGAAAGAGCAAAAGCTCCCGCTCAGTTCATTCCGACCGCCAAGCACCGGGGAGGAGAAGTAAGAGTCGGGCGAAGAGCTCTGCTCCCAATCAGGCTTCTGCGCCAACATCCGCCTCGGACAGCACCGCCGATCTCCGTACCCCGCAGGCCGTTAAGGAAAACGGTGAAGCTGGCACCTCTGAGGCGCTACCGTCGCCTTGTAAACAGTCTTCTCCGGCCTCACGAAGCAACGTTCGCGAAAAATCCCCGCAGAAGGCTCCCAGCGATGGCGCTGGTCTGACCCGCGACA
This sequence comes from Amblyomma mixtum, assembly GCF_055824585.1. Taxonomy (NCBI): domain Eukaryota; kingdom Metazoa; phylum Arthropoda; class Arachnida; order Ixodida; family Ixodidae; genus Amblyomma; species Amblyomma mixtum. The sequence continues at coordinate 106,546,642 of NC_143013.1, forward strand.
AACCACAGCCGGCGCAAGTTGGGCAAAGCGCGAAAAGGATTAAGCCGACGAAACCCGGCAAAGGCGACCGCTTGAGTTCCCAACAGCAGCCAGGATCGTCAAGAACTGCCGCTGGAGGAATATCCACTTCGCAGACAGCAGCGGCTCGGGTTTCTACCGAGGTGTCCGGCGGTGCCTCTGGACCTGCCCCCGGCCAGGTGATGGCCAGCACGGACTTGTCGCCTCCAACATCCACCGTGAACCCAACAAGCCCAATGTCGCTTTCGTCAGCTGACACGATGCGCCTGTACGATGCCCTGGCGGCCACCAACCCGGATCCGTGCCTTGCTTCACCCCAGGACCCTCGCAGCCGGGTGGAGTGCGCAGAAGCCGGAGCAGGGAAGGTCCTCAGCCTTGGTGCCCATTCTGTGGAAGCTTTGGACATTGTCGGAATCGTGAGTATGCGCGGCTTCTGTTATGCCGTTGGATCGGCGCGGCTCCATGCACTGGTATAGTGAGCCTAGGTTGCGTTGGGACGTAAAACCCCGTAAAACCAAACTAAAAAATGCTTCTCAGTGGTGTATAGCAGCGTTGTGTAACTCTTGGCCGACTGCGGCGTCCTCCCGTGTTTGATGCTCCCGGCGAGAAAGCATCGCTACTATATCATCTACTATATCAACTTCTTAAATTAATATGCAATTAGGTTACATTCTCTCAGAATGGATTTCGGTTTTTCAGCTCTCAGTAGTTATAAACGCCTCTGAATGCGTAGGCCTTCCCGTTCTGCGTTTTTTTTTCGTGTGTTTGTGTTGATTTCACGTGTGTGTTGATTTCCAATGTACCAGTGTTTTGTGTCTTGAGCGTAACCATAAATCAATATTTCTCTTCTGTTTATATATGCTTTACTTCGCAACATTTGCACATGGGGTACAAGCGGTGAAGCAGCTTTTTCTGGGGTGCTGCTTTGGTTGAAGGGAAGGAAAAGAGTAGTTACCAACGCGGTCTGAAGTAGGCTGAAGAGTGAAGTGCATAATCGATGCGACAGCGATTCGAGGAACTTTCGCCAATGTGAACTGAGGCGCTGTCAGCTTCGCGAACGTTCGATCAATGTCTATGTCACATTTGGGGGCAGTGTACTAACTCTACAGTCGTAGAAAACATTTTATCCAGGAAGTGAACAAGAGAGTTGCTTGCTGAACGTCTGAGTGGACGCCATTGCAGATGGCCGCTCCACGGGCGCGCGCCACCGAGGAGCGTTGAGCTTCCAAGGTAGAGCAGGCGAGCAGGTGCTCCTCCCAGGCCTCTCTAGTAGGGATGGGGAAAGGGGATGAAAAAGGCAGTGGAGTGGCGGGGCACGAAGCCACGACGTGAAAGGTGTCGGCGAGGACATATTAAGTCTGCCATGTGCCAGAGATTTCCGGCATTAATTGTTGGGCGACCGGCGGACTACAGAAAGTAATTAGTCTGAAGGCGGTGTAGTATTCGTTCGTCCGCTTTCGCCAGCTCTGTAGCAGCCACTGACAGTACCTTACTCAGGGTAAGGGGTGAGACAGTGGTAGTTATTGCTTCGGCAGCGAAGTTTGTAAGTGAACAGCGGTCGTCGAGTATCAAACCAAAGCGTACGGCTTCCAGGCCGGCCGCTTTTCATAATGCATTCTGATACAGCCGGTTCACGTTGAAGTAGTCCGGAAACTTTCCGCAGCCAATTTTTTATTTGCTGGTTATTATGCTAGGGCAAGGATTTACACGTTTTAGTAACACTGTCGCAGCTTCATCGTATTCGCGAGATTTTATTGTGCTTTGTCATATCACGCCTTGTCACTGTAAGCCCCTTCAGCTTGGGCCAGAATTTTGGCTTGCAGTGTCAATAATTAAAAAAAAATAAAAAACACTGGAGTGCTTACTGGCTCTGCCCCAGAGAGGCATGTGTCAAAGCGCCGCATGTAAGCACCCGCCGATATAAAAGAAGGACAAAATGGCGGAGTTGTTCAGCTCCGCGTCTTGCCTTTCTTTCTTGCAGCAAAGAACTCCAGAGAACGCATTTAGGAGCGCAAGGCGTCTCTGCTGCCGGGAAGAACTGATCCTTGCCATGGCGGTGGCGGTGGCTCTATTCCTCGTCCTTGCTGTCGTCCTGATCGTCATTCAGAGCGACTCGCGCAAACGGAGCAAAGTACTGTGCACCACCGAAGACTGCCGGCTGCACGCGTTCCTCCTGAATGACGCACTGAACCGCAGCGTCGACGCGTGCGAGGATTTCAGAGCTCACGTATGCTCCAAGTGGTCGCCGCCAAAGGGGAGGGAACAGCTGCGGGACTTGGACACATCCACCATGCACGACATGGTCTACTCCTGGCTTTTCGGCATCAGGACTACACTGCAGGACGGGTCGGCGATGTTCCCCATCGGCCGTAAGGCGTTGGCCATGTTCGAGTCCTGCATGAGCAACCTTTCCGAGTACGGGTCGACGCTGCACGAATTTCGCACCTTTCTGGAACGGCGGGAGCTTCCGTGGCCCGAGGCGTCACCCAGACATACCGACGCCCTGCGTGTGCTCGTCACCCTCGCTTACAACTGGCAGGTGACCCTGTGGTTTTCTCTGCGAGGTGCTATGAAGAATGGCAAGTGGAACATCATACTGAGTGCTGCCCCTCGACTGCCCTTCTACCTCCACTACCATCGCAGCGTGAAGATTGCGGGGAGCTACGTTGCTTACTGGGCGCAGTACTGCCGTGCTTTCATCGGAGACATCAAAGCAGGCAGCGAGCAACGCGCCATCGAGGCGGAGAGGCTGGAGAGCGAAATTCTGGAAGCTCTCAACGCTGCCCTGGCAGCGTCGCCCAAAGAGGCGTCCGTATTTCCGATCGCCGAGGTAGATGTTTACACACCGAGTATAGAGACGTCTCGGTGGTTGAGGACGCTGCAGAATGGCACCGCTTTAAGGCCCGAGCTGACAGAGCAGGACGAGATGGTCGTGAACAATAAGCACTTCCTCCTGACCATCGGAGAGCTCTTCGGAAACTACACGAACGAGCAGATCCTGGCGTTTCTGGCGTGGCAGTTTGTCCAGCACTACGCGCCGGTGGCAGACAGCCGTCTGCTGCTGACGCGCTATGGAGACCAGCAAAAAGTGGACCTGTTGCGGCCGGCCTTCTGCGGTCTACACGTCGAGGTTGCGTACAAAGTGCTTCTGCTCACGCTGTATTTTTCATCGCGAGTAACGCAGACGGACAGGCGGCTTGTCGACGGCGCGTTCCAGCGACTGGTGTCAACCGCCGTAAGCTTAGTTAACTCGACTGAATGGCTGGACACAGACAGCAAAGCCGTGGTGAGCGATAAGATTGGCTCGGCATATATGCGCTTGTGGCCGCCGGCCCACTTTCTTACCAACGCAAGCCTAGAACATATCTACGAGTCGTTTCCAACAAACGCGTCATCGTTTGGCTTCTACTGGCTCGAATCCATCCAGAGCATGCGCGCAACAAACAGGACACCAGAATACGAGGCTGTGCTCGACCTGCCATTGAACTACGCGCAACCTTATTTCGAATACGACTACGTGGAAAACAGCGTCAATGTCGCCATTGGCGCCGTCGCCCGTCCTCTGTTCTACGGCAAGGGCACGAAAGGCATGCTCTACGGTGGGCTTGGGTTCTCCGTTGCCGTCGAACTGGTCAAGGCGATTGACCGGGAGGGTCTCCACTGGAGGCCTGGCGGCGGACTGGCTCCATCGATTTTAAGTGCACGCTCGCAGGCAGCCTTTGAAGCGAAAGAGCAATGTGTGAAAACGACCGGCGGAGGTGCCAGCCAGACCCTGTTTCCCGAGATTCCGGCGCTGCAGGTCGCTTACTCCGCTTTCCTGGATGCCACCAAGGATGTGGGGAGCACGCCACCAATCAGCGAGGAGCTGACTGAAGCGAAGGTGTTCTTCATCACACTCTGCTATATGACGTGTAGCCGAGCGGGTGTGAAGAACGCTTTATCTGCCAACTGCAACCAAGTTGTGCGCAACTCTGTGGCTTTCGCAAACGCCTTCGAATGCCCGCCAGGATCAAAGATGAACCCCATAAAAAAGTGTAACTTCTTCGATTAGGTCACATTGTTATTGAAGGACAGCATCAATCACCACTATTATCGTTGAACTCTGATCACGTCACCGTATTTGTTAAGTGACTTTGTTGTGGCGGCGTCACATTTTCTTCATTAGCGAATTTTAAATTCTATATGGCACCTGGAACGTAGCGGAGGTTGATGTTATACGAACTGCGCTACAGTACTGCGTTCTTAACGCGAGAGACTTTTGCTTCTTGTGTACAGCGCGATTTTCGCCGCAGTTTCAGCACTATAGCAGTCTGATAGAATTCGTCTTTATCGCTCTCGTGATCGGAGACCGGCGTCCACGGCCGTTATTAGTTTCGAACAACGCCAAAAACCTAGAGCGGAAAGGTTAGTGGGAGAAATTTGTACTTCTCAAAGACATAGTTAGCCTGGGATGTTCAGTTATAGGCTGAAAATGTGAAAAAAATCAAACTGATGGCGAAAAATGTTTGCTTCAATTATGCGTGAGTGTGCTCAATGACATAGTGCGAAAGCACCACCTCATGAGGTGAAACCGGCTCGCCAGTTTATGTGAAGCTTGACCTGGAGAGAGACCTTGGGCTAACTATAATTATTCTCGCGGCTGGGATTCGAACCCACGGCGCCGCGAACAGATCAAATTCTGTTCGCGGCCCCCCCACTGTAATGCCTCACGGCGCTGTGGGTACTGTAATAAATAAATTCGCTGGCAACTGCACAAGAGCCCTAAGCTATCGCTCCATTTTTTGTGTCGCTGCAGGCGGTCAAGCCGCATCGCGTTAGGCCGCAAAACACACTCGCGCTGTGCATTGCACAACTTCAACCACTAATGCTACTATCAAGCTACTATTCGCGCTTTGAGCTATGTGGCGGTAGTTACAGAGAGATGTGGGCTGCATGCGCTGGAATGGAGAATGTATAGCAGCAGAAACAAGGCACCAGGTCAACTCTTTGGCGCTGGCAACATTGATGCAGAAACGCGGCACTGCAACATAGGCCGCCGGCGTACATTGGGTAAATTGGCATCGACGATGAAAAAGTTGAAGACGCGCATGACTGGCTCCCTGGTTCAGCGGACACCTGAGTCGCGCTTTCAGGTATACGTGGTGGTGGTGTCCACCTGCCAAAAACTCTGCTTTCGCACAATATGCCGCGCTTAGCAATGCTAAACAGCCCGCCGTTTTTGTTTCGTTGAATAAGTATCTAGCTGGGGGCTTCCTTTTCGAGTTTTTACGGTGAGAGCCGTCAGATAGGTACAGAGGCCACCCCTAGCCGTCGCGTATATGATGCCCTTCCATTGTCATTGTCTGAAATGGCCATAAGACAAAAGATAACTAATGGAGGGCCGGCGATGGGTTATGGAGGGAAGTAGGAGTAGAATATGGAGGGGCTCTGTGTGCGTGTGTGTGTGTGTGGGGGGGGGGGGGGGGGGGGGTTCTGAAAACATTTGATTCTTAAGCTTTATGATTACAGCCTACTGATGGGTCGACTCCTTATCGCAAAAGGTGGCCGGGAGCTTGTAGCTCTCCGCGATTCTTAGGGCCCAACCCACTAGCTGTTTTTGTGCAGCCGGGTTCAAGCTGGACGCCTCGACCTCCCATCACTCAATGCCGGTGAGTTGCCATTGGGAAGCTGGCTGGAGCTGAGATCAAACGTAGAGCCTATATGATGAAAGTCTGCTCTTGGTGCCCCGCAGAGGGTGCATTCAGGGGAGAAAAGGCCGGGGTTAATAAGGGCAAGGTAAGCTGGGGATAGAAAAGTAGATGACTGGAGCTAGCGCCAGGCCATTTGCTCGAGTTTATAGAGGGATTTGTTGTGGGTGGATACGGGAGCCGTTGCTCCCTACAGTGAACATAAATTTCGTTATAGGTAACCAGGCGTTCGCGTGCACTACATGGGTCTGTAGCTGGCCCTGCTCTGTTGACGTCTGTTTGAGCTTTGTTGTGGGCTACTTCATTCCGAGGGTTGCCCGCATGAGCATGGATCCATAGGAGTTGAATTGGTCTGGTTTTCAAAAACGCTCGCACGTAACATGCAGGATTGAAGAGTTCTCACTTTTACGCATTCAAATCTTTCCTTGTGACACCCACACGTATTTCCAATTTTTCTCCTTGTTGAGCTTTCGAGCTTTACACAGCAGCGCCTTGTTCTCGACACACAAATGCTAATTTATGTATAAGGCCAACCACCCAACCGTTCACCGATGCCGCCGGCGTCGATACGGGATCGGAAGTTTCCGACGGGAGACGAGCTCGACAAATGCTTCTTGCCAAGTTAATTTTTCAGTGCTATATCTGCTGAAGATGGGGAACATCCAAATCGTTTTCTATGCTAGGTGCACGTTGTAACCGGGGGACAACCAAAAGACGCCGTATGTCATTTAATTAGTGATCAGCGCCAACGAGAATGGAAGCAAATATCGTACAATCCTCAAGCCTTTCGCCTTCTGCGAAGACACCCGACTTTCCAGACGCGGTCTCGGGTTCAGCAGAAGCCTAAAGTCCTAAAGAAGCCGTCCCACCCCACCTCATCTGTAAAGGGGGGGGGGGGGGGGGGGGGGGGAGCCTGTTCCGGCTTCCCTGCCACCGCCTCAGTTATGCCTCAAGAGGAACAGTCAGGATTGTCCGTTCGTCCAATTAAATGCAAGTACTCGTGCGTGAATGCTACGTCTAAACGTAATCTATGCGGAAAACATGAATGAGTACGCGGAATTCCACGCGTAGCAAAAAAAAAAGTCATTGCCAGATCTAGCCTTTCAAGGCGGATGCATCGAGCCTCTGGCTGGGCCCTGTACCTCGCCGTCACACTCCTCATAATGTCTTCCGAAAGAAGACAAGCAGTGCTTAAAGTTTGGCTCAATCGATAGGGGGTCTCTAGTGATTCGAGCACAGTTGTAGAGGGAAATAAAGAGAGAGAGAGAAAGTGACTGGCGGCCTGTTTAGCACTTCGTTTAATAGAAAAGGAAGAAATAATTTATACCTTTGGCTGTTTGCTTAATTTATGACACAAGCGTGAAGCAGGCAACCTCCACTTTTTATATGCCAGTGGACTTAACGGTATCTGACGTAAAACACTCCCAGTAAAACCAAGCGTCGGTGCTTTTAACCTAGAAGAAATGTTCAAACCACCACTGAGAATAATAAAAAAATTGTTGCCTGCTTCCGCTTCATACAGTCTCTATGTTCTTGCAAGGGTGACTCTCAGATCCCTTGTCAATGCTGGGGGTGGGGGCTTTTACACCCATCGAGAACCCCTTGATTTCAAATACTTTTCTGCTCCTAAAACCAAACCTTGACGCCTCATTATAGATGACACAGCTCGTTGCATCACGCAGGAATTTGTGGCCGTGCCGAACCTCAGAAGCAGTTGTAATCACCACGTGAACTGATGTGGACGTTAGTTGGTAGTTAACTCGTCAGGCCAATCAACGCAACGTTAAATAAAGTTGGACTCAGGAATGCTCCCTGCGGAGCCCCACCGCAAACCTAATGACGAGTAGTCTCTACATCAGGCGTTGACATGTAAACTAAGCGGCCGCTTAGGTAGATCACAATCCAAAGGTAGTGCCGGCCGCCAACACCCCAGTCGTCAAGTGCAGCAAGAATGGCGTCATGAAAGACGCTTTCGTAAGCTCTTTTCATGTCTAAGACAGCAGCGACTAGTCGGCGGCGACGTCTGTCATGTTTCACTGTCGAAACGAGGTCGATGAATCTTCCATTTAAGATCTTTCTGAGCCATTATGTATGGATACAGAGAATTCCTCTCAGAAACCATCCAGGCCTCTCGAGCACCATTCGCTCCATAAGCATTCCAACAAAGCTCGTAGGGCAACTGGCTGGTAGTGCCGTATGAATTATTTGCGCTCCCTCGACTTCCAGCTTCCTGCTTGGTACGAATCCACGGCAAAGAGGAAGAAAAGGATCTGTGAAAATCGCTTGTCTGCGTCGCGACCGCTACGTCTGTCTCTCCTTTCTGTTACTCCTGTGGTCCCGGTCCGCTGGTTTCTCGAGTCTCAACAACGCACCCGTGACATTCTGGTGGGAGTGCTGGGTGACCCCCAGCTGCCCGCCTCGCTGAGTCCCATTCCCAGCCCAGGCCACCGCCCCTTTGCCGAGGAACGCTGCGATCATGTCCGAAGCTCCTTCCCGTCCGTCCCCTTACCAGCACGCGGTGCCGCCTTTAGGTGTTGGCAATGCACCCCAAGTGTCTGCACACGAGAGAGACGAGCTCATCGGACTGCTTGCTGAGTTCCCCGACTGCTCCTCTACGTCTCTTGGGGTACGCCGGACTACCATCTCTAAGCACATAATTATTGACGACGATGCTGTTCACCTTGTGCGTCGGTCGTTTTATCGGGTTTCGCTGAAAGAACGCGAAACTATACACAACCAAGAACGGAAAATGTTGGACGACGACCCAATTCAACCATCTCACAGCCCTTGGGTGGTGGTGGTGGTGGTGGTGGTGGTGGTGAAAAACTTTTTTAATACTCAACGAGAGTGGGGGGATCACAAGACCCCACTACATGGTCGGTATCCTTAGTCCGGGACGCCGCATGACGAGGCCCCGCCTCGCGCCCACTTTACTAGAGCGTTTTGGGACTCCAGTGTGGAGCATTTGAGGAGGGCAGTCTCTCATGCCTATCGGGGAGGGGGGAAGGTGAGGAGTCTGATTACATGCCCACACCACGTGAAAGATATCGCAGATCTCTCCACAGTGCGGACAGCGCCCATCTATGCTCGGATCGAAGTGTTTGGCAATGGCAGGACACAGAAGAGTTCCTGTCTGAAAGCGCCGCAGAGTCCGCTCCTCCCCCTTTCTCAGCCCCTTGGCAGGGGCCGGGTAGAGGCGGTGGCTGTCGCAGTAACGAGTTAAGATTCCGTGGAAGCACAAAAGCGGTTTATGGGCTTCTGAGCCAGGAGAGCTAGTATCAGCAGCCCGCTGTGTAAGCGCTCGGGCGGCCACATCAGCGGCCTCATTGCCTCGCAGATCCTGGCTGCCAGGAGCCCAGATTACGTTTGGGTGAGTTGAATCGGCGGGAGCCTGTCTTAGAATTTGAGAGGCAAGAGTTGATATTTCCCCTGGAAGATAGCGTTCGAATGCCCGGCGAGAGTCTGTGATAACCGTTCTCGATTTTGGATTGGCGGCAGCGAGAGCTATTTCAACTTCCTCTGCTCGCGTTGAATTTGGAGCCCAAAAAAATAGCCCATCGACATACATTCCTTGGTGGACAACGGCAGCCGAGCAGAATACCGCGGGCGACTGCCGTGTCATGTCCACGTAATAGACGCCCTGTTTAGATCCATATTTCCTCTCAAGCGTGCGAACCCGCACTTGTCGTCTGCCTTCATGGGAAGTCATGTCCATGTTACGTGGGAGCGGAGTGACCCAGAGTATATGGCGCCACAGCACCAAGATGTTCTGCCCCCCCCCACCCCCCTCTGGTATGCATGTGTGTTGGATGTGTAAGCGGTTTAGCAGGCGGCGCCCAGGAGCCGTCTGCGAGAGACACGTATGTTAGTTCACGAGGAGGGCCTCCCACAACTCCTGATAGTTTAACACCCCCAACGCCTTCAGTTTGTCGTTGGAGGTAGCCACCGGGAGGTAAATAAATTGTAAATTGTTTTTTTGAGGAAAGGAAATGGCACAGTATCTGTCTCACATATATCGGCGGACACCTGAACCGCGCCGTAAGGGAAGGGAGGAAGGTAGGAGTGAAAGAAGAAAGAGAGAAAGAGGTGCCGTAGTGGAGGTCTCCGGAATAATTTCGACCACCTGGGGATCTTTAACGTGCACTGACATCGCACAGCACACGGGCGCCTCTTGCGTTTCGCCTCCATCGAAACGCGGCCGCCGCGGTCGGGTTCGAACCCGGGTACTCCGGCTCGGTAGACGAGCGCCTTACCACTGAGCCACCGCGGCGAGTCCACCGGGAGGTGCTGTGCTCGCTTTGTTGCCTCCTGATGATGGTGCCAATGCGCTCGTCTTCTTGTTTTGTGGTGCGTAGGTACGGCACGGCGTAGAGTATCAGGCTGGTCACGAATGCATGGGCGAGCCGTAGCGCTTCCTTTCCCCGCCGACCACCCCGCTTCTTGAAAACGGGGTAATCATGCGCCCTACCTGTTCGCCTACGCGCTTGAGTTTCGCAATAGTAGAGTCCGGCCTAAGTCTGTTATTGATGAACAGACCCAGGATCTGGACCTCTGCCACTTCTCTGATGGGACCACCCGACCGAGATGTGTAGAGACGTGTTGTCCTTGTGAATTGCCCTGACATGAAGAAGCTCTGATTTGGAGGGAGCACATTGGAGACCACAGTCGGCAGCACATGCATCCACTATGGAGGCGGCCTGCTGAAAGCGGTCCTCCATCTCCCCAAGGCACCCCTCCGTGGTAATGATTGCAATAACGTCTGCGTAGAGCGCTTAGCTGCTCCGGTGGTGCTGGTGAAGAAGAAACATTCAATTCTTCGTTTTTGTGTTAACTATCGGCTCCTCAGCAAAGTCACGAGGAAAGACTTATCCACTGCCGAGCATCGATGACGCTCTTGATCGCTTGCGTCATGCACATTACTTTTCCTCCATTGATTTTAAAAGTTGTGGAGAATCGAGGTCGTTGAGCGTGACAGAGGAAAGACTGCTTTTACCTCCCCGGATGGACTCTATGGTCCTAAGGTGATGTCCTTCGGACTCTGTACTGCCCCAGCAACCTTTCAGCGCGTTATAGACACATTGGTGGCCGGCCTTAAATGGAAAACATACCTGGTATTCCTTGACGATGTCATTTTTTCCACTACGTTCCACGAACATCTTGTCCACCTAAAAGAAGTCCTACAGGCTATCAGAAACGCCGACCTCGCTCCCATACCTACGAAGCAGGGACGTAGCCAGATGGGGGGAGGGGGGGGTGCTTCGGTGTCATAATACCTCCCGAAATTTTCTGAGTGCTGCATGTCTCCTCCCTCTTCTCGGCCTTTTAAATGCGATAGCGTTAAGGAGCTCGGGTCGCAAGATAAGCCGGTGTCGGCGTTGTTGGCGCCGGCGTTGCGACAAGAGAATCTCCATTCACGCCCAGGCCTTTCAGAATGCTAGGCAATCACGCGCAGAACGCGCTACGAAAGCTCGTTGGTTGGAACTGAATAAAAGGTGCACCTGGTGAATGCGTTGTGGTTTTTGACTTCGTGAAGTGTCTTTGTGTACTAATGCGTAGATGAGTTATTATGAATGTGTGAATTTTGAAACTGTACCCGATAACAATCGTGTTCTACTCTATAACGCATTTCAACTGACTGCCATGAGCTGTGGCAACGCCGCGCCATCTATGTTCATGGTGAAAACAGCGCGGGAAAAACGAACGGACGACGAAAGACACAACATTCGTCCGTTCGTTTTTCCCACGCTGTTTTCACCATGAATCATTACCAACTAGCCCAAATCGCAGCCTTAATTAACCATCTATGTTGCAGAGATGAAAGTTAATGCGAACAGCTGAGGTACGTTAGTATGACCATGTTCGGTTTGAGTTTGGGTTTATGGAGTTTTACGTTCCAAAGCGATTCCGGATATGAGACAAGCCGTAGTGGAGGGCTTCGGTATGTTCGGTGACCAGGGGTTTTTCAACGTCCACTGGCATCGCACAGGTGTGGTTTGAATTAGGAAGACCGGCGGACGAAACCTTTCTTGGTGGGATTTCGCCCCCATCTATCCGCACAGAACGCCATGCTGCAACTCACACACGACATTTTCGACCCGCTTCTTCCAGGTCACACCAAGGCAGTCTTAGCTTTGGATCTCTCCAAAGCTTTTGATCGCATTGAACATCAGGCGATCATGACTGCTCTATCCCCATTGAATGTGGGTGCGCGCACGTATGCCTACATTCAAGCATTCCTCACTGACCGCACTGCTGAGATACACTTCGGCCCTCTGTCTTCCCCCTCCTACACGCTTCAGAGTATCGGCACCACTCAAGGGTCCGTCCTTTCCCCCTTTCTCTTTAACATTATCCTCATCCCCCTTGCCCGAAAATTGGCAACTATTCCCCACCTGAAGCACACTCTTTATGCCGACGATATCACCCTGTGGACCACCCACGGCAGTGACGGCGACATAGAGAGCACCTTACAGGAAGCAGCCACCCTCACCCAAAATTACGCACGGACCATCGGACTGTCTTGCTCCCCAGAGAATTCCGAACTGTTCCTCATCCGTCCTAAGAACCACCGCTGTCCCCGCTTCCCCATTGCCATTGAACTGAATGGTGACCCGGTACCTTAGGTTGGCTCCCTCCGTGTATTGGGCCTGCACATCCAGAACGATTGCAAAAACACCACTACCCTCAAAAAACTCAAGCAGGTTGTAGGAGCTATATCGCACTTCATCCGCAGGGTTTCGAGACGTCATAGAGGCATGAAGGAGCGCGACCTATGTCGCCTCATTCATGCCTTTGTCCTCAGCCGTGTGCTGTACACTACCCCATACTTACAACTATCCAAACATGACATAAACGCTTTAGATGCTTTGATTCGCAAGGCATTCAAAGTAGCACTTCATATTCCCCTCAACACACCCACAGAAAGATTACTAGGCCTGGGCCTCCACAGCACGATCGGGGAACTGGTGGAGGCCCACCGACAGGTCCAATACATCAGGCTCTCACAAACTTCCACAGGTCGGTATATCCTGGACTCCCTCGGCATCAGAATACCGGCCAACGACCCAACCCTCCTCGCCATCCCACGACCCTTTCACCGGGAGCTTCTCATTAGGCCGCTCCCGAGGAATATGCACCCGTCCCACCATGAGCAGCGTCGCAGAGCCCGTGCGAAGGCACTCCATCGAGCGCACGGCCCCGAGCCGGACGCCGTATGGGTGGACGCTGCCTGCACGTGTGATGAAGCGATAGCAGCTGTGGTGGACTCTTCATCCACCCACCTCACACTACCTCTCCCTCCAGACACGTCCCCAGAGGCTGCAGAGGAAGCCGCCATTGCACTTGCTATCACTCGCACGGAAGCCCGGTATATTTTAAGTGACTCTAAAACTGCGATTTTAAATTTTGCTCGAGGCCGAGTTCATGTCCCTGCTTTTGGCACTCTAGACTCGCCCGATGACCCCCGCCCCGCCATATGGAGCTGATATGGGTTCCTGCGCACTCCGGGAATCCCGGAAACGAGGCTGCCAACCTTTTAGCCCGAGGTTCTTTAAGCCGGGCTCAGGTTACCTCGGATCGGGGATTCACGAAGGAGCGCATGCACTCATTCAGTGAGCTGACCCAGGCATACAGACCCTCACGCCAGCTCTACCCCCCGCCCCACCCCTCCCTAGATAACAAACACGCAACACTCTGGCGCAGACTACAGACACACACTCTCCCCTCATCCCTTAACCTAGCCCACTATCATCCATCCTTTCCCACTCCCGCATGTGCCCTATGCCCAGAACCCTTCGCTTCTTCCCTCCACATCCTTTCCCTCTGCCCGGCGGACCCTCCCCCGCGGGACCTAGAGAACCTCAAGACCTGGGAGGACTGGGAGACCCTGCTGCGCTCGGAGGACCCGGCCGTGCAGACCATCGCCACCGGCCGTGCTGCCAGTGTTATGGACATAAGGAACATAAACACTTGAGTGCAGTGGGGTCGTGCTGGGACCCTGGGGCGTGCCCCGAATTCCTGTTGAAATAGTTTTCTCTCTCTCTCTCTTTCGCCCCTGCGGGCGGCAGCGTGGTTGCAACCCTTCGCCACCTTTTCGGACTTCAGATGGGCAGGCACCGGTGACCGGACCTATGTGCCCCATGTTCTTGCTGGAGGGTGTCAAACGCTGCGATGGCATAGAACTTTTACTGCCCGAGAGCCGCTGGTGAACGTGTCTGTTTGCTGTTGTGGTCAACGAATGCGACGCCAGTGGAGACGCAGGCCTCCATTACGGCCTCTCTTTTTTTTCTCTTTCACTACAAACTTGCTCCCTTCACTTACGGCGTGACTGATGTTTCCACCGATATTCGAGCCACTTATCGGCCTTTCCTTCCCTCTAAAATCACAATCTCAACAGAGACGCACAAGGGCCAGTTCAGAAGCAGCGTCACTGCAACCCCTCCGGGATCTCAGCGTAGGCTATAACGAAGGAATCACATTTATGCAGTTCATTCGAGTTGATCGTGTTTACGAACTTCGTTTATTGCACACAATTCCATTACAGACATTCCCATGGGCTGCGATTTAAATGTTTCTTGGGCTTTTTTTTTTTCAGATGAATGCGTGGCTTTTAGCCCAGGAATCCCTTCACTGACTACTGTACAATAAAATCTCAATCTAATTAGGAACACACATATATACTGAACGTACACAAATGCAGAAAAGTGTGCTGTGTGCCCTTAGACCTGTATCAAATGTGTGCATACTGCTCGGTGCATTGATTCTTCTACTTACTTCGTACATGTGCTGCTCTCACCACATCCCTTGCTGTCCATAGCACCAGCTGCAGGAGCTGTGTATTATGTCTGAAATAAAACAGAACCTTCTGACATATTTCATCCTGTACAAAGCAAGTGCAGTGTTATTTTTCAGTTGCATGCACAGCCTCTCTGTATATGAGAGCTGAAAGCCTGTGTTTTTTTACGACTGCCTTCAGAAGTGCTCACAGTGAACTTCGTGCAGCAGTTGCCTACTTTCTCAATAACCACAGGCTCAGATTTTCACTAGTAACAAGAAATTCCTTTGTCATCACATTTTCACTTGTGTAAGTACATCGCCCGACACATGCTCTCATTTGTTATACGTTTAGGCACTCTATTTGGGGAAGGAAACTGTGAACTTACCAGTACGAGCAAACGGCAATTCAGCGTACCAACTGAAGAGCGCACACCACGGAGTGATAACGTAGGAGAGCTGCTGTTTAGCGCCGCGATGCGAATTCTACAAGACACGGCATTGAGGGAACGTGCCGTAACCTCAGGGCAGTAATATATTTTTCTGGATCACTGCAACATTTCGCACGATACATCGAAGAGGTCAAGCGCAGAACCGCAGACCCCCCTCCCCACCGCTGAGCCGACGACTACACAGTAACACAGAATCGTATAAATGCACGACAAGTAAAAGACGCTGTAAATCATAGATCTGCGCTTATGTTACGCATTACAGCTTCCTAAACGCGGCTGGGCATTGTTGGTTCAGGATGACACTGTCTTGCGGCGCCTTCAGTTCGACTACATAACTATACAGTGCAACAGGCCACCGCGGTGGCTAAGTGGTTACGGCGCTCGGCTCCTGACCCGAATGACGCGGGTTCGATCCCGGCAGCGGCGGCCGAATTCCGACGGAGGAAAAATTCTAGAGGCCCGTGTACTGTGCGATGTCGGTGCACGTTCAAGATCCCCAGGTGGTCGAAATTTCCGGAGCCCTTCACTACGTCGTCTCTCATAGCCTGAGTCGCTTTGGGACGTTAAACCACCACAAGCAAACGTACAGTGCAACACGGGGAAACGCACTATACGCCGGAGTGGTTACCTGGAAGAAGGCAGCAGCGCAAAAGTTCAGCCCTGCGTGTAGGTCTTCTTTGCCCTGCAAACACGCCAACAGAAAACGAGCTTATAAATTTCATAGGCGAGCCAACATGAACAAGCAGGGATGACACGCAGAGACACTCACCATATGGACTGGAGTGTCTTTTCGGCAAACGGTATTGCCGACTAAGGCCTGCGGCCTAGGACTATGGTCTGGGCCTGGAGAGGCAGTAACAGCAGGACGCCACCGCCAAGTTGTCAAAGTCACCGATCAAAGCACTGTTCACAAACCCTCTTCTTGCTTGACGTTCCGCAGTGGTGTTTAACTACACGTCGCAGCCCTTTCAGCACCTGAAACGAACGTGTTTTTGGTGTCTAGAAACACAAAAAATTTAACCTCACTGCAATTCTTACCTTTCTTTCATTCCTGGGGCTAAGCATTGCCGCGGGGTTCAACTCAGTCCTATTGCACACAGAGGGGGTTCAACTCAGTCCTCTTGCGCCGCCTCGGTGACTCAGTGATTATGGCGCTCGGCTGCTTACCCGAAAGACGCGAGTTCGATCCCGGCCGCAGCAGTCGAATTTCGTCGCAGGCGAAATTCTAGAGGATTGTGTACTGTGCGATGTCAAAGCAGGTTAAAGAACGCCAGGTGGTCGAAATTTCCGGAGCCCTTCACTACGTCGTCTCTCATCGCCTGAGTCGCTTTGGGATGTAATACCCTGATAAACCATAAGCCATCAGTGCTCTTACTGTCCACAAAATGCTGGGAGCACACGCGCGACGACTCGTTTGGCGCAAAACACTTCCGGTTAACCAGCGCTCTCTCGAGCCGGCATCAGACGAAAACCTGTGCATGAGGTGCGTATTGCAGCCGCATTCGCCTTACAATGCGTCATGGGCCCCGCACACTTCTTTTGTCGCAAGATTTCTTTCCTGCTGGTTGCACGTGCAACTCTGTTCTGTTGTGAATAGGTGACTGTCTGGCATCTCAAATGCGGTGCAACCGTGAACAGTGGCTGAAAAGTGGATGGCATGCAAAGTTAACCAGCTGCGCGTCCCTCGCTGCAACATCCCGATGACAACAGACAATACTGAAGTACTTGTAATTCTCGATACCAGGAGACTTCATGATCTGAATCGCTCTTCGTTTGAGAACTCCTTTGCAAACATATATACCGACTTCCCTTTATAAATTTATAGCAACCTTATCTTAATCTCTATTCCATAGCTCCATATTTGAAGTGTGAAGGTGGCTTAAAAACCGTTGCTATGTGATAATTTGAACTCACCATTACTTGTTACCGCTACGTTCTTGCCCAAGCTGTCTGCTGCATTAATCTCCGATGTCATAAGGCTTCAGTCGCCAAGTGGTAGCCATCACTTGATCTTGACCTTCGGCCGAAGAAAAGCGTTGCAGCTGCTGATTGTGTGCCAGCATACCGCGGCCGCCGAGCAGGTCAGTGCTCGTGCACAGGCTTTGAGGACCTCTTGGCGCTCTTCCTTCTCAGAAGAGACGCGAAAGTACAGCTTGGTCATGATGGCGGCGCAACTGGACGGTGCACAGATATAACCCAAGGCTGCTCCTCCCAAACTATGGCCACCAGAGGAGTAGCACGGTCCTCGAGCATGCACCGCAAGGTAGATAGGTCACTGTTACCTTGTTTGCCTGCGTGAATAAAGTCTCTGTTATTCTCCTCGGTAGCTCAGCAGTGCTTTAGTGAGAGGGAATCATGTACATGATCGGACGCAAAGAGTCTGACGCGTTTGGTGTTGTGTCTCCACAGTTATCATGTGCTTACTTACGTCACAACTCAAAGCAGCTTTTTAGTAAAAGGCGAAAGATTAGTGCGTGGGATTGAGGAGAGGCCTGAAAGAACCCCAGGTGGTCGAAATTCCCGGAGCCCTCCACTATGGCGTCCCTCATAGCATTAGTCGCGTTGGGACGTTAAACCCCAATAAACCAAATCAAAGCAGCTTTTTGGGATTGAGCCTTGACTACAGAAGCTGGTAAGTATAATGGCTTGCCGTTCGTCCGTCTTCTGAGAAACAAAAGTTTTCAATTGAGGACAAGTGCCGCTTGTTTATAGTTCTGGCATGCATCCATACAGATCCGACACAACTCACGTACATTCAATAGAACTCAACCAAATTCAAAGTACTTAATAAAATTGTCGCGTACGTGCTTTCAGTAAGCAGAGCATTAATATAACTATTTCTTAAGCACACGTTTCGCACCTTCACGGTAGTTGCTTCCACACAGGAAACAGCATCAGGCGTGCAAACTTCCTGATGAATCTTAACCAACTACAATGAAAAAGCAGAAATAGCGAGTACTGAACATTTTGAGATGCTACCTGTATACATGCAATTTATTTTTGACATATTGCGCAAAAGTTTCTTCCACAGCTCCTTTAAAATAGACAACATTAAACTACGGCCTCGCCGTCAGTCGGAAAAATACGCCATACCCCGCATCTTCTCTAATTATGGAACTCGCAGTCATTATGTTCCTTATTACTTAAGATGCAGACTGCCCCGATCATTAACGGTTAAAACAATAAATTTCTTCGATCGTGGTTGAATAACAATAATGAGTGGCGAATTTTTAATCTCTTTTTTTTTCTAGGTTCTCGGCGTTGTCATTTCGTGTATGAAAGTTATAACAATGCAAAAAATTCAGGGGAGCGCTTTGCGACCTAAAGTGCGGTGAGGCGAAAGCCTTTTGCGCGGTGTTGCTGCTTGTGTCACTGATTTGTGGTTAAGATGTTAATTCAGTGCGCAATTGTTTGTGAATCTTAAATGCTGGAGAGACTGGAGGGCGCTTGATAGGCATCCGTCTGATTCGAAGCCTTTCTGCAAACACTCTCCAGCGTAAGGAGAACTACATATGCGTTGGCAGGTAGTAGCGTAACTTAATTAAAGAAACGAAGTAGCGTAGCCATTAGCACGCCCTGCTGCGGAACGGAAGGATTGTGGTTCGAATCCCATCGTGCGAAAAAAAATTTTTCCTGGTCTGACTAGAAAGGCGTGACACCTCTGCTGACAACCTTCTGTCGACAACGATGAGGCATTAAAGGCTTTCGCCTTAATGCTTTCTTGTACTGCAAGTTTCTTGTACGTTTGTTCGCCTTGGATCGCGGAAGCAATTTCTAAGTCTGTATCGGGTCATGCTCTTTTTGTGTTTTGTTTCTGTATTTTATTCACTGCTGAGTCAAGTCCTTCACACCCCGGCTGCCCAGCCACGCGCACAAGCGATAATGCTTACGCGGGCTGTAGCACTTATTTGCGGATTGAAATGAATAAAACATGCTATTATTATTATCGTCATTATTATTTTTTTAAAATGCTCTGTATAGCGCTACATTAAAATGTGAGTGGCTGAAAAAAAAGAAGAAAAGGTGACTGGCCCTCTCATGGCGTCTACAGCCTGATCTTGCTCCGCCCTGATTACGGGTCATTCCATTCTTAATAGTAAGTCTCTGTCAGAAGTTGAGCCCAGGGGTATGCTTCTAAGCCTTGTAGTAGGCTCCTGTAGTATCCGTGGAAGATCTACCCGTTGGAGAGGGCAGGTCTCACTTTCAGAAGATTTTGATTAATAAGGATGCATCACATGCCAAAGCTGTACCTCAAAAACAAAATCTTCGGGGCTGTAAACTTTTGACAAACGGGGTGCCTTCTTTTTGTGATGCTCTTAACAGAGCTCCAATATAGGCCCATGTATACTTCGAGGTGCCCAGAACCGACAACGCACTCCTACACCGGAATAGGATTTGGCTACCCTGGTGTAGTACTTGGCTACAACCTCCTGTACGACTAAGCCAATTAAATGTCGGCCTTCAGTTCTCAGCGGCTGCGGAGCAACTGACCAAAGCGGCGGCCAGACTTGTGACGCTGCGGAGGGGGCTAAGAGTCACTAGTTACGGACAGGCCGCCATTGAAAACTGAACCTGGCAAATTTCACTCTAGAAACTTATCCAGTGAGGCTACTTTAGCAGTGCTGTTCGAAGAATTAGCGGGTGTTAAATGGGATGTCGTAAGGCTTAGTGAGGTTACGGAGACAAATGAGGCGTATACAGTGCTAAGGGGTGGACACGCCCTATGATATCGTGGATTAGCGGACAGACGAGAAATACGGGTGGGATTCGTCATCAAACAGAATACAGCTGCCAGCAGAAGAATTCTATAGTGTTAACGCAAGAGTGGCAGTTATTGTAATTGGGCTAAATAAAAGGCACAAACTGAAGGTGGTACAGGCCAACGCCTACATCCAGCCATGAAGACCAAATCGTTGAAAGCTTCTATGAAGACGTGGAATCGGTGATGAACAAAGTAAAACACGTTACACTCTACTGATGGGTGACATCAGTGCCAATGCAGAAAATAAGCAGAATGGAGACTAGGCAGTAAGCGACTGTGGCATAGGCTATGGGAATAGCAGGGGGAGTTATTAGTAGAGTTCGAATAAATTCATGACCCGCAATTACGAATCATGAATAAGTTCTTCCGCAAACGAGAGAAAAGGAAGTGGGCCTGCAAGAGACCCAATGTTGAGACTAAAAGTTAGACTTCATACTATGCGTTCATCCTGGCATCGTTAAGGACGTGGCGGTCCCCGAACAGATGCGTTGTAGCGATCGCAGGGCAGTACGAACTCGAATTAGCCAAGACTTGAAGAGGGAACAGAAGAAACTAGAAAAGCGGAAGTCCATTAACGAGTTAGCGATAAGTGGGAAAGTAGAGGAATTCAGGATATCGCTTCACAACAGATATGAAGTTTTAACTGAGGACGGCGACCTTAATATTCAAGCTGTGAACGATAATCGCAAAGGTGTTGTGGAGACGAATCGTAGACACCAGTCTTCGTCGGGTCTCCACAAATACATTCGGCTGGACGCGCTCAGCCAAGCTGTAACGGAACAGCGCTGCGCCGGCCTTGCAGTTAAGCAGCCACCAAATCCAGTCTGCGCGTGCTTGGCAGGCGTACTGGGACAGTCGTCGTCTTCTGCTGCCGGACCATGATGGCCCGCTACACTGTCATTATGGAGTGTGCAGTAGAAGTAGGCGGTAGGATGGCTGCTCAGCATACTAGCAGGCTCTCTCAGCAGACGAAAGATCTGATTAAGAAACGCCAAAGTATGAAAGCATCAGACTCCACAGAATAGAACAGGCAAAGCTATCAAATTTAATCCCTAATCACAAAGTTTAGGACGTAAAGAAGTTTACTACGGATAGAATCGAACATGCTCTAAAGAACGAAGGTAGCCTAAAAGCGGTGAAGAAATTATGCATAGACAAAAATCAGATGTATGTGTCGAGAGACAAAAAGGAACATCTGCCATAGTTCTCCATGAAGTCGCAATAACATTCCAATAACGAAGGGTGTCAGGCAGGGAAATAAGATCTCGCCAATGCTATTTAGTGCCTGTTTACAGGAGGTATTCCGTGGCCTGGACTGGGATCAGTTGAAGATAAAAGTTAATGGAGAATACGTAAGTAATTTGCAATCCGCTGATGACATTGCTTTGCTAAGTCACTCAGGAGAGGAACTGCGCAGCATAATCAGTGAGTTAGACCGCCAGAGCAGAAAGGTGGGATTTAAAAATAATGTGCAGGAAATCAAAGTAATGTTCAACAGTGTCGGAAGGGAACAGCAGTTTACAAATGGTAGCGAGGTGCTGTAAGTGGCAAAGGGATACGTATATTTAGGGCAGGTAGTGACCGCAGACCTGAATCGTGAGACCGAAAAAGCCAGAGGAATAAGAATGGGGTGGAGCGCATTTGACAGGTTCATGAATGGCGGATCATAATTGGATGTTTACCAACATCCCGCAAGAGAAAATTATATGAGAGCTGTGTTTTACCGGTACTCAATAATGGGCCAGAAGCATGGAGCATAACTAAAATGATTAAAATAAATTGATGACCACAAAGCGAGGTATGGAAAGTAAATGATAGGTGTAACGTTAAGACATCGGAAGCGGGCAGAGTGGGTGAGGAACAAACGCCGGTTAATGGCATCCTAGTCGAAGTCAAGGGGAATAGCGCGCGTGAGCATGTCATGTAATACGAATCGAAGATAACCGATGGTCTTTAAGGGTAACGGGGTGGATTCCAAGAGAAGGCAAGCGTAGCAGGGGGCGGCAGAAAGTTAGGTGGGCGGATGGCATTACGAAGTTTGCGGAGATACAGTGACCGCAGCGGGCACAGAACAGGGTTAATTGCTGAGTTATGGGAGAGCCATTTGCCCTTCAGTGGGCGTAGTCAAGCTGATGATGATACTTAGACGCTATCGTCTGCTGTTGTAAACATATTTGCTTCTCTGTTGCCGATGTGAGCTTAGGTCTGAACTTATGAGGTGGGTGTCACTGAAACCCCCGTGTCACAGCTCTTCTCTGCGCTCTGCAAGAGACGTTGACCCTTTTCATGGGTCAACGTCAGCATCCATGGTTCAGGGTTCAGCATCCCAATGGTGGGTTAGATTGACCTTTGCAAACTTGCAGCTATGTAGAAGAAACTCTACCCTACTCTGCATATTTCGTGACGCCCAGTGCGTACAGACACGGTAGACTGGACAAGAAAACTTTTAATGTAAATGTATAATGTATTTCATGCGCCAAAATTCACGCATCTTTATATGCTAATATGAAATGAACAGGATTTGGAAAAGGAACCTGTCTACGCTGCTAGCTGATTCTTCACGTCTCGTTCCTCACTCTTATTCGTCTTGTTTTGCCTTTTCAAGAATCTCATCTTCCTGTCTTGTCCCTTCTGTTAAAGTGATATGGGTACAAATAAACTCGGAAGCACCCTCTACGGGAGCCTTCAAGATTAATCATGACACCCTCCCCACCAACGCGCCCTGAACTTTCCATTATCTAACTTCTTCCTCATGAACAGCGCCCCTCAGGCTTTGTGTGCGAGAGGATCGATTCGAAGCCCATGTTATAAGTCCGTAGTTACAGATGCGTGTATAGGAAACAGCTTTCATACCTTTCCTCCGGAAGAGGTTAAAAAATCAAGTAGATTTTCTATTCTCTCCTTTCAAAGCGTACTCATGAGATCCGAGAGAGCGACCATAGAGAGAGGACCATACGAAGGTCACGTGGGCAATGCGATGTTTCTGCATGTGAAATGAGAAGCTAAGTCCATTTCTAATGAGTCTGTTTGCAGGAAACGGTCATGTTCAGATACGTTCTTTCAACGCGCTCTGTGCTGTGCCGCACGGTGCTGAGGATTCAGCAGGCGGTAGTTTGCATGTTTTTTTTTCACCCTTCTGTAATTTTCACTATTGCTCGTAAAGCTCGAAAGAAAAACAAAACATTCGAGTGGTCGTGACTGATTACTGAGAAAATAAAGCTGAAGCTATATATAGCTGAAGCGTGCCGCTGCAGGCACGTGCGGCCAATACGCGTGGCAAAGACGACGCACGCGAGTGACGTCATCAACATCAACGCTCTCTCTCCTCCTCCGAGAACGACAAGTCGATTTCAGCGATTAATGAAAACAGGTTAGGGGGCGCCGCTTCTCCTCCCTAGGGTGGCTATAGAATACCCTCTCACTCGAATAACAAAGCAGACCAGGCTCAAGATGGGAGCGGCTGGTCCCCTCCGTTGCACGCACTGGGCAAGATGCCACTGTCCCGGCTGAGGATGTGGCATATGTAAACAGCGGCGTGTCATCTCCGCGTGATACGCTGTAATTACGATGCGCCAATAGGCCTTTTTACATGAACTCGATAGAATCGAGTCGAGTTTGCTTGTCGGGTAAAAAACAAGTTGTCGGGTTCATGTAAACGCTGTCGGGTCGAGTAAAATAAGCGGCAGAGCGAGTTGAGTTAACTCGACTACAGGGGGTAGGTTAACTCGCTTGACCCTCCTTTTTAAAAGCATCGAAACGAAGAGTCAGGTGAGCGGGAGGGGACCGGTAAAATGCGAATTTGTTTTTCGCTTGCGCCGTCATGCTTCGAGACAGCGGTGCCGTGTCACAATCTTGGAGGCTGAAACTGCCCTTGCCCGCTGCGCTGCTCGACACTTCGTGTCGTTTCAGTTGAACCGGTCTGAACTCGCTGAAATTGAATTCATGTAAACACGCAGCCGTCGAGTTGGGCTGACCTTGCTCAGCTACATACCCTGACTCGACCCACCCCTTTCGGGTTCATGTAAACCAGGTTACTGTCGTATTCGTGTAAACGCGGCTAGAGATTGCACAAAAAACTTCACAAATCCCCGACACTCACCAGCACACTCAGCGACAAGCAACGCTCTCGTTTTTCCACATCATAAGAATTGCTTTGGTGCACCCATACTTTTTTTTATCGGAAGCAGGTGGAGTGGGTCTGTTAGGCGATGCATGCTGAACAGGAACACTATAGAGAGTCTTTTTAGCCTCAGGAGGAGAGGGGCTGGAGGCAAGCTTGATTTCGGGGAACACGGAGGGCCCTCCTATAGGATACGCGCCTGGGCTGCAGCTTTCATTCCAGAAATTGGATTGGATTGGAGAAACTTTATTGATCTAACAGATCAATGGGGTGGGATGAATGGCCCCCTAACGGAGGGCGACCTTTCCCACCCAGTCCGCAAGCCGGCCATATAGTTCCTAAAACATCGTTCAGATGGCAGTACTATCTGTACAGCGTAACATCCGCTGTTGCACGCTGGACGAAGCAGTTTCGAGAGCACTGCATACGTAAAGAGCAGAGACGCGACCGCAGCTGGTGCATAGATGACGACACCGGCAGCGTAAGCGGTGACGGTGCATGATCGAGTGGGTTCTCTTCCGGCTATTGTTATGTGCAGGCCGCGCTGCTATGCCATTTTCAGAGCCCTACAGCGAGCGTGTCTGCAACACAGAGAGCGACGCTCTTTATTCTCTCGTAGTGTCCACAGATGTTCTCCCGGCCAGAAAAAGCGAGGCGGCATGCCCTCAAACCTGTCACATCCCTTGCGCCACAGAACCGCTGAGGTGCACTTCGTGTAGAAGCAACGGTAAGCAAGCGCGAGCCTTTTCATCGTGGTGTGGCACCGTTGTATAGCTCGGTACACCTCAGGTACAAGCATAGGAAGCTAGATGGGCAAGTTTTGAATATCCTTCGTTCAGCCGGCTTTCTTATTCGCATTTAGCCCCGCCGCGGTGGGTCAGTGGTTACGGCGCTCGGCTGCTGACCCGAAAGACGCGGGTTCGATCCTGGCCGCGGCGGCCGAATTTCGATGGAGGCAAACAAAATTCCAGAGGCCCGTGTGCTGTGCGGTGTCAGTGCACGTTTAAAGAACCCAGACGGTCGAAATTTCCGGAGCCCTTCACTCCCAATTCCCTTTTTTCAATGCTCTGCCGCCGTCGGCCCAAAGTCTGAGACTGAGCAGCCTCAAAATCTACGGCACACTTTTTTTTTATTTTAGCGTATCGTTAACATACATGATACCCTGAAAATGTATTTCATTTTAAGCTACTGGTACCTTATAGCGATACGCAAATTGCACTGCAAAATAGTTTAGTAGTATCGAAGATACATGCATCTTCGATACTATCCATGACTCGTTCGAGGCATATTTATCATACATTATCCGTATCGCAGCTATAACTGAATATACGAAAATTGCCTTTAAATACGTGTTGCCATATTTACGCAACAGTGTCAACACTATGAAAATGCAGTGACAGCTTACATGCAGCAATAGCTTCAAGCCTGTAGGACACGGACAGTCAGAACTTGACGCAAGTGGTACAAAAACAACCGTTTACTTTGTTGCTGGATTTGGCAAAAAAATACATATTTAAAGGAGGACGGTCCGGCACAAATTCTAATCACTCGCTTTCAGACAGTCGTATGGGGGCTAACATCAGCACACGCAGTAGTGTGAATGTCACGTGACAAACTGCTACGAAAGTCCTTGCATTCCTTTCGAACGGAAAATAATGCTCATCAATTAATTCAATGACTCAAAAGGAAAAGCACACGAAGCAAGGAAGCATTCTCTCGGTGCTGTACGATGATGGATGGAGGGACCCCTCTTGTGAATGAAATTCGGGCTGTGGGTGCTCAGTGGACCACAGACGGTGTTGCCGAGCAGCCTCCTGACTGGGCGCAGTATCCGCTACATTCTTGCTCTACGGTTTCTGAGAATTTGTTTCTACATCCATTTCGGTTTTCGCTAATTCCTCCTCATCCCACTGGATTATCCAGCGACGCTACGGCGACGACAGCCAAGTGAGCTACGCAACGACGACTACGCGCACCCGTAGTCGTACCGGGCATTACCGCTCGGCTGACGAGCCACGGCGCATGGTTTACCAGTGGAGTGACGTTGCTGTTGTCATGTAAAGCCGGTGCGCTGGTTTTTAATCCAGTGTCATGTTTTTCCGAGAATAAAGAGATGTCATCGCATTTTTATGGCTGGCGGTATATGTGTACCTATCTTAGTTCGAGCCTAGCCTCGTGCGTGCGTGCGTGCGTGCGTGTGTTTGTGTGCGTGCTTGTGTGCGTGTGCGTGCTTGTGTGTTTGTGTGTGTGCGTGCTTGTGTGTTTGTGTCTGTGCGCGTGTGTGTGTGCGTGCGTATGTGCGTGCGTGTGCGTGCGTGTTTGTGTGTTTGTGCGTGTGCGTGTTTGTGTGTGTGTGCGTGTGCGTGCGTGTTTGTGTGTTTGTGCGTGCGTGTGCGTGTGTGTGTGCGTGCGTGCGTGTGCGTGTGTGTGTTTGTTTGTGTGCGTGCACGTGCACGTGCACACACACACACGCACACACGCACGCCAAAGCCCCCTAAAAACTGCTTCCTGCTGAAAATATGCTTGCACGCGCGCGCGTGCAAGCATATGCGTGCAAGGCATATACTACAACACGACAAAAACAAGAAGGTCTTAAAGACGTTTCGAACGGGCTAGAGTGTTCAGCATTGTCGCGTTTGTCGTTTTACACGTCAGCATTTAAAGACACTGCAGCGGGAAGGAATGGCTACAACGCACCGCAGTTTGGACCCGATCAAACATCCTCTATGACCCGCATGCGCACGCGAAATCAGTTTTTCGGGGCTTTGGCGTGCGTTCATTGCAAGGGGGAGTTTACCGATTTAATGGCCGCGATTTACTGTTTCGCAGAAAAATATAAAATTAGGGGGGAAAAAAGACAACACGTAACGCCACTTAAAAAACAAACACGTGGCAATAAGAGCCCAAGCGTTACAAGAATCCTGAATAATTCCCAACTACGACGGGTGTGATAACGCAAGCAGTGCCGCGTCCGACAGCGTGGCTGTTTACGTACTGCTGAGAAACAGGACAGGTGCCGACCGAGAAAATGCTTGAAAAAAGTACTGCGCCGTTTCAATCGTCAGAGACCCCTCACCCTACACTTTCATCCAAACTGATTTCTTAAGCAGAACAGAGAACAAATGGCTGGGGCTATTCTGATTGTTTTAGCTAAGAAAGGCTAATAGTGAAACACCGTTCAGAAAAAGCAGGTGAACGAATGTCCCTGTCCATGCCTGCATTCCTTAGCTAGCGTCTTCGTGCAGTCTCAGTTGCTTCGCTTCAGCCAATGAGCAAACTAGAGTAAGAATTTCAAAATGGGCTAGTTGGTCTGTTAACATTCTTGGGTGATGAAGACCGTGATAAACAGAGGGACAGTGGTAGAAGACACACAACGAGTGCTGACTCGCGACTGAATGTTTAAGAAGACAGTCATTGAAGGAATTAAACCCTTGATATACGCATTGAAAGCTTCATTTCTTCGATGTCTTTCTTCTTAACAAACTTTCACTTGCCAGTCAACGCTCGTCGTGCGTTGTTTACCTCTGTTCGCGCTCTTCTCCGAGCCAGCCAATTAGCTCAACTTCAGCAACTCTTAATCAGAGTCCAAGATTCCAAGATTTACTAGTGGCGCGGCAACCAATCTTCACGTCTTTTGAGCAATTTTATGGCTTGCAATGTCCCCGTTCTAGCTTAATTTGAAATATTTGCTATCTCATTACATTATTTCGTGATTGTAAACTGCCTAATGCGAATTACATTAATTAGCTTTTAATGTCCCCGCTTCTGAAAGCACCGAAATAGAAAAGAATAAGTTCTGCTTACTTTCTCTCTTGATACAGCTTTAGCGGGTGATTCCAAGCAGCGGTGGATTTCGAATCTTTGTGACTTCCCCAATGCGTCCAAGTCTCTATCTCTGAAAATCTAGAGCTGATGAGACATCATGCGCAAGCTCCGAGAGCCTGAAAATGGCGTGCAACGCACTCGACAGCAGATGGCGGGAAACGCACACAATACGCTGTTCGCCCGTCAGTGCCGCGCTACGGTGACATTCTGCAAAATAAAAGGACGCCAACGACAGCTAGCACACTACAAAAAAGCTAAGCTGAGTCACTGTTATCCGTTAGAAAGGCGTGGTTGCGCTCGTGCAGGTGTTCCTCGAGCGCGAGTCGCATGTTGCTAGGAGAAAGTGTCGACGAATCGACGGCCGGTTCGATCCCGGCTAATTACTCTTCAAGGACTGCTTGCGTATACCTTTGCCCTTACGGCTTTTTTACGCAGTGTTGTTTTTTATCCGATAATACGCATCTATCATTTGGGATCCGCATACGAAAAATATCATTACCTCCCTTGAAATCATTCAAAGGAAAGCAGCCAGGTTTATTTTCCGCAAATGCAGCAGATTTCATTCTCCCACAAAGCTAATGGCAGAAAATAATATCCCATTTCTTTCAGACCGCCTCAAAGTAAACCGAACTTTGTTCCTTCGCAAGATTCTTTCACGCGAGGTAAACATTCCAATACCTAACTATGTTCAACCTTCTACCACCAGATGTACACGACACACTAAGGAACACACACTACAGCCTATCTTTGCACGAACAAATTCATTCAAGTGTAGCTTCTTCCCCCCAACCACCTCCGATTGAAACTTGCTCTCAGAATCTTTTTTTCAAAATAGTAATTTTAGCAACGCATTGGAAGAACATTTCCTTGGTTAAGTTGTCTCATTTTGTATTTTTTAATGCTGTTCTTTTTATCTTCCTTTTGTTATCGCCGTATGACGTTTTTCGTTTCTTTTTTGTGTTTGCCCCTCCTGCTTGGGCCGCATAGGCCTGTAATATTTTGAAATAAATAAATAAATGAATATTGATACGTGCGACAATTTTTGTACGACTGCATCAGGGGACGGCGCAGGCGTCATGGACTTCATTTAATACTGATGCTTCCGTGACCAAGTGTGCAGAGTCGCCAGAGCTGGACTCTCTTTTTATGGAGCACAGAACACATGCACTCATAACGCAAGGGCATCCGATGTAGTCCAGAGAGCATCTCGAGCGATAAAAATAGATGAAATCAATCCTCACACGATTTTATTGCATTTCTGTTCAAAAACATTTGAAGTGCAAAAGCAGTGTTATGCTGGCCGCGATTCGTTCCACTGGTATTGGTATATATGCCACGAAAGCCATCATCATGCCTCAAAAAACCCATTTTTAACAAATAGTGAAGAGCTTCGCTGGAACAACCTGCAGTGCGGTACAGTCGATCCCCGATATATCCAACCTGGATATTTCGAATTACTGGATATATCGAAAACGCGAATTATTCCCTTCAAAATCCGGTGTAAAAATATTGAAAACTCGCGTGTTATTCGGACACCAATTTCGGCAGTCGTTCGATATGTCGAACGGCACGCCATGAAGCGGCAAGAGGCGATTCTCCTAGCGGCTCTCTTCGGTCAATATTCGCGCCACTTTGCGATCATGCGGTGAAGCCAACCACACTAAATAAAGCATAGCCGCGGCCCTCGTGTGAGACTCTTCGCTCGCTTTGTTGCCGAAGGCGTTGAGTAAACCAACGATACCTTAATTTCAGAGAGCGATTTTTCTATTTATAGTGTACTGCTAACAGGATTAGACATCTTATGATAGGCAGCGCCTAGTTCCAAAGCACCGCTCGCTGCAGCTTCGATGCGCAGCAGATTAGTTAAGCAACACCTAACGAGCGGTGCGCTGTCCTCACACCCTCGGGTGGCACGCGGCTGCAAGAAGTATATACGTCACTGACACGGATCTATTCTAGCTCCTAAGTTAGAAGTAAGCTTCTTCATCGTCTAAGTCCTAAGTTCATCCTCTAAGTTCTAAGTCTTCACTTTCAAGGTGCACAAGTGTCAAAGTAGACTGCCGGAGCCGAAGTTCTTTGGGTGTATTTCTTCCAGTTCTCCCCCCATGAAAGGTACGCAGATTTCTGTCAACGCCTAAATGCTTCTCGAAACATCTTTTAAAGAATTTCTGCTCTAGGCACAGCCCCCATCGTCGGCACACGCCATTTCGACTGACGAAGTGACCAATGAATTGTTGCTGCTATTAAAGAATTTGGCTGTCACCCTTCGTGTGACCTGGCAAGCTTCCCACGCTCAGTACCAGATCCCGACTTGCAAGGTAGCTCTCAACTACGTTCATCATATGCCGCTGCAGCGTTGCTCGTGTAGTAAATTCACCCTGATTTTCAAAAGGCCATCAGGCAGGTTCAAGACGTGTTTCCTGGTCTCTTTTGCAGGTTTATACACTTTACTGACAGGTGCCTTTGAAATACTTGCTGGAAGAGTGCCTCACGCTGCAAAGTCCGTCAAGCGTGTCGGCGGTTCTTGGGGACGGTTATCTATAACCGTCCTCCATGACGCTGCGATGCGAGAGGCGTAGCTTCGTCTGACGGCGTCCAGGCCAAGGTGACAATCAGTTTTACCAGCTTTAGCTTTTATTGCGAAAGCAATACTGCTTGCACTTTTCTGCCATCGATGGAGGTTCATCCTTCGCTCCGGCGGAGCTGCGGCGCGCTACCACGTGACCGCGTGACGTCACGCTAGTCAAGAAGAAGAAGAAATGGAGGCTCTTCATTCAGCCCGAGGACATCATCATCATCATCACCTTCGTTCCCGCGCAGCTACCGAGTGAGGGAGCTCGCTATACTGGGATTAAACGGAGCTGCTGTTGTGCTTACAAAATCTTACAAAAGAGACCAGCAGAACCAAGCGCAGCCAGGTGTTATTGCTTTCACAATCTGCCAGGCTTAACCAAGCTAAGCCTTCAGCCAATTTTTCGGTCATCCGTTTAACTGTGGTCAGCACTCAGCGATACTTCACCAGCTTCGAAAAGCGTTGTTGAAGGAAGACAGACCACTGGAAGCATTAAGAATTATGATGCAAATAAACTACGCCGACCAAAAGAAAAGAAGATGGCGTTTCAAGGTTTGAAGGTCTTACTTCAGCAGAAATTGGAGTACATCTAGCAAGAAAGTTACAATTTTTGAGATTACATCTGCTGACGTTCCAAAGGGAAAAAGCGAGCGCCTGGCACGGCCTCATCACCTTCGCGCATGCAGCGAAGCAAATAATAGCGCAGTTACAGATATTGAAACACGATTAATGATAACCATCTGACATCAAAACTGCGGACAGCGAAACAGGGCACAATCTCGGGAAAAAAGGAAGGAATCAAAATAAACACAGAAGCAGTACGAGCAAAATACAATGCCTGCAAGAAACAGCCAACAATCAAAAGTAGAAGTAATAAAGGTGTGACTCGGAACAGGAACTGCGAGTGAAAGCGGGTCATGATATGTCAGCCACTCGTTTTTGTTTCCTTTCTATGTTCCTTTGTTATAGGTTCCATTCCAGCTTTCAGCTTTCCACGTTTCGGCTCCCACACGGGAGCCTTGTTCACAAGCCAGCTCAACAGGCTTTCAAATCCGTATTTATGCCCAACATTCTCGGGAAAAAATTCTGAAAACTGAAAAATTGTAAGACACTCTTACTGAAGTATTGAAAGTAATGGTTTATTGGTTTATTGGGGTTTAACGTCCCGATGCAACTCAGGCTATGAGGGACGCCGTAGTGGAGGGCACCGAAAATTTCAACCACCTGGGGTTCTTCGTGCACTGACATCGCACAGTACACGGGCCTCTAGAATTTCTCCTCCAAAGAAATTCAACCGCCGCGTTCGGGATCGAAACCGCGTCTTTCGTGTCAGCTACCTTTAGCGGAGTGAATATGGGCGACCAACTCGCTCCTTCAGATAGCCCGGCTGCAGTTACGCGGCGGAGCGATCGGACGCGTGGTGCATCGGCTCCGTCGATTTCTCGGCTGGAACCGCGGCAACCTGATGTAACGCCTATCAAACCTTTGCGCCTGCAACCGTGAAGTCACCAGGAACCTGGAGAAACCGATCACACCCAGGTACGCCGAATTTTTGGCCATTTCGAGCAACCCTCCGCATCACCACGTAGCGGTCGAGCCAAGCCTAACGGCTCCGGCTCCTCCGCCGCTGGCTGCGGAGACGCCTGCCGGCCAACCTCTCAACATGGCTCTGCCTGAACAACGCGGATACGACCCCACGACTCTGTCGTGGTCATCTGTCCCTGTAAGCCAGTCAGAGGATGGCCCATCCACCATTTCGGCGCAGCAAGCTGCCCTTTTCCAAGTCGTTGAGAGCCGGCGCCGCCGCCGGCAGAACGCACGAGGAGCGGCAATGCCCAAGACTCCTCTCAACAATTCAACAACGGGAGACGCTCGCGCTCCGTCTTCTACAGCTCCACAGAAGACTTCTTCACCAGTCTCGAAGTGGATTCCCAAGCCAACGGTCAGGATGAACCCTGACGACTACGTGGTCGTGCTGCGGCCACGCAGTACGGTCTCCCTCAAGACGGCCTTCCAGCAAGGTGAGCTCGGCGCTGCCATTTCGCAACTCATCGGTAGGCAGCACATGGACACCATCATCATTTCACCAAATTGGGAACAAAATATCATCGTCTGTGGCACGCAGAGCCCAGAGGTGGTTAAAAAGCTGCTCACGAACCTTCAACTCAACACCAGCAGAGGATCGCTCGCATTTCACGGCCACCTCAAGCTCACCGGTGATGTGTGTCGCGGTGTGATATCTGTTCACAACTTAGAAACCAGTGAGTCACTAAAACATAATGTGCAGTGGCGCGGTGGTGAACTAGTTCATGTGCGCAAGCTGGGACAATCAAACGTAGCTGTGCTGACTTTCGAGGGACGCACCGTTCCGCGTTACGTCCACTATAACGCCGAACTGACTCCCGTCAAGGAGTACAAAAAAACAGTGCCAGCGTGCTACCGTTGCGGCACACTGGGGCACCGGGTGGACAACTGTCCCACCCCGGTCAAGGAAAGATGCGGCATTTGTGGCCAAAACGTGGGGCTTGGTACTGAGGGGATGGCCCCCCACGTCTGCAATCCTATGTGCTTAATCTGCGGGGGCCCGCACCTCACCAGCTCCCGCGAATGCACCGCCAAATTCATTAAGTTGCCGCAGCCAGGGACCAGGACGCTATCCAAGGGAGCCAATGCCGGCGCTACACGGGGAGGGCGGCAGAAAAACAACAAGACGCCACGGCGTGGCGTGACGCCTCCCCCTGCCAAGACAGCAACGGTGACGCCACCACCCGGAGCAGCGGAGTTCCCAGCTCTCAGCGCTTCATCTGGCGGCGCCGCCTGCAACCAACCCAAGGTAGGCAGCTGGACGAGGGTCGCCTCCTCTCCTTCCCCTCCTCCCCCACCAGCACCGCCGAGACGCAGGAACTCAAGCGCGAGCTCGCCCTCTTGCGAGCTCAAAACGAAAAACTAGCCAGCGAGCTTAACTCGCTCAAATCCCAATTCCATACTCCGCCCGCGTCGAGCGACGAGGCAGAAAACATAAGACAGGGAGATCCCTCCTCCTGTGGAGAGTAGCGCCGCGGCCATGGAGACCCGGGTGACCGCAATTGAAACACAGTTGGCTGACCTCCCCAAAATTATCCATGATACCATCGCGCGTCAGGTGGAGAGTGTCATCGCACAGGTGACACAAGCCGTAACGCACATTATCCAAAAATGGATAAAAGACAATCCGCGCGTCCTTAAACGCGTAGGACCCATCAGGGACGCTAACCGCCCCTCAAAATTCAATAGAGCTATTCCCGATGAGTTTGACTTCTCGGAAGACTCCTGCACGTCTGCGCCGGGCACTAGCGGACTGGGGAGTCTTAACAACGTGACCCCACCCTCCGCCTCCGACCATGGCCCCCAACCCTAAGTCGCGAGCAAGAACAACTCAGCCGCTTACACTAACGCAGTGGAACTGCCGGGGTCTCAAGAACCACAAGAAGCGGACTCATCTCCGCCTCTTTCTTCAGAACCTTGAGTTCCTCGTCGCCGTGGTTGCCCTTCAGGAACCCGGCGCCGGTACCAAACTCACAAACTACACTACATTTCAACACAACCCGCAGACATGTATACTTGTTCACAAGCGATACACTGCGCAGGAGGTCACACTTCCCACAACACCGTCTTTCTCATACACGATGGTTTCAGTGCTGCCCCTAAAGCGGTCTGACCCACCTGTACACATTCTAAATATTTACTGCCCACCGAAACTTAAGAACGTCACGTTCAATGAAATTTTCACTCAAGCTATGCAGGTGGCGGGTAGGGATCCCCTCCTAATCGTCGGCGATTTCAACGCCCCGAGCAGGCTATGGGGATACCCCCGGGAGGACAGGCGTGGGAGGAAGCTTGCGGAACTTCTTTCCACACTTGGACTCACCCTGCACCCTGACCCCGCCAACCCAACACGTGTCGGCAATTCCATTCAACGAGATACTTGCCCGGACCTCACATTTACACGCAACATACGCCATGCCGACTGGCTGAATACAGAGGACACTCTAGGTAGTGATCACTGTATAATCAACACAACCATTTACATGCGTCCCCTGAAACGCCCACTAAAACAAGCTTGTATCCCTGACTGGACGACTTTCCGCACCTCTCTACCTATCGTAGACCCCCTCCAGTCGGGATACGACGCCTGGTCCAGATCGCTCACGTCTACACTCACACAACACGAACAGCAGATACAGCTCACAGAAACACAAACAGACGTGGACAACCACCTTCTCCACCTTTGGGAGGCCCGTCGCAGCCTCACGAAGCGATGGAAGAACAGAAACATAACAGACGCCTAAAGAACCGCATCCTCGAACTCACACAACAGGCAGCGGAATATGCTACTCAGCTAGCCGACACTAACTGGGTGGACCGGTGCAACGCGGCTGCTCGCGAGATGTCTGGCCGCAACACGTGGCGCCTGTTCCGCGCTCTCATCGATCCAATACAAACACGCACGGAAACCCAACGCCAATTACATAGGGCCTTGCACAACTTTACAGGAACGACAAAACAGCTAGCGCACACGCTCAGGGATCGATACCTGTGCACCACTAAGGACCCCCGGCAGGCGGCGTACTCGTATGCAGGCGAAGAGAACACGGAGCTGGACAAGCCTTTCCAACTCCACGACCTCCGGGCAGCCTTAAGCAAAATGAAGCGGGGCACTGCACCCGGGCGCGACAAGGTTACGGTCAAGCTCTTGGCCAACCTTCCCGACGCAGCCTACGCCGCGCTCCTCAAATACATCAATAGCATTCGGGACGGAGAGACTCCTCTCCCTCTCGATTGGAAATCGGCTCTCGTGACCTTCATTCCGAAGGCCGGAAAACCTATCGATGTGGAGAACCTTCGCCCCATCTCCCTCACGTCTTGTGTCGGCAAGCTGATGGAAACGATGGTGCGCGACAGACTCTCCGATTTTCTCGAAACACAGCACAATTTCGTGGACACCATGTTCGGTTTTCGCCCTCACAAGTCTGCACAGGATATACTTCTGCAGCTTCACCACGACATCTTAGATCCTGTCGAATGTCCCCACAACGACAAGGTGGTCCTGGCCTTGGATCTTAAAGGCGCATTCGACAACGTCAACCACGAAGTAATCCTGGGCCACCTCAGTAACACCAACTGTGGCCACAAAACATTCAACTACATAAAACAATTTCTTACAGACCGTCAAGCCTACATACGCATACAAGATGCGGAACACGGCCCATATACCATCGGCTCGAGGGGAACACCTCAAGGCGCGGTCCTGTCTCCCCTCCTCTTCAATTTGGCAATGCTTCATCTTCCCTCCAAATTGTCTTCTTTGCCCGGGATACATCACGCTCTTTATGCGGATGACATTACAATCTGGGCCACGCAAGGTAACCTGGGCCACATGGAATCCTGCCTGCAAGCAGCGGCGACCCTAGTCGACGACTACGCGGCCTACTGCGGACTCCAGTGCGCCCCATCTAAATCAGAATTTGTGCACATACGTCCCTCCCCTCGGGACACAACTCCGCTTTGCATCAGTCTCCCCTCGGGACCGATCCGGAAGTCCAAGGAGATCCGCGTCCTTGGTCTCTTCATACACCATCAACGCAGGGTCGACACTACCCTAGCCAAACTTCGCACAGTGAGACCAGGTGGGCCGCATGGTCCGCCGGGTCTCCAACAAGCGGGGCGGATTACGAAGCAAGGATGCACTGCGGCTTGCCCATGCTTTCGTGACGAGTAGAATCCTCTACTCAACCCCCTACTTGCACTTGCGCAAACATGATGATGACCAACTGGAGGTCATCCACCGGAAAGTCATCAAGCGGGCTCTCGACCTCCCGGTCACCACGTCCAACCAGCGACTTCTGGCCTTGGGCGCGGTAAACACATTCCGGGAGCTTCGAGAAGCCCACTTAGTCAACCAATACACGCGTCTTGCACAGACCACGTCCGGTCGCCGCCTCTTGGACCGGCTACACATCAAACATGACTACCATATTGAGGAAAGGGAGAGAGTGCCAGCACCCTGGAGACGCGCCCTCCGGGTCCGACCCCTTCCCCGCAACATGTCCAGAGAAGACCATAGCGGTCGTCGCCAGGCGCGCGCGGAAGCGTTGGCGCGATACTATGGTAAACAACAACATGTGTATTACGTGGACGTTGCCGGCCCACACCACGGGGTGTGGTACACGGCCGCAGTCGTACACAACACAAACACAGTTAACGGGCTCACTTTCAAAGCCTACAGCGCAACACACGCGGAGGAGATTGCCATTGCTCTGGCTCTCACTACTCCCAAGTCGAAACACATCATCACCGACTCGCGAGGGGCCTGTCGGAACTATGAGTTGGGCTGGGCTCCCCCGCTTGCCTGGCGCATATTGGAATATAGCTGCCGATGCGAAGATCCAACTCCACGCAACCTGATTTGGGCACCCGGTCACCAGAGCCTACAGGGAAACGAACAGGCCGATCAGGCCGCCCGCGCACTCTCTCCCCGGGCTATCTCCCTGTCCTTGGAAGCCTACTCCCAATCAGACAATCTGGCCCTTACATTCAAACACATCACCGATTACTACAAGGAGGAGCACCGGCGCTACCCGGCCCCTTGTAAGGGACTGGATCGCGCTGACGAGCGCCTCCTCATCAAAATTCTTACTAACACTGTACTGTGCCCGGCGGTACTTAAACATTTCAACGAATCCTTTGATGGCACGTGCCAGTTCTGTGGGGAGGTGGCTGACACCTTCCACATGGTTTGGGCGTGTCAATCCAACCCATCTATCCCCCCAACCCCAACCCCACCAGAGAGGACTGGGAAGCGACCCTGCTCGGCTGTCAGGACCTAAAGACCCAAAAGGCCTTGGTTCACCGGACGCGGGCGGCGTTGCTTGCCAATGGGGCCCCGGAATAGGGGCTCCACCTAGTATTGTTAGGGGAAAGGGCCATAGGGACTACCCCAATCACCTCTCTGTAAATATTTATTGCACTATAAATGTTTTTCACCACCACCACCACCAGTTACGCCGCGCCGCGCACCTGTGGCGTTACTGCCGCTGTGACGTCATACCAGCTGTAGATTATGTTTTCTTTCTCTCAGTCGCAACAACATCAAAAACAAAATATAAAAAAGTTACCGAAGACGCTTTGAGTCGTCGCGCAGCGGCGGCCGGAAGCCACGCGCGACCTGCAGACGCGGCGCACTGTGTTCCAAGACGCTTTCAGTCGTCGCGCAGCGGCAGCCGGTAGCCACGCGTGATCTGTAGACGCTGCGCACTGCGTTCCTTCAGTAGGAGGCGCTGCGCTTTTGCTTTCGCAACCTACCAGGCTTAACCAAAGCTAAGCCCCCCCCCCCAATTTTTTCTTTCTCTCAGTCGCAACATCAAAAACAAAATATAAAATTGGCAGAGGCTTAGCTTGGTTAAGCCCGGTAAGTTGCGAAAGCAATAGCCCTGGCTGCGCCTGGTTTGGCTGGTGGTGTGTCTTGGTGGTGCTCTTAGTAAAGCTTATGTTTATCAAAGTTTTGGCCATTTGTTTTACATGGCATTATCATTATGCTATACATTTGATTCACTCTGGAGACAACAAAGTGTTGCACGGAACGCCCGAATCAGCTTAAAGTGCTATTGAGGTGTCCACTGAATCACAGAGTTGGTAAGGCGCCTTTCCTTTACCCCAAATCAACGCAGTCTACAACGCTGTCTATGTCAGAGCGCATCAATGAATGCCGGAATTAGCTTAAAGTGCTATTGAGGTGTCCACTGAATCACAGAGTTGGTAAGGCGCCTTTCCTTTCCTCCAAATCAACGCAGTCTACAACGCTGTCTATGTCAGAGCGCATCAATGAACGCCGGAATTAGCTTAAAGTGCTATTGAGGTGTCCAGTAAACCACAGAGTTGGTAAGGCGCCTTTCCTTTCCTCCAAATCAACGCAGTCTACAACGCTGTCTATGTCAGAGCGCATCAATGAACTCCGGAATTAGCTTAAAGTGCTATTGAGGTGTCCAGTAAACCACAGAGTTGGTAAGGCGCCTTTCCTTTCCTCCAAATCAACGCAGTCTACAACGCTGTCTATGTCAGAGCGCATCAATGAACTCCGGAATTAGCTTAAAGTGCTATTGAGGTGTCCAGTAAACCACAGAGTTGGTAAGGCGCCTTTCCTTTCCTCCAAATCAACGCAGTCTACAACGCTGTCTATGTCAGAGCGCATCAATGAACTCCGGAATTAGCTTAAAGTGCTATTGAGGTGTCCACTGAATCACAGAGTTGGTAAGGCGCCTTTCCTTTCCTCCAAATCAACGCAGTCTACAACGCTGTCTATGTCAGAGCGCATCAATGAACTCCGGAATTAGCTTAAAGTGCTATTGAGGTGTCCAGTAAACCACAGAGTTGGTAAGGCGCCTTTCCTTTCCTCCAAATCAACGCAGTCTACAACGCTGTCTATGTCAGAGCGCATCAATGAACTCCGGAATTAGCTTAAAGTGCTATTGAGGTGTCCAGTAAACCACAGAGTTGGTAAGGCGCCTTTCCTTTCCTCCAAATCAACGCAGTCTACAACGCTGTCTATGTCAGAGCGCATCAATGAACTCCGGAATTAGCTTAAAGTGCTATTGAGGTGTCCAGTAAACCACAGAGTTGGTAAGGCGCCTTTCCTTTCCTCCAAATCAACGCAGTCTACAACGCTGTCTATGTCAGAGCGCATCAATGAACACCACAACAGAGGTCAAGCTAAAGGTCAAACGTGGATCCGCCGGTACGACGCTGAAGGCTCAAAACCTAGCGCAGTATTGCTTTCGCAATAAAAAAATTACTGAAGACGCTTTGAGTCGTCGCGCAGTGGCGGCCGGTAGCCATGCGTGACCTGTAGACGCGGCGCACTGCGTTCCTTCAGTTGGAGGCGCTGCGCTTTTGCTTTCGCTAGGGTGCCTCGAGAGAGAGAGAGAGAGAGAGAGACTCTTTAATGAAATGCAGAGAATTTAGCCGGCGTTTAAAAATCGCTGGCATGCTACTCTGCGTAGGAAGGGGAATTTGGGAGAAAAAGACAGAAGGAGAGCAGCGTGGAAGAGGTAAAAAAAAAACCCGAAGATAAAATGCGGCCATGAAATGGGTACTAAGGATGCAATGGCGAGTATTGATGTAACCTATGGAATGATGGAGCGCATAGTCCGACAAATGGGCTGACGAAGTTCACTGCATGAAGAATGCATGAAGGTAACGTGCAAGTGAATTTAGAGCTTATAAAGATGTCCAATGTCTTTTAAATATGTAAAAAGAAAGTTCATTGCAAGTCTCTGTTGCCTGAAGCAGGCTAAGGGACCTAAAACTTTGTCCATTGTTAGGGCCACTGGGCAGAGCTTCTGCATGCAATGTTCATAGTACGCACGCTCGTTAGCATACGCAGGGCACACAAGTAGGATATGTTCCACAGTTTCTATAGAGGCACAATTGTCACAATGCGGACTGTTCGTTTGTCCAAAACAGTATCGCAAGCCGTTTGTATATGCAGAATTCAGACGAAGTCGGTGATAAAGTGTTTCCAGTTGTCGAGGAATTTTGGGTGAGAGTCTTGATCTAAGATGTGGGTCGATTGAGTGAAGAAATTGGTACTGATGTGTCGGCAAACTCCAAAGCCGATACGTTTCTTCGTAAGCAAAACTTTTAGGCATTTGGGACGCATCCGATTTCGTGAAAAAAGTTCGAATGTATCTCCGATGTTGATGGCCCTTACGGGCCGCTTCATCTGCTTTTTCATTAGCCAGAATGCCACAGTGAGCAGGCTCGCCCTCTCCGTCGCACGGAGCGGAGGAGAGGGCGCGCATCGAGGCACCCTAGCTTTCGCAACCTACCAGGCTTTTCTTTTCATCCTTCTCTCAGTCGCAACCAACGAACCTAGAACAGGCGTACACTGCCGCGCGCTATGCGTCGTCGTATGACGTTCGCCGCAAGCGCGTGTTTATCGCGGAGACCGGCTATATAACCGGTTGCTTGCCAGAGAATAGGCTCTCCGCCATGCAAAACTTCCTTACAGACACTAAACGGCTGGCGTCTTAAGCTCTGCTCTTTCTCATGATCAATATATCTCTGGAATGAAAGCTTTCTGAAACGTGGAATATTTAGCCCCGTTCTCTATTTCAGTCACCGATCTCTCAGCATTTGTTTAACCTATTTCAATTACACATCTGAGATCCTTTCATTTATTTCCTAATTGCTATTATTATCATGATTATTTTATTTTTCTCCACCATTATTTTCTTGTTTAACATTTTGTACACCTATCAGTTGCCGCCTGTGTCTTGGCCAATCCCCCGCAGTGGGTATGCGCCATTTTCTAGATGACAATAACAACAACAACAACCACGGGAGTTGGCTGAAAAGAAGCGAAGAAATGAAAGGCTCAAAGCTCAAAGAGCGTCTGAGACACCCGAACAACGAGGCAGCAAAGCCGAGTCTGAAACCCCAGAAGTACGAGAGGCACGTCTCGCTAAACGGCGTGAAAACGAAGCTGAACAGAGACGTTAAATCATAAAGCATAACCATAAGCTAAATCGTAAGCATATACATAGGCTAAATCATAAAGCATAACCATAAGCTAGAGAAGCTTTCCTGCTGCGCTCGGAGGACCCGGCCGTGCAGACCATCGCCACCGGCCGTGCTGCCAGTGTTATGGACCTTCGGAACATAAACACTTGAGTGCAGTGGGGTCGTGCGGGGACCCTGGGGCGTGACCCGAATTCCTCTGTAAATAAACTTTTCTCTCTCTCTCTCTCTTTCCGCTTCGAGATATCCAGGCTTAACCTTAGCTAAGCCCCAGCCAATTTATTTTTTTTTTGCGGAGGGGGGGGTGGGGGGTTGCAGAACTGTTGTCTTGCAGTGCGTTGAATAAAAAACTATGAAGGTAAGTGGCCTTGTCAAGAAGTGGATTTATTTTTTAATCGCAGGAATAGTCCTTCTGGTCTAAGCAAGCCGGTTTGACAGCACTTAGCAGCGACAAGGAATACAATACCCGGCGTTAGACGGGAACGGTTCGCTTGGTGGCTTTCAATTAGCCGGCTGTCATTTTTGAACGCTGAGCAGATTTGTTTGCTATCAGTAAAAAAAGAAGAGCTGCAAAAGGAAATGATCCTTGCCGCTTGGTGCAGCACCGTCGGAATAATTGCCTTATCTAAAAAATGTACAACTTTGGGCACACAGCGAAGGGCACGCAGAAAATTTGGAACTATCGAAGAGGTTGTGGATGCCCTTGAAACAGAATTTTGAATTCTTCCTCGAGATTGTGGAGTTGCGAGAGCACCACAAGATTCTTAAGCAAAGTTTCCTAGTGACTTGATAGTTTGAATGTGGTCCGCCTTATTCGCTTTTACTTGGCGCTGCCAGAGTTGTAATTTGGTCGGAAATACACGAACGTCCTCGCTCATTTTCGTTATGACTTTTTGTTTTTCCTGAAGCTTTGCGTTCAAGATGTTAAGGTGATCACGTGTGTCTGTGAGAAATGCTAGAGAACGCAGAGAGAGAGAGAAAAAACTTTATTGTACAAGGAATTCGGGGCACGCCCAAGGGTCCCCGCACGACCCCACTGCACTCAAGTGTTTATGTTCCTAAGGTCCATAACACTGGCAGCCCGGCCGGTTGCGATGGTCTGCACGGCCGGGTCCTCCGAGCGCAGCAGGGTCTCCCAGTCCTCCCAGGTCTTGAGGTTCTCTAGGTCCCGCGGGGGAGGGTCCGCCGGGCAGAGGGAAAGGATGTGGAGGGAAGAGGCGAAGGGTTCTGGGCATGCCACTTCTCTCATGCTTTCACCCCGCCTTTCCTCCTGATTGTAACACCTGGATGGATGGATGGAAACAACTTTATTAAAAAAAAAATCTTCCAGGGTGGTCCCCTACTGGTCCAAGAGTCCACGGGTTTGTGCTTCACGTAAAGCCCGATCCACCAGCCATTTCTGGCCGTTAGGCTGAGCGGTCCGAAAAGCAGCCTCCCAGGAAGAAGGAGTAAGATTGGGGATGGGGGGGGTACTGCCTTTGGGGAAGGACATTCCTAAAGGTAGTGGAAAATTGTGGATCTGGGCACGCCACAGGTGCTACAATCAGGAGGAAAGGGGGGTGGAAGCATGAGAGACGGTGGGGTGAAATAAAACAGCCTGTCTGTAATTGTCGCCATGTGGCGCTGGATAAGGGCGACAAGGTACTGTGGGGTGGTGGCAGTGTCACGCGGCTGAATTTGTAAAATGTGGTGATTTGGTGGCATGTAGAGAGGACCGATGGAGCTTCTTGTGCAGGGTTGGGTGCCTGATCATCCGGGGTCCTGGAGGAGAGTTCTTGGGCCCGCGCATGAACGCGCTCATTACCGGGGATCGAGGCATGCCCAGGAACACACGACAGAGTAACCGTTCCGTCGAGAGAGGTGGCCGTGGTAAGAATACGGTGTGTTGCCGGCGTCGCCACGCCCTTTAGGTAGTGGCGGTACGCGGCCTGGGAATCTGCAAATTTCGGTTATGTTTGTGTCAATGGTGGAGTGGGCCAGAGCAAGTGCGATGGCGGCTCCTTCCGCCTCCGCACACGTGGCGTGCCCAGATCCACTTTCCCGCTACCTTTGGGAATGTCCTTCCCCAAAGGCAGTACCACCCTACCCAATCCCACTCGTTCTTCCTGGGAGGCTGCTTTACGGGCTGTTCAGCCCGCCGGCCAGAAATGGCTGGTGGATCGGGCTTTTACGTGAAGCACAGGCCCGTGGACTCCTGGACCAGTAGAGAGAGAGAAAAACTTTATTTCAACAGGAATTCGGGGCATGCCCCAGGGTCCCCGCATGACCCCACTGCACTCAAGTGTTTATGTTCCTAAGGTCCATAACACTGGCAGCACGGCCGGTGGCGATGGTCTGCACGGCCGGGTCCTCCGAGCGCAGCAGGGTCTCCCAGTCCTCCCAGGTCTTAAGGTTCTCTAGGTCCCGCGGGGGAGGGTCCGCCGGGCAGAGGGAAAGGATGTGGAGGGAAGAAGCGAAGGGTTCTGGGCATAGGGCGCAAGCAGGAGTGGGGAAGGAGGGATGATAGTGGGTTAGGGTAAGGGGCGAGGG
Organism: Amblyomma mixtum; assembly: GCF_055824585.1. Taxonomy (NCBI): domain Eukaryota; kingdom Metazoa; phylum Arthropoda; class Arachnida; order Ixodida; family Ixodidae; genus Amblyomma; species Amblyomma mixtum. The sequence goes on from NC_143013.1 coordinate 106,589,933, forward strand.
GAGAGTGTGTGTCTGTAATCTGCGCCAGAGTGCTGCGTGTTTGGCGGCCTCGTTTCCGGGATTCCCGGAGTGCGCAGGCATCCATATCAGCTCCACTTGGCGGGGCGGGGGTGCATCGGGTGAGTCCAGTATGTCAAAAGCAGTAGGGGACCACCCTGGAAGATTCTTTGTTGTGTGTAATAAAGTTGTTTCCATCCTTCCACCCTTTCACAACTGAACAATTGGCGTACTTTTCTCCTTCAAGAAGCCATCGATTTCCTCTCTGAGGTAAAAAAAAAATTACCGAAGACACTTTGGAAATTCTAAAGTGTGCTTGGCGAAAGCCTTGTGGTCAACCCACTGTCGCTTCCCCGAACCGCTTGGCGCGTGGCGGGCTTCCCGCATGTGCGGTTTTTTTAAGCATGAAATGCTTTTAGCTCCCGTTGTCGGCATTGTGGTGACGTCACGCCCAGACCGAGAGCCATCATCCGGGCTCTGAAACGAGAACATCCGGGCACCGTACGAGACTTGACGAGATTCAACGAGACTCTCTAAGCCCTCCTAAGGAACCGGCATACAAGCGCCGGTTGCTCTCCAAACGAGTCACAAAAAATAACTGCTGCCAGTGTCTTCTCAATGTTTATCAAGATATCAAGACCGGCCGCTTGGCCTTCAAGCCCTTTCTCCCTCTGGCAGGCAGATGTATACGCGCTCGCGGAGTATTCGGACGCGCTGCATATCCATTCTTGTCAGGCCTGCGTCTCGTCGTGTCCGCGTACGCTTCTGCATCGTCCTGGATTTCAATGCCGCCACCGTCACAGCTGCTTAAGCCGAGCAATGGAGCCTGTGTTAGGCCCGTAAACATTTCATGCTTACTATACTCTCGGTTACGGGAGAGGCGGTTGTTGTCTTTGGCGACTGCGGTCGCTTTTTTAAGCATGAAATGCTTTTAGCTCCCGTTGTCGGCAGTGTGGTGACGTCACGCCGGGACCGAGAGCCAACATCCGGGCACTGAATTCCACTCATCCGGGCACTGAATTCCACACATCCGGGAGCTGAAACGAGAGCATCCGGGCACCGTACGAGATTTAACGAGACACTCTAAGCCCTCCTACTGGACCGGCATACAAGCGCCGGTAGCTTCGCGCCGAACGGGTGGTGGCGTTCCTCCTTTATGTAGACGTAGCAGGCCCATCGCCCACGAGATTTTACACGGCCGCTGTCGTTCACCAGGAAATGCACGTTGATGGACTCTCTTTTCGAGCCCCGAATTCAATGCGAGCCGAGGAAGTAGCGATAGCGCTTGCTGCCGCCCACGCCAATTCGAGAATCATCATTACGGACTCCCGAAAAGCATGTGATCATTACTTGGCAGGGGAGATCTCCCCCTTAGCTGCTTGTATTCTAAGACGGACTGCCACTGATCCAACACCCAAAAGAATCATTTGGGCTCCTGGCCACCAGGGCTTACGAGGTAATGAGGCCGCTGACGCGGCTGCCCGAGCGCTTACTCACCGGGCTCCTCATTCCAGCTCTTCTGGCTCGGAGACTAACCAGCCGCTGCTGCGATTCAAGGAAATTATAACGCATTATAGCGACATCCACCGCCTTTTCCCGGCCCCTGCATAGGGGCTGAGTAAGACGGAGGAGCGAACTTTAAGGCGCCTGCAGACAGGTACTCTACTCTGTCCTGCAATCTTAAAGCATTACGATCCTAACACGGATGGGCGATGCCCACACTGTGGGGAGACCTGTGATATCTTCCACATGGTGTGGGCATGTACTCAAAATCCCCACCTCCCCCCTTCCCCTACCCCTTCCAGAGAGGCATGGGAGACTGCCCTTCTCAACTGCTCCTCGCTTGAGTCCCAAAGGGCTCTGGTGAAACGGGCTAGAGACGGGGCATTGTCATGCGGTGTCCCGGACTAGGGACGCCGACCATGTAGCGTGGCCACTCTGTGGCTCCCAAACTCTATTTCAGAAATTAAAAGTTTTCACCACCACCACCCTTCCTGTACGGTGCGGTTCGGGTGTCCACCGAGATGACGGAATTGCTGCTCCATTTCCTTTCCTCAAAAAGCGTTGCGTTCAAAGGGCAAGGCGTCGCGCCGAATGGGTGGTGGCGTTCCTCCCTTCCTTTACGGTGCGGTTCGGGTGTCCACTGAGATGACAGAGAATTACTGCGCCATTTCCTTTCCTCAAAAAGCCTTGCGTTCAAAGGGCAAGGCATCGCGCCGAACGGGTGGTGGCGTTCCTCCCTTCCTGTACGGTGCGGTTCGGGTGTCCACCCAGATGACAGAGAATTACTGCGTAATTTCCTTTCCTCAAAAAAGCGTCGCGTTCAAAGGGCAAGGCATCGCGCCGAACGCGTGGTGGCGTTCCGTGCACTGCCTGAGACGCGCCTCAGCAGTCGGGAAGAGCGGACGTGTCTCACGTCGGCTCCGCCGAATTTTATGATCCTTTCCCGAAGCATTTGCCGAAGCGCTGCGACACCATCTGGCTACACTTCCAGAACAACGAGGAGACCACCCACCCTTGTTCAGGTGGGACCGTTTTCTCAAATCCTTCGAGAATTTGAAGACCAAGCGGATCTGCGAGTTGCTAAGCCTAACAGTTAGGCCACGACTCAGCTGCCCGCCGCGGCTCCGCGGGCAAATTCTGCCGCAAACCATGACGACCCTGATGGTATACGACCCGGAGGGGATGCAGATTGTCACCATGCCGCAGGCGAAAACCCCAGTTTTCGACAAGGTTACGGAGGCGATTATCCAACGCAAGATAGAAGAGTGGGAACGCGCATCAGCCCGTGACAACCACTCGGCACGGCAAAAAGGTCGAACGCCAGATGGACGCGTCACCGCGGCAGGGGATACGCCGCTGCAGCAGACGCCCCGCACGCAAGTCAAGCGTTGGAAGCCTCCTCCGCAGCCGCGTCTGGACAAGCAAGATGCAGTGATCATAATCAAACCTAAAGGAACGCTGGATCTCAGCAAATTCAGGGGAAGCAACGCGGTCGGAAACGCCTTGCACATTGCTGCTGGCGTCGACAAGGGCTCAGCCGAGCTCAGCGTTTGGCCCATATGGGAACAGAACATCATCGTCGTCGGGGTGCGAGACGCCCAAATAGTCAGAAAGATCCTGGCAATTCACGAAATTCAGCTTGGGGACAAGGCACAGGCAGTGTACTCCTACCTCCGCCCCTCCGACGACACTTGCAAAGGAGTAATACAAGTGGACCCGAGGGTTTCCAACGAAGACATCACGAACGCGCTTCGCTCCCCGGACGCACCAGTGGTGAGCGTGAGAAAATTAGGTTCCTCCAACGTGGCGGCCATCACGTTTGAAGGAAGAAAGGTTCCGTTTCACGTCTTCTACTACGGTGAAGCGGTTCCAGTACGCCTATACAAGAAAACAACGCCAGCCTGCGCACTGTGCGGGAAACTTGGACACCGGGCGGATGTTTGCCCTTGCCCTTCGAAGTCAAGATGTCCGCAGTGCGGTCAGCAAGATGTTCCAGAATCCCACGACTGCCAACCCAAGTGCACGGTCTGCGAAGGTCCACATCTCATGGGGTCGAATCAGTGCAAGTACAAGTACCGAACATCACAAAAAACCAAGCCCAAGACAGGAGAATTCAACCACCGGTCAAGATCCAGGCTTCGGAACCGGTCCGGCAGCAGAGGTCCATCGAGCAGCGGGGACCGACTGACCCACCAGGACCAGTCCTCCAGCAACAACTCAGCACCACCCGGCTCACGCTCTTCAAGCAATGGACCTGGGACTACCGATAATGTGTCGCACAACAACGGCAGTCGTCCAGCCGAGAAGACAACAGGACCCCATAACAAGGAGCAGCGCAACGGCAGCAAGGTGAGCTGGGCAGATGTAGCTGCCTCCTCCCCCGAAGCGTTGGCTTACAAACGACTTAAAGCAGAGATTGAACAACTAAAATCAGAAAATAGCACATTGAAACAGCAGTTAGTCATCGCAGTCAATCCAAACAACACATTACCTCCATCGACGCAACAGGCATGTCCGATGGAAGAAGATAGGGCAGAGCTACACCCTCCGTCTCCACACCAGTTAGATGCTAGCACCCCCGAGAGGCAAGCAACTACACCAGACGCATCCCACCAGGCACCAACTCCGCAGGCACCACCATCGCAGGCACTAAAGCAGCAATATACAGAGCACCCCCAAACCCAGGAACGCATCACTCGCTTGGAAAAAACAATTCAAGACCTCATTGAAAATAAATTACAAATTATGATCGAGACGACAATCAAAAGTATGTTCGAATCAGTTATTAAACCCATGATGGAAAACCTCGAACCAGTTTTAATAAGGATGCAATCGCAGGAGATCAGAATTGACCGCAAACTTCAGGAATTATCAGATGGTTCTCACAACAGAGGCACAAAGCTGCAGGGTAAAATGGGAACTCGTCGTCTGCCAAGCACTCAGCCAGATCTACAACCTGAGGGCGCACCACATGATGAGGCACAAGTTTCTAGTGTTCAGCATGGCTCCACAACGTAGACATAAACTTACTATCCTACAGTGGAACTGCAGGGGACTAAAACGGAAGAGGGAAACATTACAGCAATACATAGACTGTCATCCCGATACGCCGCAAATAATAGCCCTGCAAGAAGTGAATATGGAGGCTAAGATCAGAGGATACTCAACACATCAAACAAATCCCTCGACATGCATCTTGGTCCACAAATCATGCACGGCAATTACTGTAGACCTTAATCTAGACAGCGACATTGAATATACCTTCATAAAAATACTGCCACAGCACAGAAACAGCAAGGGCACCTATATACTCAATATATATAGTCGCCCCAAACAGCACCGCGTAGCCTTCGACGTGATCTTTCTTAAAGCCCTAAGAGAAGCCCAAAAAGCTCCCCTAGCTATAGTTGGCGACTTTAATGCTTCTAGCCCCCTATGGGGATACCCCAGGGAAGACACGAAAGGCAGAAAACTAGCATCCGCCATCGCTGACATGGCCCTGACCCTACTCACGGACCCGCAGCACCCGACGCGAGTCGGCACCAGCGTAACGCGGGATACTTCTCCCGACCTCACGCTCGTCCGCAATGCCCGCAACTATGAGTGGCTCAATACAGGAGAGACCCTAGGCAGCGATCACTACGTGCTGCAGACCATCTTCGAAAGCAACAAGCACAGCAAACCACGAGGGCAAGCCAGAATTACAGACTGGGAGACATTCAGAAAGGACACCAAACTAACCACATCCGAACAAATAACCAGCTACGAAGATTGGGCGGCTTCCATTCTCGACCTTAAAGAAAAGCTCACAAAGTCTCTTGCCACCACGGAGGACCACCCAGCTGTTGACAACCACCTCCTACACCTTTGGGAAGCAAGACGTAGTCTTATAAAACGGTGGAAAAAACAAAGACACAATCGGAAACTAAGACTTCGAATAGCCAAGCTTACTATTCAAGCAGACCAATACGCATGGGACCTCGCTCGCACCAATTGGCTAACGAAGTGCGAATCCCTCAAAGGCCGCCTAGACACCAAGGCTACATGGAACCTTCTGCGATGCCTAATTGACCCTCCGAAAGCGAAGAGTGAACAACACAGAAATTTGCATCGAGCCCTACACAGCTTTCAAGGCACGGATCATGAACTCGTGGATGAACTCACGCGTCGCTATATCTGCACCGCGCGAGACCCACAGCCCTACAATAAGGAGTACCGTGGGGAACCGAACGAAGACCTAGACAGAGATTTCACTTCAGAGGAAATCATTGCAGCACTAGCAGATATGCGCCGAGGCACAGCCCCGGGACAAGACAAAATTACTGTCGGACTTCTGGCCAACCTCGGCACGGAGGCTCTGCAGCAACTCACGGATTACATAAACGAATGTTGGCGTACCGGCACCATTCCACAAGCATGGAAAACAGCCAATGTACACTTTATTCCCAAACCCGGCAAGAAAATCAGCATTGAAAACCTGCGCCCCATATCCCTCACGTCGTGTGCAGGCAAACTCATGGAAAAGGCAGTCCACACCCGTCTCTCCAATTATCTTGAGGACAATGAGCTACTGCCACACACGATGTTTGGATTTCGGGCACACTTGTCCACCCATGATGTGCTTCTGCAAATCAAACGTGAAGTCATTGATCCCGCACGCACAAACAGTAACCGAGCGCTTCTAACACTTGACCTCAAGGGAGCGTTTGACAATGTCAAACACTCCACAATCCTCAACAACCTCCACAGCATGAACTGCGGACAGCGAGCCTACTCGTACATCTGCGATTTCCTTACGGACAGAACCGTCAACATCAGCACCGGCTCAAAACACACAACGCAAGTGAAGATGGGCACGAGAGGCACTCCGCAAGGGGCAGTACTATCCCCACTTCTCTTCAACATTGCACTCCTAAATCTCCCACCTCTTCTCAATCAGGTACAGGGCATACGCCACGCCCTGTACGCTGATGATATAACCATCTGGACAACCACAGGAAGTATGGGAATGATTGAAGAACAACTACAAACCGCGGCGACAACAGTTCAAAATTATGCCCGGGCGTGTGGACTAACGTGCTCACCCGAAAAATCCGAACTGATAGTCTTCCGTCAACGCAAGAATCAAGACACCATCAATATCCGCGTAGACAACTCACCCATCAAGGAAGTTCAGACCATGAAGATACTGGGTCTGTACATAAATAACAACGGCAACAACCTTCTTGCCCTCCAGAAACTACGGCTCGTGAGCGAGCAAGTCGCCAGGATGATCGCCAGGATAACGACGCGCAAATCGGGGATGCGAGAAGACGATACTCTGCGACTGGTGCAGGCTTTCGTTGTAAGCCGCGTCGTCTACGTAGCGCCCTACCTCCGCCTTAAGAAGCGTGACATCAAAAACCTCGACATCATAATCAGAACTGCCTACAAGAAGGCCCTGGGACTCCCTCTTGCGACATCGACGGACCGGCTCTTGCGACTGGGTGTGCACAACACGATCGATGAGCTGATAGAGGCACACCTTACGGCGCAGGTGGTACGGCTCTCCACAACTCGAACTGGCCGACAAGTCCTGAGTGATTTAAACATCAATTGCCCCCGACAGCTAGAAACAAAAAACCAACATCCCAGCCTCATGGAGAGGACAACTCAAGGCAGCTCCACTACCCAGGATTATGCACCCTGATTTTCACCAGTCAAGACGACAAGCACGAGCCGAAGCCATGAAAAGACACTACGGCGGGCGCGAGGGCGTGTTCTATGTCGATGATGCGGGTCCCGAGCAGGGAATGACGGCCGTCGCGGTAGTGCACCAAAATACAACAGTCGACGGACTAGTACTGGCTAGCCAGGACATACTGGCTGCGGAAGAAGTGGCGATTGCTCTAGCTGCAACACACACTAGCTCAATATACATTCTCACAGATTCACAGACAGCGTATCGCAATTACCTCAGGGGCAGGGTCGCACCGCTAGCAGCTAAAATCCTGCAAGATAGCTGCATCCGTGGCTACCAACCCACACACAAACACTTAATATGGGTACCAGGTCACCAGGGCATCCCAGGGAACGAGAGCGCACATGCCTCAGCCCGAGCATTTCTCCCCCGGGCACCCAGTGCGGATGCCGTGGAACCTCCTACCCCATTACTAACTTACAATGACATACTTCAGCACTTAAGTTTATCCCGTCGGGTCTACCCTCCGCCGGCTAAGACACTAGATAAAGGGGAGGAACAACACCTCCGAAAGCTACAGACCAACACTTACAACAACCCACGAAGACTACATGCCATTGACCCGGAGTCATTTGACTCACAATGCAAATTCTGCGGGGAGAAGGCGGACCTGTACCATATGGTATGGGCCTGCCAACGAAATCAGGCGATCACTGTTAATAACCAGCCAACGCAGGAGGGGTGGGAGGCAGCTCTGTCCAGCTCGGACGGAAAGAGTCAAAAGCAACTCATCGAAAGAGCCCGGACAGCAGCCTACGCCAATGGGGTTCCGGACTGAGAGCTCCAACCACGGCTACAACCTCCTAAACCATTTCATTAAAATATTTTCACCACCGTGCACTGCCTGGCAGCGTTACAACACGCATTCGCGTTCCTCTCCTAAAGGCGAAGCTTAAGCGTCATTAATTAGCAGGTAATTAGGATTTATTCATTAAGCGGTAATTAGTCACTAATTACTAATTTGTTATTACTTCGTCATCAATTATGTGTGACGTAATCCAGTGGTGACGTCACCAGTGTCACATAGGCAAAGCGGTACAAATAACGGAGGAATGAGTGAGTGAAAAACATTTATTGTCCAACAGAATGAGACTACCTCACCCAGACCTCCCCTGTCCCATACCCTCAGTTGAGGGAGGAGGATCAGGAGAGATCCGGCCGCATGGGGTAGTCGCGTCAGATGCTGGCCGGGATCTCTTGTATCCCGGCGGCCTCTTCAGCCAGTCGGACGGCGGTGAGCTGGAGCTCAGGGTCCGAGCTCCGGAGCAAGGTCTCCCAGGCGTCTCTACTATTAATGTTCTTCGCCCTGCCTGGGGATTGGCTACACTCCCATATTATGTGGTCGAGGGACCCTCTCGCTCCGCACTTCTTGCATTTATCGTCTTCTATTTCAGGAATTAAATGTTTGCATAGAATTGGGTGTGGGTAGACATCTGTTTGTAGACGCCTCCACGCCACCGCCTGTTGATTGTTGAGTGTTATGCTGGGCGGGGGAAAGTGCCTGCGATGTTGTCTATAATATTCTGTAACTTCCTGACAGGAAATTAGTCGCCCTTCTCTCCCGTGATCTACGAGCGGTGGACCGTCGTGTGCAGCTCGGTGGTAGAGATCTCGAGCCACCTCGTGGGCCGCCTCGTTGCCACGGACAGATTCGTGCGCGGGGGTCCAGATTATATTGATTGTTCTATTCAATGTCGCTTGTCTTAAAATTTTGGCAGCGAGGGGAGAGACTCTCCCTCTACTAAAATTTTGGACTGCAGCTTTGCTGTCGCTTATGACGTATTTAGCTTTGGAACCGACGCAAGCTAGTGCTATTGCGACCTCCTCCGCCGTCTCAGTGTTTGTCCCTAAGACGGTTGCGGCCGTAATGAGGCTACCCGCTCCGTTCACTACCGCGACGGTCGTGTACTGACTAGGTATATCACCCGCTGCGTCTACGTAGGCGACCTCCTCCTCAGGCTTGTCACCGTAGATGCGGTCTATCACCTGTGCCCGTTTTTGTCTTCTTTCCTTGTTTATTTCTGGGTGCATGTTCTTGGGTAAGGGGGGAATCCTTAGATTGCTCCTAATCTCCATGTCGATATCCTCCCTCTGTCTAGGAGGAATGAAAACAACGATTACAAAGATGAAAGGCAAACAGAAATCGGATGCAGCTGACGAGGCAGAGCGGAAGAGATTCCCCAGACACACACAGGAAACGACTGCGTCCACATGGACCAGTGCACAGTATGTGTGGTGTGGTGTGGTGTGTTGAACACTAGACCCATCTCAAGATTTTCATTAGTACCATCTACAACCAATTTGTTATGCCCGTAAACATTTCATGCTTACTCTACTCTCGGTTACGGGAGAGGCAGAGATTTTTATTCTAGTGTTTGAGAGCGCAGCTCTTTGGCGCCCGTTTCGCGGCGTCGCTGTCGCCGTTGCCCCGTTCGGCGTTCATTTGCGTTCATTGGCGTTGACGTTTTACACTCCGATCATTTTAAGGAAAGGAAGTGCGCATAACTGACTCCCTGGGACAGTGGATGCCTGAATCGCACTGTTGTGTTGTTGATGCGGCCGTATGAGCCGTTGCCTAGCAGCCGTGGCGGTGGACACCCGAACCGCATCGTACAGGAAGGGAGGAAGTTGTAGTGAAAGAAGAAAGACAAAGAGGGGCCGTAATGAAGAAAATGAAAATTGTATTGGAGGAAAGCAAATTAAGCAGTAACTGTTTCGCATATCTCAGTGTTGCTGCTTGTGTCAGTGATGTGTTGTTAAGATGTTAAGCTTCGCCTCTAGAGTGAAACACGACAGTCTTGCAACGCTGCCAGGGAGTCCATGAACGCCATCGCCCGTTCGTTTCTACGCCTTGCTCGTCGGTAAATTATTTTCGAGGAAAAGAAATGTATCTGTCTCGCATACCTCGGTGGACACCTGAACCTCGCCCTAACGGGAAGGGAGGAAGATGGGAGTGAACGAAGACACCATATTCACTAGACACGCCTTTGTTCATTCCCTACCACCGAGCTGGCATGGCGGAGTGGTTAGCATGCTCGTCTAGCACTCCGGAGACCGGGGTTTGATTCCCAAGCTCGACCAATTTCCTACCCGGTGCCATGCATTGGCCCAGGGGCCTGCTTGCTCTCAACTCCTCTATTTGAGTAAAAAATTTTGACTACAACTAGTATCCTAGTCACAGTACCATCTTTGCAAGAACGAGGGAGCAAACTGCTTGCATTATTTGCTTTAATGACAGGGGGAAAAAAAAATCGCTCCCAAGCGTGTAGATGTATTAATCTTCCTCCTCTTCTTCACCTTGTCTTCGAAATATTTTACAACACTGTCACAACAATGATGCGAAGCTCCAGATCAGACCCACACAATACCCAAGTTACTGTCCTTGGTGCGGAGCAAGCCCCACACTCTACCATACATCTCGGGAATGCCAGAACAAACCGGACAAAATGTTAATAGTGCCATACCCGGCACACGAGCAGTGGGAGGGGGCACTGACAAGCGACAGCCTGGATCATCCAGCTAATCCGCAATTCAGCTGCCGCCAGAGGAGCCCTGGATTAAGGGCCTCGACCAGCCGGCTCCTGTTAATTAAACCATGCTAATTAAAATTTCTCTCTCCCCTTCTGCTATGGAAAGGATTAGCGCAGACATCCGCACTGGCTGCATAATGTATACAGGAAGCAAGGCTGATTTTTGGTAATACGTGCTTTAAGCACACGATTTGGGCAACACAAAATAAAAATTAAGTCTGTGCAGCAAAAGCCGCTGCACTGCTATTACACGTTACCAAGTAATGTATTCTTCCAGTTTTGTTTTTGTCTAGAGGCAAACTGGTCTTCAATCCGACCCATGGCGCTCCTCTTGGAAATAACGCCGAAGGGCGTCGCACAACAGCAACAGAAACAGCATTTTAAGAGTGAAAATTTTATGCATAAACGAGAAACCATAAAACTGAAGTACCAGCCTGCACAACAAGGTTTAGGTGCACGCCGTATTTACCTGAATTTCGAACAACCATGATTGCAATGCAAGGGTTTCTCTGCTTTTGCCAGTGACGAACAGGAAAAATAAATAGCAACTAAGACTATGAGAGACTCAAGATACTATCAACCTTATGAGAATATGAAGGGTAGCTTTCCATTACTATTACAAGTGAAAAAGCTGTCATTACACTCGAGTGAATACAGAAAACTGCATGTGCAAGAAACCCAATACGCATATTTGAAACAATGCAAACTTGACCAAGCGTACCTGCTGACAGCAGTTCTGTCATGTCTTCCCGCCATAATGGACCTCGCATCGAGTGCACTTCATAAGGTCAGCATCTACACTACACGCTTGAGGCACCATCCAAAGCCGAGAAATAAAAATCATTTTATTTCCATCCAAATTGCAACAGATGCTCGCTTGCACTCTCAGATCAATTCAGGCAAACAAATGAGCAGCTCATTGCCAGGCAGGAGAGAATACACAGCTGCTGCTGTGCCTCAGAGGTGCCTATTATCCACCAGGGAAGAAAACTGCACAGTGAAGTAAAATTTAGACAGGGCATTTTCAATAAGCACACTGCTGGTGGGTTAGTCCGCAGAAAAATATCAACAGCAAAGTCAGCTCTTGAAATAAAACATCCTCAGGCGGTCACTTCGCTACACATCAAATTTAAGCGACACAACCATTGGCGCCGCATACATGGTCCACAGCATAACCTACAAGCACGATCCACAAAGTTCATTAAAATGCACACCGACTCTGCACGAACAGCTTATGTAGTTACTTTTCTCATTAAGGGTCTGACAGCTTAAAACAGACCAAAGAACCAGTAAGAAATTTTGCAATGGCACAGGATCTAACTCAAGAAAAGAAAAAGTGATTTCCGCGAAACCATAAAAAAAAAGGCACCATCTGTCCCATTTAGACGAGTGAGTGTCCACAAGTACAAAACAACACCAACAGGAAAACGAAAAACAGAACAGGCTGGGTAACACCCTTGCAAATGTCTCTGAAAATATCGGCCAAAGTCCTCACAGAAAGTATGTGCTTCTTTGTCTCATTGCCTTCCCCTTGCATCATCCTTTGCTAAAGCTAATTTTCTCGCCAGGCAGCAATGCCCAGCACACAGAAGGAAAGGGGGGGGGGGGACACATGACGACAGGGAAGGAATGATGTAACAATGCCGTGCGCTCATTGGCTCCTTTCTGTCCGGCTGCGGCCCTGCCTGTGCGCCCCCCTCGGAAAGTGGTGCCTGCTGTTCGTGGCCCCAGAAAGAAACAAAGTGGCCGGAGGGTGCGGTCATCATCCGGACCCTAGTTCCCGAGCACACGACCCCTGCCCCAGTTGTGCCAGCCGCCACCAGCGTTGGGGTCATTGTTGCCAGCGTCCGCCGGTCTCCTCGGCGCCGGAGCCTGGCCAAAGCCACTCACGCCACCGACGCGATCGGGAAAGTACCGGTACCTGCGCAGCAACACAGAAGAGAAATGTTTGTCACTCATCCACTCTCGGATTTAAGAAGACAGCCCAAGTATGGCTGGTTAACTGCAAACCCTCGGTATCTCACCATCCCCATGTTATACCCCTGTCACACTAGCAAATTCAATGTCATTCTAATCGAATGACATTAGCACCTAATGTCATTAATCGACTGCTACACGGGAACATGTAATGTCATTAGGCTCGAATGACATTCGCCACCGAATGAGTTACAGGAACTCATTCGTATTCGATCTCGAACCGAATGCGTACTCTCGACACCAGATACGCAGCAGAAACAAGTGGCACGAAAAAATAATGTGCACACTGCCAAACTTAGAAACTGTATTTATTTAACAAAACTTCTGTTTGGGCTAGATGGTGCATAGCTTATAATGAAATGAATTCAAGCGCACAGGAACACGCACACAAGAGGAGGAACACACAGGACAGGTAGCACCTGTCCTGTGCGTTCCTCCTCTTGTGTGCGTGTTCCTGTGCGCTTGAATTCATTTCAATATAATGTATTTATTTACTTCTGCTAAAAAAAAAAGTTAATGCTGGTGTGAATCTGTTTACACTAGAGGCTGTCGTGGATAGCTATTACTCTCGGTCTCAGCAGCCTACAGCAGCGGCCGAGCGAAAAGCAGCGTCTTTCCCGCGACCGTCGGTCATTTTGGGTTCTGTGTTTCTTGCTGGTTGGCGTGCCACGTTCGTTAAGCTCGAAAGTACGCAAAGACGTAATCTGAGCAGTTCACCTTTTCGAATCATTTCCATGCTCCTCGCGCCGCCATGTCAGCCATTTTGTTTGTTTACATTTATCGGATTTGTGGTTGACTTTGTACTTGGCTTGGCTTTTGATGGCTGAAGTGGTGCAGAATGGCCGAAAATTATATTTTAAGCTTACAATACTGCACACAAATGTTCTCACCCGCTTTTGAAACACTGCACAACAATTTCAAACAGCTTTTACGCACTGATCTCTTTCAGTTGTACTACTTTTTTTTTCACTGATCGTCATTGCCATCATTTTCTAATGACATTATTTTTTTCCATGTAGCACCGAAAGAGACCAAATGACATTCAATGCATCGAATGAGGTTCGAATGACATTAAACTTGTTAGTGTGACAGGGGTATTAGTCTCTGAGCAAATACACTAGGCAGAACTAACGAGGGGGAAAAAAAAAGCCCACAGGTTCAAAAAGTGCCAAACTATCAGAATGCTCAGACCAGCACTTAAAACGCCGCTGCATGTCTGAGACAACTGCTGCTGCACTTGCCCATTGCAAAGAGCACCAAAGGTGCACTGGAAGGAACCACCTAGGAGATTATGACATACCAACCATGTCAAGAAGGGTGGTGGCAGTGAAAGGGCGATGTCATGTCAGAGTCCACGACCTCACTAGGGGGGTGTACAGTTCTCCGGATGCAAAGCTCAAAGTGGGGGGGGGGGATGCTGTGCCTTTCTTAACTCTGAATGAGCACAACGCTCCCTAACTTCATTGTTCTCTGACTAGTTGCCTGAGTGTGCACTTTGAGTTGAAATGCTTTGGCTGAGGAGATATACCTCAAATAGGCACGCACTGACCTGAATGAGGCCAAACACAGGTCAGCACTAGACTTCTTCACATTCATCTCTCAGTGGGATTTTTTCATCTTGCACAACCTTTTCACCAGACGTGCAAATATTCCTCAGGATACCCCTGTCTCTGGCACCATGAGAGGTGCAGGGGTTCTAATTTAAAACCTATCTACAATGAGATCGTCTAGGTTCTCAGGCCTTGCAGTATTGTCTCTTGAAAGCAAACTGGCAAAGAAAGTTCGAGGTTGAAGAACCAATGAGCAAGCTTTGCAGCCCTCACGGTCAAAAAAAAAAAATTTTCTTTTTCGTTATGTACAAACTCTGAGTGAGTGGATTCATTCACCAAGCGCCAATAAGTTGTCTACCTACATATGAAAAGAAAATTTTTGGAAAAAATGAACTTACTAATAATACCACTTGACAACACACTAATTCCATTTCACCTTCCATGACATAGGAGACTTCTTGGAGATGCAGGAGCCTTTTTAGCACTTCTTTGATTGCAATATAGTTGGGAGATCATTGTCCATGCAGAAATTTCTTTGGGTTACGAAAGAAAAAATAATCACCGGCCGCAGCCTGAATACTTATGGTCGCTTTGGAGCACTCTGAAACACTTTGATAAGTATCTCCCATTTAGCTGCTTAATACCAGGCGCTTTTTTCATACTTGGCTGTTCTTTCGAAGCATTACCATCTAGTGCACAGGGCTTTCACATGCTCCGAAAAAATAAGAAAAAATGAGCAACCGAGTGCTCGGCGTTATGTGGGTATCTCTCACCAATCTCAGCCAGTCGCTAATAGCAGGGTCACCCGGTTGTGGCTTTTGAAGCTCTGTCAAAATAAACCAGCTCCAATCCAACAAAGATAATCAGTATGTCGGCTCTCGTAACATTTTTCCGTGGTGCATGGCAGCAATGGCATTTGCAAGAATCGGAAAGGCTTAGCATGATGCGCCTTCTACAGTGTGTTTGCACCTAAATTTGGGAAGATACATCTTTGCAGCTTTGTTTGTGCCGAGCAAATGCAACGCAGGTGTTTTTGAGCGCATACAGTGCAAAAAACCTGCGTGTCCACGGCAAAAGTGCAATGTGTTCGTGGTTGATTGTAGTATTGTTTACTAGAGAACACTTTTTGGTGGTGACCACGCTGAAAAAGCTTGAAACGCACGCTGTGATGCTCGCCAAACAGCTCGCTGTGAGATAGCTCCAAGGATGGAATATGGATATGCTTTGGCGAAAAGATATGATGCGGAATGAATAAGATGCGATAAACGACGCTATCAGTCAGTACAAGCCAGAAGGCTTTCAGGGTCTATTTTAGTCAAGCGACCACTCTCAGAGCGCCTAGCATATTCGGCTGGACGGTGCCTTCTCCGACCCAGATTCAGTTTGCTACCTACCTGGGCGTTCCCAGTCAGAGGATCAAAGCGACCAGCCGAAGACACCATTAAGCTCAGTGAAGCCACGTTCCCAGATAGCTTGCATTTGCGAGACTTCAAAGCTGACGCACTATCGTCCTTGCCGTAACGCATTTGCCGACAACTTCACGTAGCATTTCATTTTGTTTGCTCCCACAATGCCTTTGTAATTAAGGCATAAGTTGCTCCATCCATCGTCTTCTGTGGCATGCATTTTCGTAATAAAACAAACACCTCTTGCATCCTAAAAGGCTGTCACCATAAGTTTTCCAGCTGTAATTTGCACACAAAATTTCTTTAAGTAGAGTTGGCAACCCCCATGCTACCACTGCACGAATTTCGAAATTCCTCTATTTTTTTTCTAGCTCACAATTATTTGCACTTGCCATCTCGTCACTTCCTGTGCTTCAATCGAACTGAACTGCTAGTGTATTCATGCCAAGAAGTATTTCGATATATACAAGGGGTACTGGACTTACTGGACGCTCTGTAGGAGTTAGTTTTGCATTACTAAATAATGCGGCCTAGTCATTCCTTCAATTTCATTAGGCTGTCTTCTGGTATCTGTCTTAACTCTGTTGAATGATTGCTTTTTTTTCTTCTTGCTTATTCCAACAGCAATAAATTCAGTTTTCTGTATGTTCGCGTGGGGCCTTGTGCCATTCGCCACTTTAGTTCTCCTTGATCAATCCTGCATATGAGTTCACACGTTTTCACATGCTGGGAAAGTGATTGCACCATTTGATTACTGGTTTCTTTCTAGTTATCCCTGCAGATATCAAATGCAATTTATCTGCACATCGTGAAACAGTCCTTGGCCAGCTGCCGTTTTCACTCTTCCTAGTTTTTCCTACTCCTATCGTTGTGAACCTTTTAAATGCTCACACAACATTTGCAATTCTTTACTATTTATCTGCTGTGCTAGTTTTCACACTGTCAACTGCCACAATCATCCATGTCTCCAAATCATAGTTCTATTTATCTCTTCATAAGAGCACCTTTCTTCCAAAAGCAAACTTGAGTAGTTTCGCTTCTCTGGCTTATCTAATATGAACATGCAAATACATTCACTAAGTGGGTTCGCATGCATAGTGCCATACAATGGAATAGAGGGAGGGGGCGGTCGACGCAATGGCCACCACACCAGGTACACCTGACCCTAGTGATGCGACTGGGTAATCTATACAGCTTCTCTAAAGCATCCTTTCTTGGTCGAGCATCGCCACATATGATGCAGACTCAATTCTCACTGATTCAGGCAAGTGTCCGACCCAAAAGTAGAATTAAAAAAAACTGGCTGCCAAATGCCCACTCTGCCCGAAATCTGAGCCCGAACAAGCAAGCGGTTAAGCACAGAAAAATTTTTTCACCCCCCGATTTTCTCTACACGATGCAACTCAGTATGTTCACATGAGAAATATGGAAAATGATCGGTCTGTCTGGAGGCAGGCGTTACACATTAAAACTACTAATAATTCCCACTCTCATAATATTAGATCATTAGTAGAGCCTACAACTAAAGGCATTTGCCTATAAATGCCTAAATGGAGAATATCAGTCCTTTCTTGCCTTTTTGCTGTTTTTTTTTAAGCAGCTACAGCGTTGCCTATAAAAGCTTTAAATGGTACACATGTTGCCTATAACTGCCTGCAAATACTTAAACTTGAAATTTCGTTATAAACCAGCTTATTTTTTCTAGGGTGTACTGCCTTTTACTGCAGAATGGTGCAAAAAATGCACTGCCCTGCCTCAGCAGAGTAAGTGACAGTCGATTCAGGCACCAGCAGGCGCTGAGTAGACAAACGACTCGGCTGCAAACTCCTCCTTTCCACCGACACAGCAAAACCAGACGCCAAATTCGCACTGCAAAACCTGAACTGCACGTGCGCAGTCCTGGGAGGGAAACATTGCGAACACAGCAAAAATAAGGCCGATATCCACTTGAGGTGCATGCCTCAGTAACTATCCCTTGGGACACAGTGAATCTGCTTTCTCTGTTCTGCTTCTGAAGGTTGGTGTTTGGCAGTCGATACCACAGTACAACATTGTAGATGGGTCTTTCATACACAGTGGTGGATGGACGGCACACAGTTGCTATGGAACAGAAAACTTTATACAACTTGTCACGGAGGTACGGATGAGATACGCACTAAGAACAAGCAACTGCATGCAGGCTTGCATCTACCTTTTAACCGAGCAAGCAGCTCATTTGCTACGATGTTCACCAAGCAGAATAACGCATGGTCTTGTAACCTTCCTCAACCGCTGAATGAGCCGTTACCTTGAGAAATGTGCGGCACTTGCTTTTGTTACTGCACTGCAACAGCTGCATTCTCACAGGGCAGTATATGTACAAAAAAGGGGGAGCATGCAGATGCTCCAGGGTAAAGCACTTCAAAGTAGACAAGTGTACTCCACTACACCGTCCCTCCCAGCTCATGAAACATGAAAAGTCGGGAGAGAGCAACTCACAGGATGGAGGGCACCTGGAGGAGGTTGCGGCCCCCAAACTCCTGCGGGTACTTGAACATGAGGAAGAAGTAGAGGTGGCCCACCAGGATGCCAATCAGCTCATACAGGCCCCTGAAAAGGTGGCAGTAGGAAAGAGAGAGACATGGGCAACACATTGCGGGAAACTGCACTCTGATGCTGTATGCATTCACCCTCTCCCCCCCACACACACACACACAAGCATGCACGCAGCCAAACGCGGATATATACTGAATTACTGGCCGCATCGAATATATATTGAATATCACTGGATATCACCGGAGCATCGGATATATATTGAAACCTGGATATATACTGAATAATATATTGAATTACTGGCAGCATCGGATATATATTGAATATCATTGGATATCATCGGAGCATTGGATATATATTGAAACTCGGATGTATATTGAATAATATATTGAATCACTGGTAACATCGTCCTCGTCTGTATGTTTCTTCGATGCCCTTGTTTCCTTTCTGCTGCTCAATTATACAACTACTGGTTGGTTTATTGCGGTTTAACATCCCAAAGTGACTCAGCCCATGAGGGACGCCGTAGTGAAAGCCTGCAGAAACTTCAACCACCTGGGGTTCTTTAAAGGGACACTGAGGAAAAATTGAAGTTGGCTTGTATCGGCAGAATACGAGCTCCTAATTACAAAAACGCCACTCATACTGACAACAAAGCTCTTGTAACGTAGAAAAGAGCAAGAACCAAAATACAGGTATCACCGCCACAGGCCAAACTCGCAAGTGCAAGCGTGATCACGTCATAGGACAAAACAGTGTTGCTAGAACCATTGGTAGAACCAATGGTTCTAGCAACAGTAGGACACAGGAAGCCACGAATCACTGAGGCGCAGCCAATGCATGCACAAATCTCCTTGGCGTCGGCAGATGGCGCCACGTCCCCGGCAGCTACGCGCGCGTCTGCGGCACCGGGACCAATCAGCGCCTGCTCTCCGGCGCTGGCGGGCTCCTGGTATTCCGCTAACGGTAGCAAGGTACATGGTATGCTAAAGGTGTCTATTTGCAAGAACTTCG
Organism: Amblyomma mixtum; assembly: GCF_055824585.1. Classification (NCBI taxonomy): domain Eukaryota; kingdom Metazoa; phylum Arthropoda; class Arachnida; order Ixodida; family Ixodidae; genus Amblyomma; species Amblyomma mixtum. The sequence continues at coordinate 106,609,182 of NC_143013.1, forward strand.
TTGACTACCTCGAGAACGGGATCCATCGTAACGCTGGCAAAACACCGGTGCAAACGTAAACGAAGCGATGGTAGCGACGGCCGCAATAGCCGATAGATGCCTTCAACGTGCGGTCAGCGGTAGCTTTCTTTTCGGCTGCTGCTAGGCCGCACTGCTGGCCGCTAGAAATCACGGAGTCTGCGTCACGTCATGTTCACATCATGTTTCACGTCGCTTAGTCCTATGTCGTCATAGGAGAATCCCAAGTTTGAATCAGAGCGGCAGGAAAAACTTTGTCAACTTCGAATCCAAATTTCTTAGCAATAAATGCACCTTTTTTTTTTAAACGAATTCAAGCGCACAACAACACGCACACAAGAGAGGAAAGACACAGGACAGGCGCTATCCTGTGTCTTTCCTTTTTAGCGCCTGTCCTGCGTCTTTCCTCTCTTGTGTGCGTGTTGTTGTGCGCTTGAATTCGTTTCAAAATAAGCTATGCACCATCTAGCCCAAACAGAAGTTTTGGTAAATGCACCTTTCACTGCCGGCAATTGTGGCAACAAAGCCATGAAATGCTGAACTATTGGATTTTACTTTAAAAAAAATATTAATAAAGCTCTCCTCACGGTCCCTTTAATGTGCAATGACATCACACAGTACATAGGCATCTAGAATTTCGCCGCCATCGAGGTGCGACCGCCGCGGCCGGGATCAAACCCGTGTCTTTCGGGTCAGCAGCCGAGCACCATAGCCACTGAGCCATCGCGGCGGCCCATATCCCCTTCAGCGGCGGTGTGTACAATTGTACACATCAAATTTGGCGCCGCGTGGCGCTCCCGCCCTTGCTTCAAACGGGATGGTACATCACGTGGACATGTAAACATGCCTCCTAAGTGGAAAACTAGCGCCATCTAGTTTTTTCGCACCAACGCTGAAGCCCAAGCTAACATTGAAAATGGACGCCACCGCCTTTTACGGAGCAGCGCGTGAGTGCATTGCAATTCTTTTTCTTTTTTCGCTTGTAAATGATATTTAGAACAATGGTGTTTATATCAGCGTAATATATAAGGTTTGGGCTTTTCACGTGCAGAATGTTTTTGCAGCATGGGTTAACGATAGCTGTGTGCCGCAGAGTGAAAGATGCGTGTGTACAATTGTACACATGGCGCCTCAAGGCCGCCTCACCTGATAACGCTGTTTCTGCTTTTTGTTTCGTTTCTTAGAGGTAATGGAGAACTTATGCACATCTTTTATGTATTATAGGTCTTAGAGAGCACTCAGTATGCCGTCAAAAAGCATCGACTACGTCCGCTCAAGTTCTTTTGGCCAGAATAGCCGATGGAAACATCTCGGATGGGGACTTTTCAGACGATTGCTTGGGATTGCTGCAATTGCTTGGGATTTTGGCCTCTGGTACGATCAGGGCCAACAGACTTCTAGGCTGTGAGCTCAAGAGTGAAAAGGAGTTGAAAAAGGAGGGGCGCGGGAGCTACGACTTCAGGATTGCTGAAGACGAAGACGTAGTGATTGTTCGCTGGCATGACAATGGTCCAGTCAACATGGTCTCTAGATTAGTAGGAATAGGCAACATCACCAAGGCGAAGAGGTGGAGTGAAGCAGCAAAAAAACATGTTGAGATCGACTGTCCGCAGGTAATCGCGCAGTACAATCAATTTATGGGTGGCGTGGACAAGCTCGACTTTTTGATGTCCTTGTACCCCCACCATTCAAAGACAAAGAAATGGCCAGTGAGGGTAATCGCCCACTTCATCTCCTTCTCCATCTGCAACAGTTGGCTTGAGTACATTCGCGATGCTAATGCAGAGGGACTTCTCAAAAGGGAAGTGAAGGATGTAATGGCGTTTCAGTCAGACATTGCACGGAGCTTGATTGCAAGCAACAGAACTGCGCCTAACAGGAGGGGAAGACCAAGCACGAGCACAGCAGAGCCTGCCCGAAAATCACATGTCGGCACACCTCTGCCGACAAACTCCACAAGATCTGACGGAAACAACCACTGGCCATTCACATCAACGCCAAATTTCCGCAAAGGTGCCGAAACGCGGGCTGTCTGTCAAAGTCTCGAATCTTCTGCCGTAAATCCGGAGTTTTCCTCTGCCTGAGTGCCACCAAGGACTGCTACTACGAATTTCATCACAAGAAGTAGGAAACATCCAAGCAGGCAAGCTGAGATGCATTGGAAATGCACTCTTAAGTACTTGAAAAAGGTTAGGTTGTTCCTTGTGTTGTTCCTTGTGTAAGTGGACATAGACATATTTCGCGGCATAGAGGCGCCATGTGTACAATCGTACACATCAAAAAAATTTTGTTCGCTCAATAAACATGTTTTTTTTTCATATTACTCAGTTTGGATCGTTATGTAGAGGCAATATGTGAAGGAATCGCAATTTTCTTTCGTGTTTATCTTAATTCGCGCCTGAAGGGGATATAGTGAATTACCGCTGACATCAAAAAGTACAAACATCCCCTTGAAAATGTCATGCAAAAGTATAGCACTATTGTTCCAGTTTATCCCATTCAGTGGAACATTCGTCATACAGTATAATCTCGTTACTACGAACCTCACATTAACGAATTTTTCATATTTACAAACTTTTTCAAAATCCCCGCCAAAATATCTATATTTTCAATGTAAAAATATTTCACTACTACGAATTTCAAAATACCGAACATTTCAGAATAACGAGCATAATTTATTTGCCCACCTATTATAAATGCACCTCATTATTACGAACTAACCCCGGAGAAGTGAGCCGACTCCCCGAGAGGCACACGCTAACTCTGCTAATCGCCAAGGGCAGGCATCCGATACAATCCAGTCCAATCCGAAGCCGCCTCGCAACCGGAAGTTGGCTCGTCTCTACTCCTCCTTTTTTTTTTCTCCCACGGTGTACCACGGCCGGTCTCGACGCGTGCGCTCTCTCCTCTCTCCTTAAGAGAGAGCGAGAGAGCGCGCGCGTCGAGACCGGCCGTGGGTGTGCATGTGACTAGACTACCTCCGCGCTTTTCTTTTTTTGTGTACGGCCGCCGCGAATGCGAGGCCTAGTCGTTTCTCGCCGCTGCGTGTTGACTGTGCTGACGATGAATTCTGCGGGCGCCAGCGTCAAGATGAAGCGACGGCAGTTCACGCTTAAGGAAACACATCGTTGCTCCAACCCTTGGATCAGGGGATTATAAGGTGTGTAAAAACAGAGTTTCGGAAGCGCCTAGTGCAGCGCTGTTAAACCTTCGGCTCGGACTCCCGACAGCCATAAATGTCCGCCAGGCTGCCGAAATGGTAACTGGGGTGTGGTGGAACGTAAAGGCCTCGACCATCAACAACTGCTGGAGAAAAGCTGGCCTGGTGAAATTGCCGCTTCACACAGAAGACTGCGATGACGCTGATAGCACGGATGACGACAGCGCAAAAGAGGTGCGGACTGAAGTCACTGCGAAACTCTCTGTAGACTCTTCTGTAACTTTTGCCGACTACACCGAGTCGGAAAATGCTGCCCCTGACTGTAGAAGACATCGTAAGCAGCGTTCGCGAGTATGGAAAGCGCGGCGAAGAAAATGAACTGGACGACGATGCCGACTCGCCGCCTGCAGACCAAGCGGCCGAACCTGTGTCTAGTGCGGAGGTTCTTGCATCCATAGGCAAACTTTGCACATTCATCGGACGTTGTAGCGATGTGCCTGATTCTGTGCTCCAAAAAGTTGACGTTGAAGAGTTCGTCCTGGGGCGCCTGTGTCGCACCCGCCAGAATCACGGATTTCTTCAAATAAACGAGCGCTGAACCTCTCGTTTGCGTTCCTGTTTGAAAATTGCATAGCTTGTCGTGTGCCCTTCCTGAAGGTACAGTATTTTCATTGTCCAGTAATACTACTACCTTTTTTCGCGAGTCTTTCGTTATTACGATATTTCAAAATAACGAACGACTATTCGCGACCCCGCGAAGTTCGTTGTATCGAGATTTCACTGTATTGAACAGAATGTCATGCCCATGCAAGTGACACTTCTCCTAATGATGCCTCCCAGATGACCTGCTTCACTAGCTTAGCTGCTGAAGGCATGACAGAAATCAGCTGTCACTTAATTTTAAAGAGATATTATTCTGCTTATGGTGGACCAGTAACAGGATTAGATCTATGATGATCGGCAGTGGCTGCTTCCCAACCACAGTCCACTGCGACTTCGATGCAAAGCAGCTAGGCCTAGGGACACCCTGCAAGCGGCACATCGCTGCAGGAAGTGTGCCGCTAGAGTGAGTGCGCCCTATTCATGCTTCCAGGTTACGGACAGATTTAGCTGGTAGCGTGTGAAAGAGGATGCTTTGCATGCTGCAAAATGGCCCTTTGTGAAACGACTGTCAACTTCAGAAGCAGGAGCCAGGCACCAGCTATTGGGAATCATTCGCCCTATTCCTGAATAGTGAGGCCCAATGGTCATCGAAACTTCACTGGATGTCCCACGAACGTCCAAAACGTCCACAGGACATCCAGGGGAATTTTAGTGCCCACTGGGGTATTAGCACAAAGGATTACGAAACGAGCTCAAAAAGGCATGGTAGCACACTGGTGCCATCTGGTGATGAATATTACAAAAAAGGCCTGTATGATAGACTTTGTAGTTGAGGGTTTGACGGAAACCCATCTGGCGAGGGAAATTCAGCATATTGAAAAAAACAGCACTCGCCGAGGTCACTCTGTGACCTCGGCGAGTGCTGTTTTCTTCAATATGATGATAGACTTTGGGAAAAAGTAGATTTTGTTTTGGTTTTTCCACTCATGTTTTCTCTGATTTGCCGGAGGCGCACGTCTCACAAGTGATGCCTGCATTATGGTTGTAAATGGTAGATTTCGAGCATTTAATTTTCAGTTCCCTCAGCAGTGCAGTCACCTATTCGGGCAGAAAAAAAAACAGTGGAGAGGTCCTCAAAAGTGTCTACCAGCGTGGTGTAGCTTTTTTCACTTATCGATTTGCCCTTTAATCTACATTTAATTTAAATGCATTAATAACTTGGGATGATGAAACATCTGTGAACAAGGTGCTCTAGCAGCCTGTGTTATCCTAGATGGTTCCGTACAGTTGTCATATCAGGCACAACAATTATAACCACACTTCACATAACTGCAACGTTTAAAGGGACACTGAGGAGAAATTGAAGTTGGCTTGCATCGACAGAATACCAGCTCCTGACTACAAAAACGCCACTCATACCGACAACAACGCTCTTGTAACGTAGAAAAGAGCAAGAACAAAATACAGGTATCGCCGCCACAGGCCAAACTCGCAAGTACAAGCGTGGTGACGTCATAGGACAAAACAGTGTTGCTAGAACCAATGGTCTAGCAACGCTAGGACCTGTGAAGTCACGAATCACTGAGGCGCAGCCAATGCATGCGCAAATCTCCTTGGTGTCGCCAGATGGCGCCAGTGGCCGGCAGCTACGCACGCGCCTGCAGCATCGGGACGAATCAGCGCCCTTTCAGCGGCGATAGGCGGGCTCCCGGTATTCCGCTAACGGTAACAAGGTACACGGTATGCTAAAGGTGTCTATTTGCGAGAACTTCGTTGACGAGTTCGACAACGGGATCCATCGTAACGCTGGCAAAACGTCGGTGCAAACGTAAGCGAAGCGACTGTAGCGACGGCCGCAATAGCCGATAGATGCCTTCAACGCGCGGCCGGCGGTAGCTTTTTTTTCGGCTGCTGCTAGGCCGCTCTGCTGGGGCCAGAAATCACGGAGTCTGCGTTACATTGTGGGAATCCTGGCTTTCCGCCGTCGCCTTTGCGCGGCTGTGCCGGCCGCCCGCGTTGTTTCTCCTCTTTCTCTTGCTCCCGCCTCAGGCGGTGGAGAGGCGGCTGGGTGACTAATCACTGTCATTTAGCCACAGCTCCGCCCCGGCTCCCCAAGGGCCTTTGCCATTGGCGCCTTTTGGCGGGAATCCGGGACCCGTTTTGGCGGCCGCGCATCCCGCGACCGTCCGAGCGGGGCCCAGAGAGAGAGATCCCTCCGAGACAGCGTAAGGTGCGTACGTTACTGTTTGTCCGTGCCGGCTTTGCCGCTCGGACCAGTGCTTACTCGAGCTCGCCCGCACGTGTCCTCTGACCTGCAGCGGCTCGAGCCTGTCCAGCGGGGTCCAGCGACCTCTGACAGGCGTACCTTGCGTTGAATGCCCACTCTCTCTCGCAACCGGCCCAACGGTCGACACGAGAGAGAGATCACAGCACTGCCGCGGGGACATTCTCCTGCAGCGGCGTGCTAGCGGCGCACATTGCTCGAGTCGCTTCGTGCGCGCAGCGGAGCCTTGCTCCTCGCGCGCCCCCGGGACGGGGTAACTATTGAGTGCGTGTGTACCTGCTGAAGGACGACGTGAATAAACGTCTCCTTTGTGAACTTGGAGGCCTATTTCTTTGCGGCGAATCGCTCTCCTCCCAGCGGAGGTTGAGTGCACCGCATCGGTGTCCCAGTGTGTGTGTGGTGACGGCTGATCGGGGCCCTTGGCTCGCGCGAAGCTCGAACCCGCGGTGGGTGGTGGCCTGTGTCCACTTAGAAACCCATAACTGGCGCCCAACGTGCTAAGTCATTGGCGCTTACGCCTTTGATGGCACATTAGCCGAGCAGGTCGCCTTGACGATCACGCTTGCGCACCGTGTCTACCACCCCCAGCGCGGCACTCGGCAGCTACATGTCGGCTCCCTACGGAGTTGTAGCGTCGTTTGATCCGCTGGCTGCTGTTCCTTCGAATAGCTAGACACCGTGGTTGGCCGCGGCCCCCATTGGGGTTTACGGTGACACAACCCAAAATGTTGACCACGTGGCTCCCATTGGAGCTGTATCGGAAGCACCCTGCGGTGCATCCGCTGGTCACATGCCTCAGCTGTGCACGCTTTCCGCCCAGTGCGAAAGCAGTTCGTGTCACGCTGCCGCAACCGGCAGTTTCGAACAGCAGCAGCCGTGCCTCGCGAGCAGTCAATTCTGCTCTGGGAACGGCGAGGCGCTGGCCCGGTTCCCTGTGGAAACCACGCCGCTCATCGAACTAGGAGCCTTGCCTCCCTCGTTCGTGCAGCCCGCCCAAGCCTCCACTGAGGCAGGGGCGCAGTCGCTGAGGCCGGAGCTCCATTGAGCCAGATGCGGAGAAACTTCGAGCCATACTCGAATTTCCCTCGCCCAAGGACGTACGCGGCCTGCGCCGTGGTGTGGGAATGGCCAACTATTATCGTCCTGTGCCCGCATGCAGGCACCCTTGACCGAGCTCTCGGGAAACACTGCCGCGTGGCGATGGGAGCCCGAGCAAGAGCGATCCTTTCGCCTCCTGTCTAGTGCCATTGCCGAGACAGCGCAGCTCAGGCTACCCGACCTGACCAGACAGTTCGTAGTCCAGACTGACGCGAGCGATCTGGGTTTAGGAGCAGTTCTCCTACAGGAATTCGATGGCGTGCTGCAACCGCTGGCCTTTGCCAGCCGCTCCTTGCTGCCCTCGGAGAGGAATTGTTCCGTGACCGAGAAGGAGTGCCTCACCATCGTGTTTGCACTGCGCAAATTCGACGTCTACCTTGATGGAACGCAATTCGTGGTGCAGACAGACCACAGTGCGCTCAGTTGGCTGATGCGGCTCCGCGAGCCTGCGGGTCGGCTGGCGCGCTGGGCTCTCCTGATACAGCATTACGACTTTTCGGTGCAGTATCGAAAGGGGAGCACAAACGTGGTAGCTGACGCGCTATCCCGTGCCCCACTCGCCAGCGGCGCCTTGACGCCTGTAGGCGGAGGGGGCGAAACAGCGGACGAGCCGCCGGGCGGCAAGGAGGGGGAGCCCGCAAACGGGTTAACCCATTCCGCTAACCAGGCAAGCAGCGCTTCGCAAAGCGGACGAGAGGCAAAGCTCTTCGTGAGCGCCTCGGAGTTGCCGACGCGAACGGAAATTTTGGCTGCAAACCTGAGTGGGGACGAGACCAGGCTCCCCTCTGGGATCGTTTTCAGCCGTAAGAGCTACTGAAAGTCCAGCAAAATGACCCATTTTGTCGCGAGGTGAGCGACGGTCTCAGGGAGACGGAGCGCCGTGACGCTACTGGTATTGTAGCGGGCGCAGGGGGGCAGAAGCCAGCGTGTGTCGCGGCGAACCCCGGGGATTTATATTTGCTGGACCATGACGGGCTCGTGCTGACGTACATAGCCACCGATGACGAGTCCATCGACCCGTTCAAGGTGGTTATCCCCAAAAGTCTGAGAGGTGCACTGTTGAGATTCTCTCATGACGAACCACTGGCCGGTCATCTGAGTGGCTCCAAAGTTTTTGAAAAAAACTGAGTCAATCGGTGATGTGGCCCGGCATGAAGCGTGACATTTTCCGCTCTTGCCGTTCCTGCCATGTCTGTCAAGCGGTGAAGTCACGGGGAGGCAAGCCGCCTAGAATGATGATACCGATTGACAGTGTGCATCCGTGGCAGATGGCCACCTGCGATTTGATGGGGCCTTTCCCCAGGAGCAAGCAGGGGTTCCTGAAGGCCTACGCGTCACGGTCTGACGAGCTTGCGCCGGTACCCATTGGTATCAAAGGCAAGCGCAAAGGCACAACTGGTGCTGCGGAACGCAAGCGTACGGAGCACCGGTACAATCTGAGGCGATGGTCACCGGTGTGATTGATGCCGGACGGCGGACTTTTCCGCAACCGAAGGCACGCAGCCTCAGCTAGCTGGCGAGCTTTCTCGTCAGGCCCTACCTAGGTGAAGCACGGTGTTATTTTTTTTTTGTTGTTTTTGCAGCATGCTCAGTTCCAGCCTTGTGTGTTTATCAGTTGATTTATTTGTTCGCTTGAGTCAGTTTCTAGCCACTTTCGTTTCCAGCTGGTTCGTCTGTTTTTGTTCTAACGTACCGAGATGTACATAGGCAATATGCGTTTGTGTTGGCGTTCAGTTTTTTTTACCAGACTTGTACATAGGCAAACTTCAGCCCGCTTGTGTTTGCTCTTATCTTCTAGAAGGAATAGATTGGATTAGGTGTCGTTTGTACGGCGCGCCTTTTCTCATTTCCGGCCCGACTGTGGGTGGTTGGCTCGTTAAGGAGCCGTGTGTCGCGGTGTGAGTTTTGTGCGGCCCGTATGGAGGGGAAGTTGGCGGGGCGTTTGGGGCGATGGGGGGCGGAAAGTGCACCCTTTGACCCTCGCCGCGGCGCCTCTGGACGCTTCTGATGAGGGAATCGTTGTCGCCGACCAGCGTCCGCGCACGTGCCGGTGTATGCGTGTTTGTGGCTGTGGCTGTGTGTGCGCGTAACCATGAGCCAAGGCGACGCCTGTGAGTTGTGCCGTGTGCTTCTTTGTGAGCGCGAGGATTAGAAGGACCCCTCGCTGTGGCCAAGGTTACACATCTGGACGCCGCCGAACGTCCTCGCCCGTTTCAGCCGGCGTGAAAGGGGTGCACTAACTTTCTTGTGCCCGAACGTGATGTCGTGTCCAAGGGCGCGAGGTCAGTGCTCTGCCGCGGCCCCGTCGTCATCAACGCACCCTACATCAACGGAAAGAAGACCGCCATCAGTCGTCGGCCCTCCCAACCCGTTCAACTTGAAGTCTGCGAGCGGTGAGTCGCCGACCGGCCCATTGGGCCGCGCCATCGAACTTTGAGGCTGACATCCACCTGTCACATAGTTGTACAGTTGAATTCACATCGCCTTGTGTACCGTGTATATAATCTGCAAGCTGTTTTGTTTTTTCTTGAAGCGTATGCAAGTGTTGTTTGCCTTGTTTTCCTTTGTTTGTGTGTTGTTGTTTTTTACGTTGTTGTGGCTGGAACTGAAGTGTAGCTAGTTTTTTTTGTGTATTCATTTCTTTATTTTGGAACTGAAGTGTAGTTTTTTTTGTGTATTGATTTCTTTATTTTTGGCCGCGTGCTTTGCCGATGGGTAGGAGGGCATTTAAGGAGAGGGGGATGTGGGAATCCTGGCTTTCCGCCGTCGCCTTTGCGCGGCTGTGCCGGCCGCCCGCATTGTTTCTCCTCTTTCCCTTGCTCCCGCCTCAGGCGGTGGAGAGGCGGCTGGGTGACTAATCACTGTCATTTAGCCACAGCTCCGCCCCGGCTCCCCAAGGGCATTTGCCATTGGCGCCTTTTGGCGGGAATCCGGGACCCGTTTTGGCGGCCGCGCATCCCGCGACCGTCCAAGCGGGGCCCAGAGAGAGAGATCCCTCCGAGACAGCGTAAGGTGCGTACGTTACTGTTTGTCCGTGCCGGCCTTTGCCGTTCGGACCAGTGCTTACTCGAGCTCGCCCGCACGTGTCCTCTGACCTGCAGCGGCTCAAGCCTGTCCAGCGGGGTCCAGCGACCTCTGACAGGCGTACCTTGCGTTGAATGCCCACTCTCTCTCGCAACCGGCCCAACGGTCGACACGAGAGAGAGATCACAGCACTGCCGCGGGGACATTCTCCTGCAGCGGCGTGCTAGCGGTGCGCATTACTCGAGTCGCTTCGTGCGCGCAGCGGAGCCTTGCTCCTCGCGCGCCCCCGGGACGGGGTGACTATTGAGTGTGTGTGTATCAGCTGGAGGACGATGTGAATAAACGTCTCCTTTGTGAACTTGGAGGCCTATTTCTTTGAAGCGAATCGCTCTCCTCCCAGCGGAGGCTGAGTGCACTGCATCGGTGTCCCAGTGTGTGTGTGGTGACGGCTGATCGGGGCCCTTGGCTCGCGCGAAGCTCGAACCCGCGGTGGGTGGTGGCCTGTGTCCACTTAGAAACCCACAACGTCATGTACACGTCATGTTTACGTCACTTAGTCCTGTGTCGTCATAAGAGAATCCCAAGTTTGAATCAGAGCGGCGCGAAAAACTTTTTCAACTTCGAATCCAAATTTCTTAGAAATAAATGCATCTTTCACTGCCGGCCAAGTGGCAACAAAGCCATGAAATGCCGAACTATCGGATTTTACTATAAAAAAAATATTGATAGTGCTCTCCTCACTGTCCCTTTAATGCAATGCACCTACGAAGGGTTTCTTTCAAAAGTTCTTTGAAAAATTGGAGTTGACATGAAACGAGAGACATAAAATCAGGGACCATATCTGCCAGATTTGATTTGGCTGGAGAGTTTTCTTGAACATTTGAGCACTGAAAATAAAGCGGGATGATTTTCAATCTTGAGTTCATTCTTCTCCTTTTCTATTTTTTCAGTAAATGTCACTTTAGGAAAGATTGTTTCAATACTACTTGATAACATTTAGCACTGTAGCAGCCTGTCAGGAGTTAAATTTTATGACGAACACAACTGTGTGCTCAGCTTGTCTATTTTTTCTTCCTTCTTTTCATACTAAAAAATCAGCTTAAAAATATTGCAAAATGAATAACCAATGCCATGCTTCATATGGTAGCATTCTTTTAAAATATAGTAAAACTGAGCAAAATAATTCCACAGCTATGTGCTCTAGACATTCCTAAGACCACGTAACACAAAAAACTGGGAAAAGTACCCTTATTTTCTGAATGACACTCTTCCTAAGCAATAGTAGTCATCCTTGTCACAAAGGGTGCATAACATGCTTCCCACTTATGTCAGCCAAAGCAACCCTCTGCAGTTCATCAGTGTCTGATCACCAAAGCGTTCGGCAGACATAGTAGTCCCCATTTTACGCATGCAGGTGTCCCAAATGAAGCAATGATATAAAATACACAGCACCAGCCATGGCCTGCCCAGATGGATTATGTGCACCCTATCCGTTTAACTGACTGCTGCTCATATTGCAAGCCCCTGAACGGACACGCACACTCCTTAGAGCTAAGTGGGGCACTAACTTTATGTACAGTAAAACCTCGTTGATATGTTATTTAGGAAACTGCAGGGAAAAGCCTATTATTTGCAAAAATGTATAATCCAAACTGCCTAATTTTGACAAACGTAACTACTGAATGAGGTACGAAGGCATTTATTGACAATTTCACTTCTTAAAAATGTAGATTACCAATTCTTAGCACAAGATCTCAACAGATATGTTTCTTGTGCTCGCAGAGTTCATTCCGGTTCGTGCTGTCTTAAGCACGGAAGGAACTACGTAACGCATCTGGCCCGTCGACGGCAGTGACAAAAGTAACGAAAATATCCCCCTCGTCATTTTCACATGCTTCGCCCTTTTGCACTGAAGTAATGCGGGGAAGCCACCGCGGTGGCCGTAGTTCGTAGATGCTTCGCCCCCGCGCCCTTATGCACTCGCAAAGAAACAGCGTTTCTCCTCTTCATGTCACGCCCTCGCAAAAAGGGCTCTCTCGAATGCAAGCATGCCGTTTTTATTTTTGTTGTCACTGTTGCTGTTAGCAATAATGGTGGCGGAGAAGCGAGATGGTGGTGCTTCGCCTCCTTGCACTTAGGTACTGCAGAGAAGCCACCATGGCGCATGACTGCCGCTGCATTTCAGGTTTTCATGTCGCATGTCCTCGCTTTCGGCCCACTTGCATGTTTTTTTACATGTGCCGTTGGTCAATAGACGTATTATATGATCACAATTAGTCGAAATTTTAAACGCAGTACCCAGGAAATGTGTTATCCGGGAACGTATTAACCAGGAGAAACATAGTGTAACTCTATGGGACATTTTAAATGTCCGGAATTTTGAGCGTATGAACCGGGAATTCGCACACACTGGGAACGCATGAACGAGATTTCACTGTATCTGACCCTGGCTGTGACCCTTGCATGCACCAATGATGAACTACAAAAGTGACGGCCAATGGCGGAGTGCTTGCCATCCAGTGAGTTGCATCAAGAGTTGCACCACCATGTCCTCAGGACATCAAAATGAGCACGACCGAAATTACGACAGCTGACAATGACGTGGCGACCACGTCGACTCCAACCAGCTCCTCCCGCTGCAACCGGAATTCATCGTTAAGCATCAACCACAGCTTTGATGACCGCAGCGGTAGCGACTCCAAAATGCCTTTGTTGTTTCAGTTCGTTTTTGGATAACACAGAAACCTGCTCAACTGAAATATTTTACGTGGTCCGACAGGCTCTGATTACACGAGTTCTTTTGTGTTTTCGCTTCTTCCACTTTCCGAGAGGGTTTGATGGACCCCTCAACAAGTGGACACTAGTGAGTGTGGTCTACACTTGGTCAGCCATATGTTGATCATGCCACGCTATAGAAGCACACAAGGCTTTATGAAAAAAGAAAAAAAAAGAAACATATTTTTGATAAAAAAATAAAGGGCACGAGTGCGACACTCACCCGCCACTGATGATCATGTTGAATGCGAGCAGGACCCAGGGAAGGTAGATGGCCTGCAAGGGAGCAAGACAGCAAACTCAGCGGTGAAAAAAAAAGAAATCGCCTGCTTTCACAAGCAAACATACCGTAAAAACCGGAATATAGGTCGAACTTTTTTTCAAAAAACCATGGCCTTGCAACAAACCGCCTATTGATGCAAGACTTCCGTAGATTTTAGAAGTCTTGCAACAATAGGCGGCTGAAATAAACAGCTTCTATCACCATCGCCATCAGCAGCAGCGCGGTATGGCGACGTTATGGCACCACCGATTTGCGTTTCCGTTGTCCCAAAGTTACTATTTTGCTTTGTGGCTGGGTGTTGTCGGCGTGGAAATCTCTCCCGCAGAGATGGTGCGCAAGTCTTTTAGAAAATGCAGCATAAGCAATGCGCTAGACGGCACAGAGGATGATGATGCTCTGTGGAACGTGGGCAGCGAGAAGCAATTGTCGTCCGACCCGAGTTTGGATGACTCTGTTGATTTGGAGTAACGCTTGCACAGTCCGTGCACTTCTCTGTACTGTACACCCGGCCAATTCTTTAACAGTACTGCGTGACCATTGCCTCGCGTGTTTGTCAGCACCTTATCACAGAGCGGCGAAAGAAGCAAGAGTAAGCGCATGTGTACACATGTGCGTATCTCGCTTGTTTCGCCGCTCAGCACCATTATTAAGGCGCTGACAAGCACGCGGGTCGATAGTTCCATGATAGTGTTAAAGAATTGGCCAGGTGTACATATCAGCAGCATCTAAATGAAAATAAATATCGTCACTATAGTGCAACCGGTTGAGTTGCATTTGTTTCAAGGTAAGGGTGTCTTTCAGTACTTTTGCCATTCTAAAAGATCTTTCCCTTTTAGAGTTGGTTAGTTGGGGGGTCGACCTATATTCCGGTTTTCACGATAACAGCACGCAAGTACGACTTTGACCTCGACAAGTATGGTCTCCTCCAGCCCAAGGCTAATCACAGAGCTATCAGCTTCCGTTCCCGATGACGCGTCCTGGAGACTTCTGTCCCCGACAGTGCAGAAATAATGACAGGCAGCAGAGTGAACCAGCTTATCATGGTAGGTCCCAAGTTACAGTAGATATATAACAAAATATTTTCCATACGAAAATATTTTCCAACAACAGCTGTAAAGGTAGCTAGTCACGATAAATACGAATGGTTCGATCATAAGACATTGCCAACAAATCACTCTCAACAATCTAATCATTAATGAGTCAAAATGTTTTTCAGCACAGCTTCCAAATCCAAAGTACTGCTTTTCTGCCAAGCCAAAGAACAGGTACAGTACAAAACCATGCAAACTGCAGCATGTGGCTCGTATACTCAAGCAAACACAGTACAGTAGACTCCCGTTAAGACGAACTCGCTTAAGACAAATCCTCGGATAAGATGAACAACTGAGACCCATTTGGATGGTTCTTCAAAGGGTCCAACATAAAACAAATCTGCTTAAGAGGAACTGTTTCGTGCGTGATTCGGTTCACACAAACTTTTTCAGTGACTAGGAACCCCGGCAACCCCACAAAACGGTACTCGTGGGGCATCTATGTGGCATTGTCAAGCAAAGGAAAGCTCTATAAAACACTTTTAGCATAGTTTAAGTGCACTTGGAGCCTCGAAAATGGCCAGGAACAAGAAAAAAAACAATTGCCAGTCGCTTTGGAAGAGAGAGAGTGAAAAAGAGAAGCAAAAAGAAGGAAACTAGACCAATGCTGTTTTCAAGTAGGGTAATGCAGCTTTGTTTTGTGCCCTCAATGTTCAGCTCACTCCATGCATAATGCTATATACCGCATTTACTCTCATAATAAACATGCTTGCATAATGAACACATCCCCTACTTAGGCTGTCAAAATGTACGCAACTTTTTATCTCTCTGCTAATTAACACACCTTCTTTTTGGTGCACAGCCTGCTGATGATGATGGTGAATGCTAGATGGCAGGTGCTCCTTTTTTAAACGCCAAAATACTATGCAATAAAATAAAGCCTCATCAGTCGAATGTCAAGCCTACTACACATCGCCCTGTGGGACTAACTGCCAATAAGAATGCTCCGCGATGAATCGGAGAACCAATGGAAATTCCATCTTTTGGATTCCAGGATTGTAGCAAGTTGTTGTTGCGGTTACGCTTCGCGCCCAATGCTGTGAGTTATGATTCAGCCACTCAGTCTTTCATGGCAGAGAGAACTGGGGCTGTGCTTCCTTTTGATAGAATTATGGGCTGCTACACGATTAGTGCGCGCGGGTTTATTATCAGATCTGTTGACTATGCTATCGAGCTCAGAAACCATGCTGCAGAGAGAATTCATTCCCTTTAAAATGTAAGTCGTCCCGACTGAAGTACTTACTCAAACAGCCAGCCATATGTCCCACTTGTAGCACTTACAATTTCTTTCGGATACCGTATAAATGCGTGTAAGGGCCGCACCCGTGTACGGACCGCACCATGTTTTCTGAAGAAAATGTTAAAAAAAAAACCAAATCCATGTAAGGGCCGCACCCAAACTTTCCACTACCCACGCAGGAATAGCTTTGGAAATGCATGCACCATTGCCTCCGTGATCAGCTCTCGATGCAAGCAACTGTGCACTTGATCGTGGAGGCCCCACACGCACACAGGAGCTTCCAGGTGCTGCCCACAGATGGCGCCCGAGGTCGCAGTCATCACCATCGTCAACTTTTTCCTTCGTCGCGAGGTCCCACTATCCATATCGGCATCAGTAGACACCTTTAGTATATCATGTACAGTAGAATCTCGATGATACGAATTTCAAGGTAACACGCAAAATATTCGTATCATCCCGAATTCGTATGATCCAAAACAAGACAACTTCAACATGAGAACGAACACAAAAATGAACCAAACTTTATTATGGCGAGCTATTTCCGGCCGAAAAAGTCCGTAATGCTTGTCTGAACTTTTTTGCCATCGATGTCGCGGACAAGCCCCGCCTGAAATGCATAAAACCGTGCAGCGGTTTCGTCGCTCACGCTGCCGGCACTTACGGTGCGGCGCAGAACGTCCAGAGCGTGAAGAGTCTCTCCCGTTGACGGCGGTTGATCACACTCGTCGGCGTCTTCACCATCGCTGTCAGGTTCATGTTCGCCATCATCTGCTTGCTCGCTAACCAAGTCTTCAATAGACCTTAGCCCGCAGGTCGCGACGTTGTCGTCCGCGGTAACGAAGTCTCGAGCCGAAGCTTCAGTTTCCAAGCTGTCCCAGCCATCAATGGTCAAGTCTTCATCTGGCTCTTGGCAATCTCCCGCGGAGGCCGCATCACGCCCGATGGCAAATCCGCACTTTCTAAAACAGTTTGAGATTGTCTCTGGAGTTACACTATCCCAGGACATAGCTATAAAGTGTAAAGCATCCAAGAGGCTGATCCGCAAGTTGGCTTCTTTGCGGTCAATTTTTGCCAGCAGACGCCTCACTAAAAGTCCTTTGAAATGATGCTTCACATTTCGTATTATCCCAGCGTCCAGTGGCTGCAGGTGGCTCGTAGTATTCGCCGGCAGGAACCTGACTGTCAGGTTATTGAACAACATTTCCTTTGGGTGGGCAGAGCACTGGTCCATGAAAAGCAAAATTTTCCGGTCTCTTGACGCCATTTTGCGATCAAGGCTTGTCAAAAATTCGCTGAAAAAATCTGCAGTCATCCACGCCTTTCGATTGCCTTTGTAAATGACAGGCAAACGTTCTGCCGATCGGAAACACCTCGGTTTCTTGGACTTACCGATGACGGTAAGCTGGAGCTTCTCGGATCCATCCGAATTGCAACAAAAGAGTACTGTAACTCTCTCCTTGCTCTTCTGGCCGCCCTGGCATGCCTGTCCTTTCACACACAAACTCCTCTCCGGTTGAAGGTTGTAGAAGAGGCCCGCCTCGTCGGCATTGAATATGTCGCGTGGCGCGTAATCTGAAATCAGCGCCGGC
Organism: Amblyomma mixtum; assembly: GCF_055824585.1. Taxonomy (NCBI): domain Eukaryota; kingdom Metazoa; phylum Arthropoda; class Arachnida; order Ixodida; family Ixodidae; genus Amblyomma; species Amblyomma mixtum. The sequence goes on from NC_143013.1 coordinate 106,626,347, forward strand.
AGCGTGTCCAGCCACTCGTCAACAGCTGCCTCGTCCACTTTCTTGCCTTCACCTGAGACGACCCGGTAGACAAGTCCGTGCCTCTCTTTGAAGCGGTGCAGCCATCCGCCAGACGCTTGGAAACCTTCAATTCCAAGCGCAAGTGCGATGCTGTCTGCTTTTTCACGCAGCACCTTGCCGTCCACGTTGACGCCGGCCGCCGTCACTTCGCGGAACCAAGTCAGCAGGACCTCTTCCAGCTTGACATGGGTCGCCGTTTTCGCCTGCTTGACGTTCACACCGAAGTGCTGCGCATTCTTTAAGATCACCTCTCGCTGCCCAACAATGGTGCAGAGCGTCGACGGCGCTAACCCTAGCTCTTTCGCTAAGTCGACGCGCTTCTTCTTGGGGTTTTCGTCAACCTTCTTCAGCACCTCAAGCTTCTCCTTAAAAGAGAGGGCTTTACGCTTCCGCGACATGTCGGCAGCTGCGAACGCTTGCGTCCTTGTCAAATTTGCGCAGTTCACGATGCCACGATACAGCGAAGCTCACAAAGAGGCGGCGAACGGAGAACTGCGGCGGCGGCAGACAGCGGCACAGGCTTCCTGGGAGCAGCTGGCGAGACAACTTTTCGATAGACCAATGAGCTGCCAGCAAATGGGTGACCGGGCACGTGACTGCTACAGGCACGATCTGTCTCGAGGGGGGCGCACGCTCTTAAAAAAGAGCGAGCGCGCACCCCTCGAGATCGGCCGTGCTACAGGTTACAAAAGGGAGGTGAGGGTAGGATGGCTAGCGGGATGGAGAGGAGGCAGCTGGAAACCCCTCTCCACATCTGCGTGCCATCAGTGGCTCGGTTTGCGCGCTCGTGCAACGTTCGTTCGTGTATTCCGCGGCGAGGGGTGGAGAGGAGTCAACGGCGGCCGCGGCGGGTGTTCCCCTCTCCTCTGGAGACCAGCCGCGCCGGCCCGCTCGCATGCGCCGCTGGTTTGCGCGTTCGTATCATCCGCGGCGGGTTCAGAAAGTGTTCGTATCACGCCGAATCTTAACGTATTCTGTACCATGTAGTCCGTTCAAAGCATTCTTTAAATTCGTATCATCCCGAAATTCGTATCAGCCGTAATCGTATCATCGAGATTCTACTGTACTGTGCTACCGTTGTCATTACCGGAGCATCGGCAGCCCGCCCACCGCCGGTGAGCACGCACTGATTGGTCCCGATGCTGCAGGTGTGTGCGCATTTGCTGGGTACTTGGAGTCATCTGGCGCCGCCAAGTGATTAGCACATGTGCACTGGCTGCGCGTGGGCTCCTGGTACTCCTCGCACCGGTAACGGCAACACAGTACACGATATACTAAAGGTGTCTAGTATCACCAGTTCCAGCTTTTTGTGGCTGTCAAAGGCGTGGGAGTTGTGATCAACGTTACTAGAACAAACTTGGTTGCAGTAGCGTGTTAGTTCATCGTAGTTGTGGCTTTCATGTGCTGCCGCCAAACGTTGCAGTTTTAGCACGATGGGCAAGCACCTCTACACAGCTGGGAGTTAGCTCTCGAACAACGCAAGCGTGCAGCGGGCAGAAAATTCGATGTGGCTGAGGAGTGCGTCCAAATGAAGATGCAACCAAAAGGATGCATTGCGAAACACAAGCTCCAAAAAGCGCGCTTTCGGAGGCAAGCCATGCGAGTTTCCCGAACTGGAAGAAGAGCTGCTCTGCTATGTGATGGAAGTGCGGAACAAAGGCTACGCATTGAAAGTGGACATGCTGCGTGACTTCTCATGGGATGAGCGTGCACCAGAGCACATCACCAGCTAGGAGTCTGAAGACTCCGCGAGTGACGACCGAACGTAGAATAAATGCCGCTCATTCTCTCACTGGTGCGTTTTTACTTAAAAAAAAAGAAAAAATTCACAAATCGCGTGCATTGGCCGCACCGCAAAAATTGGCCCTCAAAGCTGGAAAAAAATAAGAAGTGCGGCCCTTACACGCGTTTATACGGTATTTTCCCCTGGGTAATTGATGCATCCGCCAGATTTTAAAATTTTTTTGCAGAAAAAGTGTGTTGATTATGTGAGTAAATACAGTATGTTCCATTTGAAATTATCTCTCACTGCAAGTTCATTTTACTGTTTTCTGTAACACATATCTGAAAATACATTGCGTGCACCCGTATCTATTTTCGGAGGCACTCCTTTTAAGATGAACTTCTCGTAGGACGAACACATTTTCATGACCCCTCAAGTTCGTCTTAAAGGGATACTGCTGTATTTCGGTTCCAACATGCATTAAACAAATGCGGGGCACAAGGTTAACAAGGCACACAAAAGAGAGTTGTCAGTTGCTGCCGCTGCTGAAACATTTTCCATTTTGCACCCCTGACAGGGCAAAGGTGCGTGCTTGCATCCTTGGGTTGATTTCATCCAGGGCTGCAATTGGCAGCTGCTGTCGTGTGAGGCACACGGTAAGAGATGCACGGCAACCATATCTGTGCTACCGCATCCGCTCACCTTGAACTGTGTGCCGAACCAGAAGGATACGATGACGTCCTTGTTGAGTTGACACCAGACGTAGAGGACGCTCAGCACCATCGGGTCCATGAGGAGCTGTGCGGAGACAGCAAAGCACTGTCAGATCTCTACAGAGACATCTTTATGCACTCGGCCACCAAAAGACTGGCTCTCGGATGGCAAAGTCGGATGACAATTTTTTTCTTAGAGAACGAGGAATCGTCACACCAGTTAAAAAATTAGCAACTTTAGCTGGCTCACCCGAAAGTGATCCCCTTCATAATGGTGCTGAACAGCTAATTACTATAATAAGAGAGAGAGGAGATCTTCCAAGTATTAACCTATTCGAATTATTTCACAGAAAGCAAAAGAGCCTTCTAAAAAGGTTAAAAGCGACCTAACGCATACAGTGCCACTATTACGGCAAGAAAATCAAACTCCGGGCACCACCAAGCATGCCAGCTGCAGTATCTGGCTAGGGAGGTCGGCAGCAAGCAGGGCTCCACAGGCAACAATCACGAGAAACACCAGCACAGTTCAGCTTTAAACGAGTGCTCGAATTTGCAGAGACCACAAGTATATCATCTCAGCAGTTGCATCCAAAACCTAACCTATAAAGTGGTGGAATACAGTGATGGAAACCATAGTGCGTAACAAAAGTTTCCGCCTGAAAACGTGGATATGTTAAACAGGACATCCTAACCAAAGGTGGCGCTGGGTAGCCCCAAAATGTGTACTTTCAAATAACTCCCAGAGCTTTTGTCTTCCCTTGGGGTCAAGAAATGACAGTAACTTTGCTACCATGGCTTCAAAGAGACATGGAGGACAAATTTAAGTTGCCCTACATCGTTTCGTTACCGTGTTGTAATGGCAAAGAGATTACATTCATTGAACAGCAGTTTTTATGACCTAGAATGGGCCACAGTATGAAATAGGCCACAGGTTGTTTTCACAAGCAAACTGTGGTAATGTCAATACTTTTCCTTTTTTTTTTCTACTCAGTTCTCTGAGGCTAGCCCACATTACCACACACTTTAAGACAGCAATCACGGAGTCCATTATAGTGCCAGCATCACCGTCAATGCACTAAGAACAAAAATTGGACCGAGTTGTCCTTGATTTCCCTCTAAGCCTCTTGTGCCTCATTCTTCCCAGCCTTGAGCCTCAAAACTTAGCTGCAATCCACAAAGGTGGTCTGTTTGAACAACACTTACCATGAGGTCTGACAAGAGGGCGACGATCTGGGCTCGAGAATCAAGGTCTCACCAACAATTTGCCAAAGAGAACTCAACGCAGAGAAGCAAATGGGAGCAATTTGGAAAATGCCAGGCTATCCACGCAGCAAACTGAAATGCAGGTGCAAAATATTTTTCAAAATAGTTGCTTTGCTGCAAAGCAAACCAAAGCAAAGGAGGCACATTGAGGTTTGGCACTGCTGTCTTGTGCCAGCCTGCTTGAACATTTCTGTTCACTTACTCAAAAGAAACATGAATGTATACAACACAAATACAATTGGGCCCCATGAAGAAATGCATGAAGGTGACACAAAAATCTGAGCAAAAATTCGTGCGAAGCCTTGTAATGTTTGTTTGTTTACGCTCAAAGCTGCTGACACATGACTATCACCTTGTTTGTGATGACAGATGCGACCTGACTTATCTGGAATGCTTGTAGCCGTACATAAACATTCTTTGTAGTTGTGCATTCATGTGCATGTCTCGTTCGAGATTGTTGTAGGTTCTTACAGCATCTTATGTCGAAAAGTTGGCTGAGAGCGGCAGTAATTCCCTTCAACTATCACCAAGAGCACTTGTTGCTGCCGCCGCCGCCCAGTTGTTCCTTTCTTAGTGGGCACAGGTCAGTCCAACAAAGAGTACATTTCAGTGCCACACCAGTCTGCTTGCATGTTGTCTATGGCATTGCCACTACCATGCGGCAATACCTATTAGCCCATTATAGCCTATCATGTTATATAACTTGACAAGTGTTGCTACCGGTAAATTATTTTTGAAAACCTGATAAACGAACTACAAAACAAAATACTCTACACCTTTTGGCCGAGCTTAACATAATGACAGCTTATATGGCTTAGTCAGTGTGATCTAAATTCCACTGCATCTAAACACCTTTCACCACAGTGACCACCCAACGTAAACAGTACATTCAACTACCACAAAGTTTTGTGATCTAAATTCCACTGCATCTAAACACCTTTCACCACAGTGACCACCCAACGTAAACAGTACATTCAACTACCACAAAGTTTCGTTCGCCGCTGCAATAAGAATGGGTATGAACGAGCCAAGCAGTCATGAAGCTCTTCTATGCTATTTCCTTTTGCATTGCCATTTCATCACAGGGTGAGAAATTAAACTCCAGGTGAAAAACAGGTGCACAAAGGCTTAAGCTACACATCTCACATGAACGCCACATCTTGACAACACACTAGGAGCCTTGACCCTCGCTCAGTGCTATTCCTATTTCACGTGCTAGCTCCTGAAAACAAATACCTCTATCATTTCCATAAAGGCTATGGCCTAAAGTGACAATATGACATACATATCTGCACAAAAACCATTCTCCCTCAAATGAGATATGCTTGTTTCATAACACTCAATTCCAACCAAAATTGACTGCTACACTATTTGCTTCCAGAAAGAGTCACAGGAAAAAATTCAGGGGGCACTATGGCTCTCTAAAGTGCTGCAAGGCGAAAGCCTTTCCTGGTGCACTGTTTGGCATTGACTGTGAGGCTGTTCGTGCTGTACTAGCGCTTCATTTGACTACACACTTTGACTACGCATTACAACTACACACTTTGACTGCTTCTTGAGCACAACTCTCTCTCTGCTTCAATAAGTTCAGTTTTATCCATGGCTCTGTTCGCAGTAATGAGGTATGTGATGTGGTGACCCACGGATGCCTGATGCCCCCTGTCGGAGCGGACAACTGTTTTTTATCAGTTGTCGTCTGCTCCAAAAGTGGGCGTCAGGCATCCGTGCATTACTTTGAATCCGCACACTCTGACGTCATGACCATTTCAACCAACCGAAAAGCGTGACACCTCTGCTGACAACCTTCTGTCGACAACGATGAGGGATTAAAGGCTTTCGCCTTAAAAGCAGTGCTGCACCATTTTCCCGACTCCACCACCAACAAGTGGGCGCCAATTCCAGGCCCACCCAGAAAACATTTTGCATTGGCGAGGAAAGCAGGAGTTTTGAGCTACGACGTACTACGCCACCGATGGTGATTCTTATGCCAGAGAAAGTGCCTCGTACAGCCACTGCTGTGAGGGGACGTGACAAAGGATACCACGATGCAGATCCAGTTGAAGAGCAGCATGAAGAGGTAATTGGCCGGGTGCCCATCAAAGAGGCCTGCACGGACGGGTGGGATAAAAAGCAAGAGGTGAGAAAACGCAATGAACAGTCACAGGGAAGACACCCTTCAGCTGTGTTTCTACGACATGCCGCTGCTGCCATTTCAGTCGAGGATTGGCAGAGGAAAGGAACCCCAAGGCACCGGAAGGCTTGTGCAGCTTTCTCTCTCCCTAGTTCTTTAAAAACGGAGCAACAGCTATGTAACACCAGCTAGAAAGCATAAAAAGCCACATATGCCACAGGAAACACAGGTGGTTCCAAAAGGCTCTATTCTGCTAAAAAATTGGCTGGCGGCTTAACATTGCTAAGCATGAAGCATTGTGCGAAAGCACCATTTTTTGCATGTGGACACCACCATCACGTATCTCAAAGCACAACTGAAGTGTCCACTGGCCCAGGGGGCCAGTTACCTATGCACCTTTCTTTTCCTAAAATTGAGTATGGATATGAGGGTTTTAACGTCCCAAAGCGACTCAGGCTATGAGAGATGCCGTAGTGAAGGGCTCCGGAAATTTGGACCACCTGGGGTTCTCTAACGCGCACTGACATCGCATAGTACATGGGCCTCTAGAATTTCGCCTCCACCGAAATTCGACTGTCGCGGCTGGAATTGAACCCACATCTTTCGGGACAGCAACCGAGCGCCCTAACCACTGAGCCACCGCAGCAGCATTTTCTTTAAAATTAACGGAGTCTGATTTTGAGAAAAGGAAGGGCGCATAACTGCCTAAATTTGTAGGCAGCCACTCGGCTACTGAGCTGGAGTCCCTGGGTTCAAACCCAGCCCCGTTTCGATGAAGGCGAAACGCTAAGGCGTCTCCATGCTGTGCGATGTCAGTGTGCGTTAAAGATCCCCAGGAGGTCCGAAATTTTTCCGGAGACCTCCACTACAGCAAGGGGACCATTGTGAAGGAACGGAGAGCACACACGCAGACCAGACTGCTCACTTCTGAGGCCTAATTGACAAACAAACATATGTCTATTATATGTTTTAGCGAAATCACAAAAGACACCGCCAGCAAAGCAACTGATGAACTAAAAAGCTGCTGCTTTTGAACTGATTACAACAAAATCATCATGCTGGCCTGACAACACTGGGGGGTTATGGTACTTTGTCCAGACATCATCATCAGTCAAAAGTCAGTGCTATATGACTGCATGTTATATTTGTTGATTTCAGAGCATTAGCTCTACTGGTCGCGTTTCAAGCCTCCGAGTTATGCTGATTCCATGGATAGAATCCAAGATGGCGGCCTCCATAGCAACGACATTGTATCCCAGTGGTTGCCATGGTAACCAAGGTGGTTACATAATAGAATAAAATAATAACAGGCGGCAGCGTGATGCCTGAGCACCACAACTCATAACTAAGTTATGTTAATCCAGTACATATATCCCTGTCTGGCAGGAGTCAAAGTCAGTCCACTTGCTCCCGACATTCGCGTAAAATTTATGGGCCATCCAGAATGTTCTGGATGGTGTCATACAATTTAGCGTTTCGTGCAGCATAAACTTACTAGTTAAGGTAGAGCCTAGCTCGCGGCAGGGATTCAAAGCAGCGACCTGAGTACCCTCAACTCCACATCTTTACGAATCTTCATATGGACATTGCAGCTCAGCCCTTTACTTCAGAGTGTTCGGGGTGGTGGCATAAGATTTTGGATTTCATGCAGCATGAACTTACTAGTGAAGTTAGAGCCTACCTCGCGGCAGGGATTCGAATCGGCGACCTATGTCAGGTGCACTAACGCTTGATATTCGATTGCTGCCTTAGTGTCGGCTCATTTTTTGTCCTTTGCTGCACTTAGATGCAAACCTCACAGCATTCACACTGGCTAAAGTAACAACGCTATGTGGAATACATTACTACTGTCTATTTCACTCTTAGTGTGCAATGCTATCAGAGTTGTATAAGTAGTGTGCCTGCCAAAGCATGTCACTCTGCTGCACATCACCCCAACTTCTTGCAGCCTCAGTGAAGGGTGAGACGTAATCATGACGAGATGCAAGACGAAATGCTAGCCAGCACACACTGCAGAGCCTGCACATTGGCAATGCAAAGGATACCTAAGGCATCAATGCAACCAGGCACTCAGTTACTGCTTCATCCAATCCAACCGACCTCTTGAGTGCTCAACTGCTTTTTGGTTGCAAATGCAACCAGTACAAGTGGGCGTGCTACCCTCGGCTCTGCTACACATCAAGTATGTAACTGAGTATAAGCTGAACTTCATGTACAGCAAGCTTTCCTCCGCCTTCTAATGTGATAGAGCAGATACCTTATTAAAACAGAAATGGACGCCGACCAAAAGGAAATACAACCAACAAAACACGACACTTCGGCTCCTGTACGGAAGCTTTAATCACAATGAAAAGACACAGGCAGTGGATCAGGATTAAATACCCTAGAAAAGAGGGCACAGGGAGCGTACGTATACTGGCGTTAGATTTCCACTGTTGCGACTGAGGGTTTGATTAGTCGTTTGAATGACTAATGATTCGCGGTGAAGGCGAGAGAACAGATTCTTTTCAGTTGCCAGCACAGGGCTCCTGTACGGGAGCCAAAATGTTGTTTTTGTTCATTGCTTTTCCTTTTGGTCGGCGTTCATTTTTACAATTCTAAGTTTTAATATGATTGTCCCCGAACAGACAAGACTTTGCCCAACTCTCGATTTCAGGGTGGTTATCGCTGTTTTTATCGCCATAATCTAAACACATAGTGTGCTCTGCAAATTCAAGGAGACAGCAAAAAGCTCAAGCTGGACATGTGTGCTATTTTGTAACCTACGTTCCACTGGAAAAGAACCGGCATGCTGGCAGAGGAACTACGGCAGGTGACATCTGTGGAGGCGCTATGGCAGACAGCTAAAACGCAAGTAAAAAGAACACAAATAAAACAGCACATAACTGACAAGATTTCAACCCACAGCTGTTGTGTCTTTTGTACGCAATATCCTCCTCTTCTTCCAATCTCGATAGCGTGACTGTGCCTGTTCTCACCTGTCCACTGACACTGCAACCTTTTGATAGCCTGGGGAAAATGAAAGCCTCACCTGTCTCGAGCCGTATGGAGTATGTGTAAAGGAAGTACAGGTTCACCAGGTAGTGGAAACCCATGGGGTAGAAGAACACAGATGTCACTGGCCGCCAAATCTGCAGAGACACACCACACGGCACACCAGCGTCAGAGCAACTCCACACACACAGACACAATGAACACAAAGAAGAGCTGTAGTATGTGCATCCTAAACAGCGACACTGGATGTGTTCCAAGGTCTATGCACATTAAAAGAAATTTTGTACTGTACAATCCCCTCTGTTTCCTCGTATTTCAGACAAAATTATACAGCTGCGTGGCATTCTACTAATGCACGAAATGGCATTACAGTAAGGCATCAGAAGAACCACATCATAGCCCCAGTTAGGACAACTTCTATAAACACTGCCGAGCTAATAGTAGCCACTCTGCACTTGCTGAACAAGAAATGTGCCACATTTAGCATTGGTCATTCCTGACATATCTCATAAGCAGTGACATTAAGATACCGGTAAACCATTTCATTACCCCAAGAGTGTTGCATCAATAATCTCTGATGTCAATGCGGCATCGCACAAGACATTGCCTTTGGTCATGCCACCTAGTTTGTTTTGGTTTCCTAATTTTTACCGATCTGAAATCACTATACTCAGTATTTAAAGAGGAGGCACTAATGTGATCATTACGAAAAAAATAGGCATCCTTGATTATTATATCTTTTTATGCTCCTTTTGTTTCATGATAAACACTCAATGAAAACTGCCATATTGCACTAATTTGAACTAATAGCAATGCTAACAATGAAGTCTTTGCATAACACTGCCAAGAAGCACTACTGCTCCAGTGAGACCACACAAGGCATTTTTAACAACGTTCAGTGCACGATAACAGAACTCAAAACCACAGAACACATATTACTGTGTAGCTTAGATAGTCCAGATGCTTAAACTTTCATTTCTGCCGTTCTGCGTTGTTCACCAGAGTGCAGAATTCGCAGGCTGGCAAAGTTCCATCTTAGACATGAATTAACAGTGCCACTGACGGAACACTACCACACTAAAAAAGGTGTGATGCTGACATTTTATTAGCCACAGAAAAGGTCAAGAAAGTTCGAGCGGCCATAAAGTCTAAACAGCAGCTCACCGAAGGGCGATATACTACAAGCACCCCATACAATCTTGACACCATACACAATCTAGTGACAAAGGAGAGATTATCCAGATAAGCTGCCACCTGAAACAGTGATTAGACTGATAACAAAAATTTAATTGTTGCATCACTCTGTTCACATGCCAGACATGCTTGGATGGCCCTTTTTCAATTAATAAGCACTGCTACCTCTAAACTCCACATTAGTAAAATGGCGTGTAGATTTGAAGGAAAGTACATTACAGACGCCTTCAATAAATGTTCTAATGGTCTGCGCTTGGTAGCTCGCCTTCGGTGGAGATGTGCACACAGGTTGACAATGAGTACAAGTTGCTTGTATTCCTGCATTTAGCTTTCAGTTGTCAGTGCATTAACCTGCAACTTTCCTTCACTTCAAGAAGCGTTATCTCCGCTGTCATCAGCAGCCAAGTAAGAGCTGTCGGTCCGCACTGCGTACTGACGCACCACACGCGTTGTCGGGTGCATTTGGCGTCGACCGAGAACGCCTGCGGGTGACCGAGAAAAGCACGGAATGGTGCGACGAATACGTTAACTCAGTGGTCTCAACGTGCCGCGAAAGCTGCAGCACCTCCACACCATCGATGCTAACCCGAAATTTTCTGCTCGAAAACGAATGTGCAGACCGACGCCACGGTTGCCAAAAAGTCGACGACTGTTGCAATTCGTTGTATACGTATGGCCAAATACGCAACACATTGCAGCAGAATCGCGCTGGACACACTTAGTCAAGTAAAAGGGCCGGCAGCGTCAAGACAAGCAGCTTCTTCAAGGAAGAAAGTGCACGCAGGTATTTACGGAAACAACGTCCTCGCAAGGCGTCTCGTACGATCGCGCGCGCGCCGCATTTCCGGTTGCATTGAACGAGTGGTTCCCGTTTCGCCGTTCGCTTTTACTTTCTCCGCGGCCTCCCATCGAATAAGTTGCGCAAGGCCGCGAAACCTCGCTCGGAAAAACACCGCTCCCTATGTCCCCTGTGACCAAGTGAACGACTTCTCGAGGGCGATCTAGACCGCGGACACACAACCACCGAGCGGGCATGACGCGACATATTCGTACGTCACGGTGACGTACCGTCGCGCGATACCCCCACCGAGCCGGCGAGCACACGAGGCGCACCAAGTGCACAGAAATACGTAAACGAAACTTGGCTGAGCATTTGGCACGCTCGCCAGCGGCGGTCTCACCTGAAAGCCTCGCACGAAGTGGTCGTAACTGAGCACTAAATGCTGCGGGTTGACCAGCCGAAAGCGGCCGAGGATGGGGAAGAGCACGGACAGGCCGAACCAGTAGCGTGTAAACACCGGCAGGCTGCGGAACCAGTCGGCGATCTCCGTCATGCTGATGCCGGCGAGTCGGACACGGCGTCCGCACTGACGAGGCCCCGAGTTCAGAACCCGCTGCTAGAACGACGTGTACTTTCGAGCGCCCGGAGCGCCGCGCGTGCGGCCATTGAAGATGTCGATCTCCTTGGCGTCGTGGCCGTACAGTAGAGCCGTAGAGCTGGGGGCCAAGCCGACCTTGTCGTGTCAGAAGTAAAATATCCTCGTGAGAGATGTAGCTCAAAATACCTACACCCACTGAACAGATCCAAATGCGATACTGCGAGGAACTTCGCACCTTCGCTGGCTGCTGAAGATAATGGCAAGAAGCACAAAAATAAAGGCACTCAGGTGCTAAATATATAAAAATTTTAATTCAAAGTTGGCACTAAACGTACAACTTTTAACGTTTTAACAGAGTTTTAATGCATAAGAGTTTGCAAGATATAAAATTTTTACACGTTTATTAAAGTATTTAAAGCAATAGTAGCCGCCAGGTGGTGCACACTACTATTTCTGCACAACCCTCGCTTGTTCCACTAAAGTCTATAACGTACTACAAGTGCTTATTTCTCTATTAGCACTTTAAAGTCCACGAAAATGGCGCTTTCCAGTGGCAGCAGAACTTGCATGTCTCTGCTGCGGGTATCTCGATTGTTCAGTGCCCTGAGGCCGTCTTTGGCGGCCCGGGGCCTGCGCTCGGATGCGACGCGCATGAAGCCGCTGGCGAGCGTCGCTGCGGAACAGGCCCGGCCGCTGCCAGTCGTCGAAGGCAGCGTGGTCTCGTCGGACGAGGTCGAAGAGACGCGGCGCGTGCTGGGACTTGTGAACACGCAGATTGCCGAAAACAGGACAGGCCGTCTCTTCGCGGTCGTCACCATACACGGGAAGCAATTCAAAGTCACCCCCGAAGACCTGATACTCGTGCAGGCGGACATGCCGGTCGACATAGGGGACTCGCTGCGTCTCGAAAAGGTTACCACCACTAGCTCTGCACTGTTTCGAGCATGAAGTCAGGCTGTGCTGTGGATTCGTGGGTACAGAGATGTGTAATGCATGCAAGAAAACGGATGACTTCCTCATGTAGCACAGCTGTACTTGCATGTGTGAGTTTGTGCGCCAGTGTGTGTGTGTGTGCGTGCGTGCGTGATGTTTCTGGCATGTTTTGGACGCGATATCTGCTAAATTTATGTTTGAGTACGTTACGCTTGAGTATATTACATGTCTCACAGCGCGTAACTGTGTGTATATGGGAGGAGATTAATGTAATTATTTACAAAATACAGCAGCCCGAAGGCCAAGCAGAGTGACGTTACGACAGATCTGCAACGAAACGCTGCACTGTACAGGTGCGGCCAGAATAATACGGAGCGCAGGAAGGGTCGCGGAGCAGCGGAAACGTGCTTATGCGCGCTGCCTAGCAGTGGCGACAGGAACTATCTTAATTTGGACGCGGCGAGATGGCGCCGGTAGCACGGACCCACTTTTTCCGCAGGCCTATCAACATCACAGCATATAGCATGCAATCCCTTGCTCTACGATCGCCTGATAATCTGGTGACAGCGTCATGCGCTTCGTTGCCTCGTTTCTTGTATCGAGGAGCGGCGAGCGCTGTAAACGGGCGCAAGACGGCCGTTTTGGCATTACGTGTCATCTCGTCCCTTCAGTGATAACGGCAGGGTTGCAGCAAAGAGGGGGGCTCGGCGGCAGGCACTCTCGCTGCGCTCGGATAGCCAGGGGTGTCTTTGCTGTGCTGATAGGTGGCGCTTAGATGCAGTTTCTGCTAGCTTGGTCGCCTTTCGCGTGCTCCGTATTATTCTGGCCGCACCTGTACATCGAGAGCTTGAACTTCCTTATTGACAGTAAATTAATGCCAGCCTAGGAGCGGAAGTTGGGCTTCTTGCTGTGTGCAAATGAAGAACTCGCTGGTTCTTGACTTTTCAACCATTTTACCGGCAACTTCCCAGGTGCTGATGGTTGGCGCCCGAGACTTCACCCTCCTGGGGCGGCCACTGCTCGACCGAGGCCTGGTGCGTGTCGACGCCACTGTCGTGGAGAAGACGCTGTCCCAGACGAAGCGAAACTTTGTTTTCATCAAGCGTACCCGCTACGACAGGCACTACTTCTACCGGTACCCGTACACTATACTGCGCATCAACTCCATCGAGCTGCTGCGTGACATCAACGCGCCAACAGAGGGGCAAGCCGAGTCGCGACAGCGTTCCGCCTACTGAGTAGCATGTTATCTCGGCCCATATATACTAAGAAGGTAGTGTCATTCCCCCTTTCCTTCCCGTGTGCTCCTGGAATCCCCCATGCCATTTTTGCTTGTGAGCGCACCAATAAGGGTGAAATTTTTTTAGTTTGCATAAAAATGCTGAACTTTGCCATGGTTTTGCATCTTGATTATAATAAGTTTTTGTTGTGAACCTTCATTCTATTCATTGGGCAGTCATTCATGCAGTTGCTTGTGCAATCATCGACGACTCAAGCATATCTCTCATATGCGCTGAACTTTTGATTCTTCGCATGGCGACACTGGGTTATTCTCCATCTCACAAGTTGTTTGCAGCGCTGGGAAGGCATTCCTGCGTGCCCCCCAATCTGCGACTGGTGGCTCCATCCCTGAAAATTAAAGAGCACCAGTGTCTAGCTGCTGTTTGGAGGCGACTCGACCAACTTGGCAAATACCATGTTTATTAATGGTGGCGCACCACTTCGCAATGAGCCTCCTCAATGCTGTGTTCGTGTGGACTTTCTCTACTAATTTAACAAATGAAAACGCTCGCTGTACTTTCAAGGCACCATCCTTAACTACCTTTTCAATTACTGCAATAATTCTTTTAAAAATAGTCCCAGTGCTGCTCAGATATCTTGAATGACTATTTGTTGACTTCCTTGGCCCTGGTTAGACAAGAGAGCTCTACCTTCCACAGTGCTGCAAATAACTTGTGAAGTATAGTAATAGAGAAAATACACATTTAGTGGCTCAGCCTTCTTGGTATCAAACTTGCACTAAAATCGCTGGGTAAGTTTTCAGAGCACCGCATTCTTTTTCTCCGCCCCGCCAAGCTTGGAAGAAACATGGCTGCTGTGGCCCAATGCTGCCTATACAGTGAACACCAATGTTTACAGGGACTTTCCATGGAGCAGCAGATATCCAAAGCCTCTGGGCTTCCCTCTAGGATCTGTATACATTCACAAGGTGCTGCTTCACTGAGTTAGGAAAACTATTGGTGCTGTTTTTCTGAGCATCTGTTCACGAGATCTCCGCAGTTCACTGTGCCAACTATGCTGTTGTTTATCACTTTGGTAACAACGCTGCAAAGGTAGATGCACAGGGAACCGTAGATGCAATTGTAGTGCAGGGAATGTCTGGCAGGGTCAGCCATTAAGCTTCCAAATACCATAGTGGGGAGAATTGCAGTACTGTGAAAATTTTTCCAGTGACTCTAACTTTAATGCAACGCCAAGAGACGGAACCCAGACTTACAGCTAGGCTAGATATAGAAAGAAAAACTGAGTAGCAGAAATGGTGTTGCCATCTGTCTCAACTAGCACCTGGAAAGACTCTGCAGTCCAGTTGCCTACCGGCAGATGTTGCTTCCATTGCTTCCTTTCATGAAACTTGGTTCTTTTGGCTCAGCATGGTGTATTTTACATTATTTTATAAAAAGATAGGAAGGCAAATGCTGTTACCTTAGCTTGGAATTGAAAACAAATCCAATCACCTGTTGCCACCTCTTCGCAAAATTGCACTATAACAAGCCTGCAGTTAAGGAGAGACTAGCATGATATACTTATTTTGCTCAATGGTACAGCAATCATTATAGGTATGGCATGTAGCAGTTGTTGCCACACAAGATGTGCTATATTGCAGAGAAGGCGACCATACAATTTGTGGGAAAGGGGTGCAAGCAATTCATTCTAAGATGCAGTCTATTCTTACACAGACTTTTATTTAGGTTAGATGTTCATGACTGATTGCAGTCATTCATTGGCTCGGACCTAATAGCATAAAGAAAACATAAAAATGACATGATACAAATTCAACAGTCGTTTACCTTTGTGGCGATGCCAATTTCAGTGACAGCTGTGAAATACTGATGCCAGCTCGAGTGTTCTGTTACTCTGTCTAGAGGTGGGAGGGCAGGGGTGTAGGTCAGGCGTGAAAGGCTTAGTTAGGGAGGATGTGGAGCCACAGTGTTGACGGTGTTGTAGCTGAGTTCATTGAATCAGTCACGGTGTGTGACCGATTTGGCAGCATGTTGCCATGACATCAGTGTGTTTCTACCATTGAACATGGTGTGCTTCACCCATTTTGTGTCTCTTCCTCTCCACCTCACTATCATTTGTCTTACGACGACAGTATGTAACCAGGAAATGTAGCTTTACCGACTGTTGCTGTAAATGTACAGGGTGTTCCTCCAATATGAATTGGAACAAAGTTTTGGCATTCATTTAATGACTACTCCATAATTATGTTAGAAAGCACACTTTTCTCCTCTTTTCTAAATATTTTTCCTCTTGGCTTAAATATCCAAATGTCATTTTCAGCTTTAGTTGAAAAATGACCAAACCAGTAGTCTTTTTTTGGGCTAACTGGTTGTTCTCTTTCATTTTGGAAGGACCTGTACATAGTTTTCAAGACCACTGGAGCCTCGTCAAGTGTTGCTTTTAAGTTGCATGAATGCTTATGATTGAGCGATTGTACCGATTGGCTGTTGTCAGTTCTTTGTAGCATGGGTGAGGCAGCCAAAAACGACCATGTGTGTCATTTCCTCCTGGAAATTTAGGTGTTGCACAGAAAGCGTTGTGTGATACATTAAATGTGAAAAGCGCTTGACATGTGTTTCTTCCAGGTACTAGAGCGTGCCTGAAAGATGTGGCTTAGATGTAGAGGATGTAAATATGCGTTATGTGTCATAAAGAAGTGAGCTGTTATTAATTCTTGTTTCGTTTTTGGTGCGTCTCTTGTCTGTGGAGTTCTTAATCCTCTGGCCAAAAGAATTTGTGAATAAGTTGTTCATTACCCTGGACAAATGCTGCATGTACACTTGTGCGTTGTAGATAGATGATGGAACACGGTTTTGAGTCCAAACTGCACGGATGCATTATATAAACTTTAACAGAATCACTTTGCCTGCCTATTAGCTTTACAGTACTTTGTGATGAACTATCGAAGAGTTCACTTTCGATATTTATAAGGTGTTCCACCTTAGATGAGCTAAGAGCTCGTAAATGTTCAAAGGAGGTGAACAGGATATCCCTTGTCCGCCTCATTTCCAGGCTACAGCGAGACGCCTGTGAATGTTTTACTTATATAGTGTAATAATGTAGTTTGCTCTTACCACCACATATGTACAGTCGGGGACAAAAGTCTCCGGACCACGTGCTCCTCAAACGAAGCTTATAGCTCTGCTATCGGACAGTGGCTGGAGACCACACTTGTGGAGATGAAAGAACAAAAATTGAACTTTTACCTCCACAAGTATGGTCTCCAGCCGCCGAATAATAGCAGAGCTACCGGCTTCGTTAGAGGAACACGTGGTCCGGAGACTTTTGTCCCCGACTGTAAGTCATGGCAGGGGAGCGACTAATAAAAGGTGCCCTGCTACAGCTGACAAAGCCCTGAACACGCATTTTTACACCTTTTGTACGTTGCAGCCATTGTAAAAGATTTGGATGAAATCATGTGGCTTCCTACTGCTGTTCATATGATGTTTTGCAAGCCGTTTAATATAGATTGGTTTATGGGGTTTAACATCCCAAAGCTACTCGGGCTATGAGGGACGCCGTAGTGGAGGGCTCCGGAAATTTCGACCACCTGGGGTTCTTTAACGTGCACTGACATCGCACAGTAGACGGGCCTCTAGAATTTCCCCTCCATCAAAATTCGACCGCCGCGGGAACCCGCGTCTTTTGGGTCAGCAGCCAAGCACCATAACCAGTGAGCCACCACGGTGGCCTGGGGGTTCAATGGGGTTTAGAAATCCTGCTGGTCGGGCGGGAGTGGTCTTTCGTCGCTGACAATGTCGGCAGGTTTTTGTTATATAGCACCACGCAGGAATGACACAACAAGGAACGATTTATTCAGGCAGCTCCTTTTATAGCCCGCCGGTGGGGTGACGTTGTGATCACGTGGTCATGCCAAGGTTTGCCGACGACGCATCATCTCTCCCCCCTTAAAGAGACAAGCGTACAGGTGGCCGTCGCTGTCTGGTTGATCTTCGCAAACCAGGCGGGCCAGTTTCCGTCCCGGATGCTTCTGGGCTATCTTGCGACGTGGTTGGAGCGTCGTCCGCAGGTTCCCGCTTGCCAACTTCTCCAGGGGCTCTGTCTTCTGATTCAGTCCGACGTCTCAGTTGGTCCAAGTGCCGCCGCTGAAGACCTTGCTCCGAGTCAACGGAGACCATCCTGGAGCCCTGTTGACCATGCACTACTCCTGGAATCCACCTGCGACCTGCTCCGAAATTGCGCATCCAGACCGGTTCTCCCACATCCACTTTAGTCGCACCTACTCTTGGCTGGCTTTCTGCCGACTTCTCACCGGGCGTGATGCAGTCCATCTTTGTTCTTATCTGGTAGCCGAATAAGTGTTCCGCGGGCGACTTGCCATCCTTAACAGGCGTTCGGCGATATCGGAACAAAAACCGAGCTATACGCATTTCCAGGTCTTTTCCAGGGTTTTTCTTTAGCCCTTCCTTGAGCGTGCGCACAGCTCTTTCGGCTAAACCATTCGATTGTGGGTGATAAGGGGCTGTTGTGAGTTGCTTTACGTTGTTTCGTGCCAGAAACTCGCGAAAAACGGCGCCCACAAATTGTGGACCGTTATCTGAAACGAAGGTTTTTGGAAGGCCGAAACGTGCAAATATTGACCGTAGTGCGTCCACCGTTGTTTGCGATGTGGCAATTTTCATTGGAATTGCTTCTATCCATTTTGTTTCAGAGTCTACGACGACCAATACCATATGTCCGTCCATTGGGCCTGCGAAATCTGCGTGTAGTCTGCTCCATCTTTCCCCGGTTGCTGGCCACGCCAAAGGTATCTGTGCTGGTGGCATCGCAGCGGCCTGTGCACAAATAGAGCATGATTTCACCAGTCGCTCTATGTCAGAATCCAGACCCGGGTACCAAAACAGCGTTCTCGCCGTGCTTTTCATGGATGTCATACCAGGGTGCGTCTCATGGAGCAGCCCCAACAAACGCTTTGCCGCCGCCATAGGTAGAACAATGCGATGTCCCCAGTACACCAAATTGTGGCTCACGGTTAGCTCTGTTCTTCTGTTGAAGTACGCCCGGAGATGCTCAAGATCCTGCGGTAGATACGGTGGCCATCCGTCGTCAATCCACCTTTTGACCTGTTGAAGAGTGGCGTCTCGGTTTGTCATTTGTTCAACCTCCCGGGCGCCGACCGCTGTTTCCTCAAGACACTGGGCATACAAAACGTACTCGTCGGCAGCGACATCCCGCGGCTCCGTAACCGGCAATGGCAAGCGACTGAGGGCGTCTGCATTGGAATTCTCGCTGCCCTTGCGGTACTGCAATGTGTAGTTGTAGTTGCCAAGGAACAAGGCCCAGCGCTGGATTCTCGCAGCCGCCATCGGTGGTATTGGTTTGCCTGGATTGAATAAACCAGTAAGAGGCTTGTGGTCGGTTACTAACACGAACCGATGTCCATACAAGTAGTCCTTGAACCGTGCGACGCCGAACACCAGTGCTAGCGCTTCTTTTTCTAACTGAGAGTAGTTACGCTCTGCCTTTGTGAGTGTCCTGGACCGGAATCCGATGGGGTAGTCAACACCGTTCACACGGTGGGACAAAACGGCCCCAATGCCTACTGGTGACGCATCGCACTCGAGCCGCAGTGGCTTATCCGGGTCGAAATGAGCAAGGAACTTGGAAGCCACAATTGCCTGCTTAACTTTCTGAACAGCTTTTTCTTGTTCCTTGTTCCACTCCCACCTGGCCCCTTTAGCTAGGAGGGCGTACAGCGGAGCCAGCACAGTGGCCAGATTGGGCAAGAACTTGCCGTAATAATTTACAAGTCCGAGAAAAGCTTTCAGCTCACTCACTGAAGTAGGTTCTGGGGCTTCGATAACAGCCTTGATGTTATCGTCCTTTGGTCGCAGACCCTTAGCATCGATCCGATGGCCGAGAAAAGTGACTTCGTCTTGCCGGAATTTGCACTTATCCTTGTGCAGTCGGAGACCGTACTCCCGCAGGCGCTGCAGCACCCTCTTCAGCCTTGATACATCGTCCTTTTTTTCACCGATGATAATATCATCCAGGTACACCTGCACTCCTGGAATATCGCCCAGCAGCGCGTCCATCCGCCTCTGGAATATAGCTGGAGCAGAACTTATGCCAAAAGGTAATCGGTTGAAACAGAAGAGACCTTTCTGAGTGTTCAGCACTGCTATCTTTTTGGCATCCGTGTCTAAAGGTAGCTGGTTGTAGGCTTGGCGCAAGTCCAACGTCGTAAATACTTCTCCGCCATTTAGCTTAGCAAAAATGTCGTCCACTCGAGGCAACGGGTACTGTTCCATCACTGTGGCTGCATTCACTGTCATACGAAAGTCTCCGCACACTCGGAGAGACCCATCGCCCTTTAAAACGGGTACCACTGGTGTTGCCCATTCGGCGGTTTTCACAGGCGCCAGGACATCTTGCGCAACCAGTTGGTCCAGCGCTTCCGACATCTTGTCCCTCAAAGCGTAGGGAACCGTACGGGCCTTAAAAAACTTTGGACACGCATTCTCTTTCAGCTGCAATGTCACCGGTGGTCCCTTGCATACGCCGAGTCCTGGAGCAAACACGTCAGCATATTCGTTGAGCAGCTCTTGCAGTTCCGTGCTGTGAGCTTTTATCTCGACTGGTTGCACACTCGCGACCACACGCGACAGCATTGCCACCCCAGCCTCGTTGAATGCCTTGATTGTGTCTCTGCCGCACAAAGATGGTCCGACGCTGTCGACCACTATGACCGTACCCGGAATGCCTTTCCCGTCGCATGTAGCCGTCATACTGAGCTGCCCGACAACTGGAAGTTCGCCCAAGAGGCAGGATAGCTTAAGCTGTGATTTGCGCAACGGCGGCCACAGCGCCTCGTACTTCCGGAACGTCGTTACGGAGATGACACTCACGGGTGATCCTGTGTCCACCAGCATAGTAAGAGGGACGTTATTCCAATTAATGTCCTTGTAAATTGGCCGAACCTTGCGGATGCTGGCTTCTTGGTGGAGAACCGCTGCAATAGTGTACAGGGCTTCGCTGTCGTCCGAGCTCGTGTCCCCTGCTGCTGCCATTGCGTAGGAGCCCTGGCGTCGTTGGCCTCCCGGGTGCGATGCGTGCCGAAGGAAACCTGTGCTGGACTGGCACATTCGGCGCAGGTGTCCTCGTTTGCCGCACCGGTAGCACACCGCGTGAAGGTGTTTGCATTCCCCCTCGGTGTGCGACTCGCCACCACACCTGCCACACGTATCGCACTTCTCCAGCCTTGGGCGCGGCTTCGATAAACGGCTCTTTTGACGGGCAAAATGTACCTCTCCTGGCTCTGAAGAGTGCATGCTTTTGGCGTTCTGGGAGGCTTTCTGTGCCGAGACAACAAAGTCTTCCGCCTCTTCTAGTGTAAGCTTCCGTTGAGTCAGTAAATGTCGCCGGACGTCTTCATCTTGCACACCGCACACAATTCTGTCCCGTAACATGCGCTCCAGTGACGTTCCGAAGTTGCACTTCTCCGCCAGCCGCCTAATTTCCGCAATGAAGTCCTGGGCAGACTCCCCGTCTTTTTGCGAGCGCCTGAAGAAAGCATAACTTGCAGCGATCTCGTTAACTTGCGGAGCGTAGTGGTCCTCCAAATGCTGGACGACTTCTTCGTAACTCAGCTCATTCACTTGTTTTGGATGACACCGCCCCTGCACCACTCGCACCGCACTGTCTGTGAGCGAAGCTATGAGCAGCGCTCGCTTCTTCGTTGGTTCCGCGATGCTATGGGCTTCGAAGTAAGCCTCCAGCCGAACACGATACGTAGGCCACGTACCTTCTGCATCCGTGAATTCCGGTGGCCGCCCGGCACTCATTCTTGCGCACGTAAGTTCGCCTAGCGCCGGCGCGCTATCTCGTCGCCACTGTTATATAGCACCACGCAGGAATGACACAACAAGAAGGAACGATTTATTCAGGCAGCTCCTTTTATAGCCCGCCGGTGGGGTGACGTTGTGATCACGTGGTCATGCCAAGGTTTGCCGACGACGCATCAGTTTTCACAGTCAGAGCCAGTAATACTTGTCTTGAATGCGGCGGAGGGTGCGAGAAAACCTGAGTTATCAAGCTGTCGGCTCGTCATCTGAAGCCTGAAGAACTTTGCGCAGGCTTGACTTGCTGGTACAACAACGGGGTAGGCTGTTTTGTTCGCTGTGTAGTTCTTTTTCATGAGGACATCATTCTGTACACTGAATGAAGACAATTCTCACTTGAATGAGGCGTGGAGTGAAGAAACCTTGCCTTCCAAGTACTCGATGAGGCGTTTTAGGTCGGGGTCTGAGTGTTGCTGCTGTGCAAATGAGCTGGAGCTGATGGGTCCCAGGAAGGCGTCCTCATCGTCTTCCGGCGACGGTGTGTCTACAGGGGCTCGTGACAGGCAGTCGGCGGCAGAGTGCTTGCGTCCGGCTTTGTTAACGACATGCTGTCAAACTCCTGGAGGCGCAGGCTCCATCGAGAGAGGCGGCCGGAGGGGTCCTTCAAACCGGCAATCCAGCACAGTGCCTGGTGGTTGCTGACCACTGAACGGTCGTCCGTACAGGTAGGGGCGGAATTTCGATATAGCCCAGATGATGGCAAGGCACTCCTTCTCAGTTGTCGAATAGTTAGTCTCGGCTTTGGACAGGGAACAGCTAGCATATGCGATTACCTTCTCCAGTTCGCCAGTTTTCTGAACGAAGACGGCGCCTAGGCCAACGCCGGTTGCGTCGGTGTGAATTTTAGTCTCGACGTTGTCATCGAAGTGCGCGAGGATCGATGGGGACTGTAAACGACACTGAAGTTCCTTGAAAGCTTCCGCTTGTGGTGCTTTCCATTTAAATGGTACGTCTGCTTTGTCAGGAGGGTCAGAGGCTCGGCGATGGGCGAAAAGTTCTTGACAAATCGTCGGTAATATGCGCATAGTCCCAGAAATCTGCGCGCAGCTTTCTTACCGGCCGGCGGTGGAAACAGTGCGATAGCGGCTGTTTTCTGCGGGTTTGGGCGTACTCCCTCCTTGCTAACGATGTGGCCTAGAAACAGCAGCTCTTAGGCAGAGTGGCACTTCCTTGCTTTCAAAGTTATGTCCGATTACTTGATTGCCCCTAGTACTGTTCGAAGCCTTTTTAGGTGCTCTTCAAAGTTCGAGGCGAAGACAACGACGTCATCTAAATATACCAGACAGGTCTGCCACTTGAGGCCTGCTAGCACTGTATCCATTACTCACCGAAATGTCGCTAATGCGGAACAGAGACCAAACGGCTTCGCCTTGAACTCGAACGGGCCGTCTGGGGTGATGAATGCAGTCTTCTCGAGATCTTTTTCGTCGACCTCAATTTGCCAGTAGCCGCTCTTGAGGTCCATCGATGAGAAATAATTGGCGTTGCCGAGCCGGTCCAGTGTGTCGTCAGTGCGGCGAAAGGGGTAGACGTCCTTCTTTCTTATATTGTTCAAGCGTCGGTAATCAACGCAGAATCGAAGGGCGCTGTTTTTCTTCCTCCATAGAACAACCGATGCAGCCCAGGGGCTTTTTGAAGGCTGTATGACGTCGTCACGAAGCATTCCTTCCACTTGGTCCCGGATGGCTTTGTCGTTCTCACAGCGATACACGGTAGGGGCTTTGGCGGAGAGGTCGGACGTTCTGGTCTGTTATAATGCGATGCTTGGCAATCGTCGTTTGTCGGACCTTCGGCGCTGACGAGAAACATTCGCTGTAGCTTCGAAGCAGATTGCGGATCTCTTCTTGTCTGTTCCGAGGCAGGGCTGGACTGATATCGAAAGTTGGCGAGTTCTCTTGGTCAGGCAGATCATCTGCGGATGGATCAGAAAGGGCGGAGTCTCGTACGTCGGATATTTCGTCGAAGAAAACAATCGTCGTTCCTTTGTTAACGTGCCGGTATTCTTCGCTGAAGTTAGTCGGCAATACTTCGGCTTGGTCATTGCGGAAATGTGCGATGCCAATTCCTCGGTCTAGCAACAATTTCGTGCTCCCCTCGATGATGGCTTCAATGTTATTGAATTCCGTGGCGACTACGGTGGCGATGGCGCTTTAGCAGAATGGGAAGCTCACTTGTTCCTCCGGGACACAGGGCAACGTGATGTTCCAGAGTTCTCACCGAAGGGATGGCCTCGTTCGTCGAAAGCGTGATCAGCTTGGATCGTAGGTCGATGATCGCCTGGGCTCTAGGGGGGCTCGGTGGTTGTGCAGCCACACAGCCTAACCCTTTCGCCTTCATCATGCAGATTTTTCTGTTCATAGTTCGCGTGGCCATCCCCGCCCTGCTGTCTGCGCGCCCTGTAACCGCAGTGCTTCCCACGCATGCCGATGCCAGAAACATAAACAGCCCCTGCTGCAACCCTGTAGTCATCATCTCGCCATTTCCCGGAACGCCCCTCGGGCAGCACTGTGTATCTACAACAGCAACAGAGTTAACGGCCTCATCTTCAGAGCCCGCAGTGCACACGCAGAAGAGGTCGCGATTGCTCTCGCGGTCTCACGTTCCGATTCAAAATACTTAATCACCGACGGCCTGTCGGAACATCGAACAAGGCTGCACTCCCTTCCTAGCCTATCGAATCTACCAAAATTTCATACGGGATACGGACCCCGCACACCGTTACCTTATACGAGTGTATTGGCCCCTGCTCATCAGGGGTTGGCTGGAAACGGGGCAGCAGACGCAGTCGCCCGCGAACTCTCTCGCCGTTCTGTTTTCTCCTCCTCACCCGATCAGGAACCCCATTTTAATCCGGTCTTTACCTTCAAATATATTACAACCTACTGTCAATATAGTCATCGCCTTTACCCTCGTCCATGTAAAGGCCTCAATAAGGCGGCTGAAAGGCTCCTTCTCCGCCTTCTCACCAATACATTGCTGTGCCCGGCAGCACTAAAACACTTTGACTCCTCCTTTAGCGGCAGCTGCCCGCACTGTGGAGCGGTGTCTTCTGACATCTATCACATGGTGTGGGCCTGCCCCTCCAACCCGGCTATTTCCCCCATCCCCAACCCGGGAGGACTGGGAGGCGGTCCTGCTCGGCTGCCACCACTTACAGGCCCAACAAACCTTAGCGGGCGCGACCGGGCAGCGGCCACCGCCACTGGGGTCCCAAACTAGGGACCTCCACCTAGTGTTTTTAAGGATCGGCCCCTTACGGGCTGATCCAAACATACCTCCTGTCCCTTCTTAATAGTTTTCACCACCACCACCACCACCCACCGTCGTAGACGCGCACGGAAACAAGGTATGTGTGCGACTGACTGTTTGTTTGCATTCCTGACCATCCTCACAAGTTTCATTTGAGGCGTGTCAAGCATTACGGCATGTCCCTCTGACTGGGAGCTAGCTCACAGAATGTGATCGCGATCAAACAGCGAGGTGGTTTTGCTTGCAGTGCAGCCTTGTGAATCTGAAGGATAGGCTTATGTTGCGATGGAGCAGAGAGAGAGAGAGAAAACTTTATTGTCGGAAAAGAAGGGTTCCTGGACGCTTAGCAGAAGGGCCAGGTGGCCGTTAGCTGATAGCTGGCGGCGACCTCTTCGGCGCGCTCGATGGCTCCTGCCTGGACGGCGGGGTCCGAGCTGCGCAAAAATAGATGGGGAAAGGGTACACGAGAGGTGATGCAGGCTTAAAGAACGCTAATTCGCGAATAAGTTCGTTGAAACCTTTTGTACGTGCATTGCATTCGCCGTTCTGTGCTTGAATTACGACTAGGCATGATTGCACAAACTATTTTCCATCATGATGTAAAAAATAGCGCACAGGGAACACAAGAGACGAAAAGTAAACGACGCAGACAAGCGCTAACTCGCAACTGAAGTTTATTGCTGACGCGCGCAATATAAGGTAGTCACTTAAAAACATAAAACAAAAACAACCACAAACAGTCCCTCCTCGAAAGACCAAGTCAGAGGAAAAAATTGAAATTGAAGCATCAGGCGCCACTCATCGCTGTGGAAGATCAGTTAAAAAACCGTTATCAAAAAAGGAATTCAATGCAACGCTGAGGCTAAAAAATCGATTTCACAGTCTGCCAAGTTAACAGAGGGCTCACTGATACACGGATTCCGACATTTCCTAATATGGTGTGCCTCCATTATCTCGCGTACACGCTGATCTCGATGTCTGAAAAGTATGACGGTACTAGAAAAAATCGGTTTGCAAATTTTCCCCTTCTGCTCTTCTTTTTTGCTACATTCCCGGCAATGCTCAGGAAGATTGCCATAATGATCTTTTAGGGAGTTACGGTGTTCAACAAGCCTAACGTTGAGGCATCGCCCCGTTTGTCCTACATAGACAGCTCCGCAGGACAACGGTAGTTTGTACACTACACCCAAGCTGCAGGGAACAAACGGGGCGCGGTGCCTAACGGTGCATCCGCGCTTTTTTCGCTTATCTCCAACACCTTCCTGCCTGTTCCGTATCTGAGAGCATAAACTGCTCAGCTTGCTTGGCCCGGAAAAAACCACCTGGACGCCGTAGCGGCTCCCTACATTCTTTAACCCATGTGCCATTCTATGCACGTAGGGCACCACGCCGACTTTATGCCGCTCCCTTTCAACGTCTTGGGATTTTTGTGCCCTTTTAATCCAACGCACTAGTTTGCCGCACGTCATCGAGATGACATGCATGGGATACCCTGATTCCTTGAGCCTGTTCACCTGAGCAGAGACGCTCTTTTGGAAGGAGTGAATGCACGATTTGGTGATGGCTGCCTTAATGCAGGACGTCGCGATACCATTCTTCACGATATTCTTCACGAATAAACTTCAGTTGCGAGTTAGCGCTTGTCTGCGTCGTTTACTTTCCGTCCCTTGTGTTCCCTGTGCGCTATTTTTTACATCATGAACGTAATCCAACTTGCCCAACTTTCCGCTTTGCTACTTTCCATCATCGTGCGAAGGGGTAGTACATGGCACGGAGGTCAAAACACTTGTCTAGAGCACCCGAGCTGCGTTTTCTACGCTACAGAAGCGGCTGCCAAAGCCAAGGCGGCTATTAAATCGGGAAAGGCGATCATATCCCACGACTGCAGCGTCCTATGCTCAAATCCAGCCCGTTTCGAAAGGTAGTACCGCCTATTGACGCCTTGGTACGCGTCCAGAGCGCGCAGCTGGGATGGGCTCCGCAAATTGGACCACGTGGGGTGCTTTAACGTGCACTGACATCGCACAGTACACGGGCCTCTAGAATTTCGCCTCCATCGAAATTCGACCGCCGCGGCCGGGATCGAACCCGCGTCTTTCGGGTCAGCAGCCGAGCGCCGTGACCACTAAGCCACCGCGGCGGCTAAAAACAATGGTTCCACAAGAATCATTCCGGATGCTACAGAAATCAGGTGCCAGTCAGCTATAGTTCACTAGACCTATAATCTGCAACATTTTCCACATACAAGTCGACGAATACGTTCAAAGGCATGATACGAATTTCACCTGATGGTGCAATAACCAGATTCTTTACCTTTTCCCTTTGAAGCGCGGTTGAGGTGTCCCCCGAGTTGTGAGACAGTTACTGCCCACTTTCCACAAAAAAACAATTTTCGTATTAAAGTAGCGGCGCAACCGTTCGTCGTGCACCGTTGCGGTGCGGGTGGTGTCAGGCGATTTCACTTTGCATATAGCATAGGTCTCTTAGGCTGTAGTCTCGCTCCATACAGCTATTCGAACTGAGTGTCCGAGTGCTTCACTCGGACCTCTATTGAATCAGCATTTGGGGAATAAAGGCGGAATCCATAAAAAAAAATTGGCTGAAGGCTTAGCTTGGTTAAGCCTGGCTGATTGCGAAAGCAATAACACCTGGCTGCGCTTGGTCCTGCTGGTAGTTGGACATGGTTTCCCGTATAGTGCAACTCTGGTCACGACTTGGTTCTGCTAATATAGTTACCTGTACGGACTCACTCTGGACACAACATGGGTCTACTGTAAATGTGCTTTATTTATTCCGATGAACACGCTTTGGTGATCCGTAAAGAAATGGCTTTTGACTCTGAACTTGTAGATGCACCCGCAGCAAGCCGGCGTGCTCGCCATTCTGCAGCATACGCACGTTCCTTCGCCAACCATTGTTCCCTTTCTACGTATGTTTCTTCGGCACGGCGCCGTCGCTTGGCCGCGGCCCACCGTTCCAGCCTCGCCTTGTACGCATCCTCTGACAGCACAGCACTGCGAGGAGCACAGCCGCAGCCCCGTTTTATCCCAGTCTAGCGAGCGCCCTCACTCGGCAGCTGCGCCGGAGCGAAGGATGAGCCTCCATGGATGAGACGAGTTGGGCCCCCAGCTCTCCTCTTGTTGCGACGTCACGTGGTCACGTGGTAGCGTGCCGCAGCTGCGCCGGAGCGAAGGATGAACCTCCATCGATGGCAGAAAAGTGCAAGCAGTATTGCTTTCGAAATAAAACGAAGATAACCAAAAAGTGGCTGTGGTTTGACCAATGGCCACCCCGAGTAGAATTGCGGAAGCAACGGCGCGGCAATCGCAGCGGCGGCAGCACCTCTGCGTCACCCGCGTAGCGGAGGAGCCGGCGGTGGCCCCAGCGCCGCAGCTCTGCGCCGTGTGGCGTCACTTCTGGAGAATGCACTTCTGGCACAGCGGCGACGGCACCTCTGAGTCACGCGCGCAGCGGAGGAGTCGGCGGCGGCTCCGCGCTGCTCTGAAGTCACTCGCGCATGCGCAGTTGGGGCTCTCCTGGGCTCCACGAAATCGCTCACACCTAGCGTAGTGTTGCTTCAGTAACAAAAATAAACCAAAACTGGTTCATAGAAAACGGTTCAGTAGAACCACAAACGCCGAGCAGTGAAAGGTTTGTTGTCTGTACTCGAAAATTCGGTTTCACATGAATTATATATAGTAGGGTGCCGCATGACACAGGAAAGTGAGAACATTTCGCTGTGGGCAATTCTACAGTGTCCAGTGTCAAATATGCCATCTGCATTCGACGCTGTCTAGAACACATCCTCTGCCATCTTGATAGGGCCCCGCTGACGGTGTTTTCATGCTGCAGGCCGTCAGGTGACCCACACACTGAGCAACCGCTGGAAAGCTCAACATGCCCACCGTGTTCTTGGAAGGATGAATGCTGCCGAGAGGAAACTAATCATGAACACGCCCAAGAGCCCCGCAGCTCTCAAACAAGACCAATCAACGGTGCGTCTGATGACGACCCATCACGACTATTGCATACCTGCGAATCTAAAAGACGTCCTGCAATTATGCGAGGGCCATTTCAACCTGACCTCGATGCCTACCGACCGTCTCAGTGAGAAACTAACATGAAAAGTTTTTCTCAGGGTGATACGAGGAGTTCTTGCTTGAGTAAGGCACCTAAAAAGATGCTGTGTTCTGCTTTTCCTGTAGAGCTTTACCGTCACCAAGTGCCATGTTAAAGGGGCATTCGATTTAGCTTTTCTATTCACAAGTGGCAGTTCGCGGGCGTGGACAAATGCCTCCAAAGGAGCACCTCCAGCCAATGGCGTCGGCTGATTCTCAGGACGTCGTATTGCTTGTTATCACTCTGTAGTTTTATAAAAGCAGTCAAAGCAGAAATCTAGGCTAGTTGGTTGTGAATCATATAAACGCAAGACTAGCGCTTAAGATTGTTATTACTCTGTAGTTTTAGAAAAGCAGTCAAAGCAGAAATCTAGGCTAGTTGGTTGTGAATCATATAAACGCAAGACTAGCGCTTAAGATTGTTATCACTCTGTGGTTTTAGAAAAGCAGTCAAAGCAGAAATCTAGGCTAGTTGGTTCTGAATGATATAAACGCAAGACTAGCGCTTAAGACGATAACATAGAGAAAGAATCAGATTGGTGAAAAGCTTGAAGATCCACTGCCCGTACCAGCTCGGCCGTGCTTATGATAGTGTTCCGTATTGATGTCAATAGCAAGACTTCGATACAGCCCGACACGCTATGGTCACACCCTCCAGCTAGTATTTATTAAGTGGTCTACAGTGGCACACGCATTCCAGAAATGATAACTACAGCAACAACGCAAAAGTCTGCAATAACAAGCACGCTTCACACACAAAGTATTTGAAAAACCTAGAAAACCTAACGTCCAGCTGTTGGCATTCTTCCTACCACTTGCGTTTGGAACGTGAGTGTGGTTACGGTAGATGCTCCTTGTGCTAAGTCCCAGTAGTGGCCAGATGCGGCGGTGTTGCTAGCAGGCCTATAGGCTACCCACGATGTCAAGTCAGGAGGTTGGCCACGCTCTTGGAATTACCACTGCCTGCGTTGCTTGCTAATTGGGCATTTCTAACTTGTGCCTTCAAATAGGCGGGGGCAAAGCTTTCTGAGAGCCTGTTCTGGTTGCTTTCTACCTCGGCTGGCATTGTGTGTCCAACGTGCTCATCTCTGTAAGGCTTCAAGCACAGCTTGGATGGCAGTTTGTATGCAGGGGACGATGGTTTGGCTAAGACGCACTGTGGGCCCCGGTCACTCTGACTCACACGTTGTGGAGAGCTGCGAGTACTTCCACGCGTCGAGCCTAGTGATGCCTGCTGCTGTAAGGAGCAAGCGCGCTTCCAGGCCATATCCACTGTTGGCAGCTTGCAGTTGATAGGTTCAGATTTCACAGAAGTCTGGAGCTTGGCAGCACTACTGAAAATGTCACGGCCCCCTTTGGCTTCCATCATACGCTTAATACCTAGCTTCCATTTTAAAATGGATGGTTGAGGGCTGGCTGGGAGCTTATCCTCGTTGGTCTCTGGCATGGCGCGTCCCAGGAGCCTATCCCTGTAGGGCTTCATGCGCAGCTTCGGTGGCAGTTTGAATGCAGGTGGTGCAGAACAAGCTGAGGCGGGTTCTGTGGAGCTGTCACTCTGATTGGCATGTTGTATGGAGTTAAGAGTGTTTTCTTGCATCGAGTGCGTCGGCGCCTGCTGTTGCGAGGGCAGAGCTTCGCTGCCGGAACGAAGATAGCTTGGCACAGGTAGCCCTTGCGCCAGCGCTTCGCTTTCGGTGTAGTAGTTGCCTCGCCAGAACAGGAGCCGTTCTTTTCTCGTCACTTCACGTCCGCGTAGTTCTGCTTCCTGTTTGCACGTGCCGTATGGGGATGCAGAATATCGCTGCATAGTTTCGTAGAACTTTGCATGTGTAGCTTCTAACAGCCTCGGTTGCGACCTGGGCTTTGCTTCCAATAAGTCCATCAGTGGCTTCTCGGCTGGCAGCTCTGCCCCGTTAGACGTTGACTCAGCCGTGGCGCATTCCTCATCTGACTGCTCAAACGTGGACAACTGCATCCTCGTGAGCATCTTGGGGCGGTATGTTCGCTGCAGTCCTTGACTTCGTACACGGAAAAGCGGTTGACTAAGCGGTACCTCCACTGTTTTGGCGCTACAAGAACGACTTCCGGCACTACTTGCCCAGGTAACGTGGCAAGAATCTCTAAACCCAAGTAAAGTGGACTGCTTACTTTTAGGACTGCCATCCTCTGTGTCCAAAGTCTTTTCAACAGGTGATGACCGGAGTGTAGCGTTCGCGAAGCAAGGTCTCTCAACGGCGGTCACCTTGTTTTGAAGCCGGCGTCTTCTCGTTGGCAGCAACGGGTATTGCTGCTGGTCTGCAAGTGCTTTGCTCCCGGGGGTCAGACTTGAACACTCTGTGTCCGCGGGTGCTGTCATGGAGGCAGCGGTATGCTGCGAGGCGAAGACTGTGGCAGCTTGAGCATGGGTGCAGTGTGCTAGCGATGGTCCGGCGTCATCGTGTTGCTGCTGCTGCTGAAGCAGCAGCGCGGCAGCTTTTCTGCGCTGCCACATGAGCTTGGAGGCTTGCGAACGCTGGGGATTAACCGGTCGGACCACTTTGCGCTGGCAAGGCCTCCACTCAGCATCCTCGGCAGCGGACTGCTCGCTGCTGCTGCTGCTGCGTTCGCGTTGCTTCCCATTCTGCGGTTCGTTGTAGGGCAGTTCGGGCAGCTCCATCCTTCACGCCCCTCTGCAGATGGCACGCAGAGGTAGTGCTTGGAAGAAGGTCAGGAGGGAAGCAGCGACGTCGCAGCCGACTGTGGACCTACGGAGCTGGCAAAGACGCTCGCCTGGTACAGTAAGGGGTACACTCCTGGATGTCGTACCCTGCTAGCAACTATGACGTACAGCAGGGTCATCAGGTGGGCGGCCCCGCGTCGATCGAGGGTTCGCCACGAACGCGCGAGCTCGCGCGCTGTCCACGTTGTTTCGTTTTCTTCTTCATACCTGCTAATCAGCCGGAGTATACCTGAGCTCGAACCCGGCCATGGCGGCCGTTTTTCGATGGAGGCGAAACACAAAACGCGTCCGTGCGCTGTGCGATGTCAGGGCACGTTAAAATCCCGGAAATTATTCCCCAGCCCTCTTTCTGTCTTTCCTCTTTTACTCGAACCTTCCTCCCTTTCCTTACAGCGCGGTTCGGGTGTCCACCGAGATGTGAGACAACTACTGATTTTTCAGGTCCCACGAGATGTGAGAAGACGCATCACTGTGCACCCCATTCCGCGGAATATGCATCCCGCATATAACATCGAGAGGAGGAAAGCAAGCGGGGAAGCCCTGCAGAAGAAATGGGACAAGCAAACTAACACCCTTCGCATGCATGGTGGTGGTGAAAAACATTTATAATGCAATAAATATTTACAGAGAGGTGATTGGGGTAGGCCCTATTGGCCCTTTCCCCTAACAAAACAATACTAGGTGGAGCCCCTATTCCGGGGCCCCATTGGCAAGCAACGCCGCCCGCGTCCGGTGAACCAAGGCCTTTTGGGTCTTTAGGTCCTGACAGCCGAGCAGGGCCGCCTCCCAGTCCTCTCTGGTGGGGTTGGGGTTGGGGGGGATAGATGGGTTTGATTGACGCAGCAGGACCAAAGAATGGAGTCATGACTATTGTGGTCTCAACGCCTTCAGGGTCGATGGTGAACTGCGCCTCGGTGAAAACATCTAACCCCACTCACGCAGAGGAGGCAGTTATTGCATTATCTGTAGCATCTAACCCGAACGCCGTTGTGCTGACTAATTCCCAGAATGCCTGTCGCAACCTCAATAACGGATTAATTCACACGTCAGGGTTGTCATTGCTGACTAAGCATCCACCCAACCAAGCCTCAGTCATCTGGTTTCCCGGTCACCTGGAACTACCAGGGGGAAACGAAGCCGCTCACAGGCATGCCCGAGCTCTTCTATACCGGGCGTCTCCCCCTGATGACCATGAAGGGTGCCGCGACCTAATGGGTTTAGCAGTGTATGCTGACAATCTCGCGCCATACAGAACGGCCAGAAAGGAGTACCCAACACCACACAAATCCCTCAATAAGTTAGAAGAGAACACCCTTAGGAGACTACAAACCAACACCTAACACCAGCAAAGTTACACCAGTGGTACCCTACACTATACTCTCCGCAGTGCCCACACTGTGGAGAGGTAGCTAACCTCTACCGTATGGCGTGCGCATGCCAATTTAATCTCTTAGTTTACCCCATTCCAAACCCCTCGGAGGAGCAGTGGGAGGCTATTCTGCTCAGCCATGATCCTGACCGTCAACACTGGCTGGTGGGGAGGGCCAGCGCAGCAGCAGCAGCCAGTGGACTACCGGACTAGGCGGCCCACCCACATGTTCTAAGAATATTGAACAAATAAAGATGTTTTTAATCAATCAATCAACCCTCGAAAAGCAATTTCCCAATTTCGAAATATGGGGGTAGAGACTGAGCGGGGAGCATCGTCATGTCGCAGGAAGTCCGAAGCCAGAAGGCGCCTGCCTTGTAGTTGCCGCCGCGGTGGCTCAGTGGTTATGGTGCTCGGCTGCTGACCCGAAAGACGCGGGTTCGATCCCGGCCGCGGCGGTGGAATTTCTTTGGAGGAGAAATTCTAGAGGCCCGTGTACTGTGCGATGTCAGTGCACGTTAAAGAACCACAGGTGGTCGAAATTTCCGGAGCCCTCCACTACGGCGTCTCTCATAGCCTTAGTCGCTTTGGGACGTTAAACCCTATAAACCAACCAACCAGCCTGCCTTGTAGAGAATTCTCCTAATTTGATATCGGATGTTGGACGCGCGGATTATTTCCTGCAGTGGTGGCAAGGCAACAGAGCATTCAAGTGCAGGCACCCTGTAGTACCTTGGATTTTTTGAGCGCAGCTCTTTGGCGCCCGTTCCTGCGTTTCGCGGCGTCGCCGTCGCCGTTGTTCGTTGTAACCAGCAGTGGACACCCGATTTAAGCTGCGATAATAATGGAACGGGAGCTTGGAAAGCAAAGGAAAAGCACATAACTGCCCTCTTGGAACAG
The DNA here is from genome assembly GCF_055824585.1 of Amblyomma mixtum. Lineage (NCBI taxonomy): Eukaryota > Metazoa > Arthropoda > Arachnida > Ixodida > Ixodidae > Amblyomma > Amblyomma mixtum. The sequence goes on from NC_143013.1 coordinate 106,660,235, forward strand.
TGGACACATCAGTCATGCTTTAGTGACACATGGCCGCTGCATGCGTTGACATTGACAACGTTGTGTCATTTTAAGGAAAGGAAGCGCGATAACTGGCTCCCTGGGTCAGTGGATGCCTGAATCGCGCTTATAGGTACGTGAGGTGATGAGAGCGAGATAAGGGCTACAGGCATTGACAACGTTGTGCCAGAAACGCGGCGCTGAAGCCATAGGCCGTCGGCGTTCGTTGTGTTCATTGGCGTTGGCGTTGACAACGTTTTACACTCCTATCATTCTTAGGAAAGGAAGTGCGCATAACTGGCCCCCTGGGTCAGCGGACGCCTGAATCGCGCTTATAGGTACGTGGGGTGATGAGAAAGATGAGCGCTGCATGCGTTAGCGCTGACAACGGTGCGCGAACTTTCGCGATCAACCATTAACTGCCACCTGCCAGGGTGTCAGGGTAGGTGGTTAAAACTCTTATTTGGTAGAATTGAGTTTGGGAGCTACAGAGTGGCCCCGCTACATGGTCGGCGTCCCTAGTCCGGGACACCGCATTACGAGGCCCCGTCTCTCGCCAGTTTCACCAGTACCCTGCTCGGCTGCCACGACTTACACCCTGGCAGATGGCAGTTAATGTTTGATCGCGAGAGTTCGGTCACCGTTGTCATGCGTGGGTGGCCGCGCCAGGGCGGCGGCCACCGCCACTGGGGTCCCATGCTGGGGACCTCCACCTAGTTCTTGTAAGGATCGGACCCTTACGGGCTGATCCAAGCATATCTTCTGTCCCTTCTAAATAAATGTTTTCACCACCACCAGAGCCCTTTGGGACTCAAGCGAGGAGCAGTTGAGGAGGGCAGCCTCCCATGCCTCTCCGGACGGGGTAGGGGAGGGGGGAGGTGGGGATTTTGATTACATGAGCACACCATGTGGAAGATATCACAGGTCTCCCCACAGTGCGGGCATCGCCCATCCATGTAGGGATCATAATGTTGGATGATTGCAGGATCAAATAGAGTACCTGTCTGCAGGCGCCTTAAAGTTCGCTCCTCCGCCTTACTCAGCCCCTTTGCAGGGGCCGGGAAAAGGCGGTAGTTGTCGCTATAATGCGTAATTATTTCCCTGAACCGCAGCTGCGGCTGGTTAGTCTCCGAGCCAGAAGAGCAGGGAGGAGGAGCCCGGTGAGTAAGCGCTCGGGCCGCCGCGTCAGCGGCCTCATTACCTCGTAAATGAGCGCTGCATGCGTTTTGCGCTGACAACGGTGAGCGAACTCTCGCAATCAACCATTATACTGTCATCTGCCAGGGTGGCAGGGTGGGTGGGGACCTTAATGTATACATATAAAGACAAACACGAATTTCATACCACTTATGCGGGAGAACATCCCGTTCCTCTCGCTCGTAACGCCTCCCACGGCTGTGACAACCACTCGAAATACTTGCACAGACCCGTCTTTGAGAACCAGGCATTAATGCAGCAAGTCGAGCATATATATACATCTATTTCTCCGACCACAAAGCTTCCTTCATGACAATCAAGAACTGTTAGTGGAGTATTTCTATTGTGCTTGAAGTCGACACACATCCCATACCGCCGGTCCGCACCATCCGCGTTCTGGGTATGTTAATACAGAACAACACGCAAAACTCGGAGGCCATTCAGCGCCTCCGCACCACAGCTAATCAGATCAACGGCCTTATCCGCCGCATCAGCACCCGCCGCAGAGGTATGAAGGAGGATGACCTCTGTCGGCTCACGCAAGCTTTCCTCATTAGCAGGATAGTCTACTCCTACCCCTACTATCACCTCCGCCGGAAGGACGAGGAAGCTGTGAACAGCATTATACGTTCAGCGTACAAAGCGGCACTGGGGCTACCTCAGTACGCCAGCACACAGCACCTCCTCCAACTCGGCATCTACAACACGCTCACAGAACTCATAGAGGCACACAAGACCGCCCAACTCCACCGCCTCTCCCGCACTAAACACGGGCGGCTCATACTTGACCGTCTCAACATCAACCCCATAGGCGACGTCCACCCCACGACGCCCATTCCGATAGGGGTCTATAGCCGCCTAGTTATAAAACCAATCCCCAAAAACATGCTACCTGGTCGCCATGATACGCGCCGTCAGCTGAAAGCCCAAGCACTAGATGCCACATACCTTGCCGACGAACACGCAATATACGTAGATGCTGCACAGCAAAGTGCAAACACATACGTGGCTTGTGCAACCACGCCACAGTCTACTCTCGTCACCGCCGCCACAGTACTAGCTCACTCTCCGACAGCGGCAGAAGAAACCGCCATCGCGCTGGCCATCGCTGACCCACGTACGCGCACAGTCCTAAGCGACTCCAAAAGAGCGATACAAAATTACTCGGCAGGTTTTATCTGCCACCCCGCTGCACGCATCCTTCGCGGCTGCACTCTCGACCATAAGATCAACCTGGTCTGGGTACCCGCCCACGCGGGAAACTCTGGAAACGAAGGGGTCGACCGACTAGCCCGAGGACTAACCAACCGGGCGGCCGGCCCCACGGATCCAGACGCTCTTGCCGAGGCTCCCCAGACCTTTGCCGAAATTACCAACCTCTACAGAGAGATGAGACGCCAGTTCCCGCCTCCACACCCCGACTTGAATCGAGCGCAAGCCAGCTTGCTCCGCAGGTTGCAGACGCACTCCATCCTTAGCCATTCTAGACTTTCACTCATCACAGGCGGGGAATATGACCCCGTCTGCCAAAATTGTTACCAGGGAGAAATCGCCACCCAGGCACACATCCTCTGGGGTTGCGCGGGAAATCCGCCCCCTCGAACCTTACTGCCAGCTCCCTCCGAAGAAGGATGGAACCAACTCCTCAAAAGGCCAGACAAGAGCATCCAACTGGCACTCATTTCGTGGGCCCAGGAAGTCGCCCCCACCTGGGTGCCACACCAAGCCCACCTGCCCTAAATCCCTCCAATCTATGGCAATAAAGTTGTTTCTCTCTCTCTCTCTCTTGAAGAAGCAATACGTGTGAAAAATTACAAGTTGTTTGTAATTGCACATACATGTCTTGCTCGAATTCCTTTCCTCAATCTATCGAAAAGCTGGAACAGCTGATCAAAAATAAAGTTGCAAGTTAGCGCCTGTCCTGTCCACTTCTGTGTCGTCCGCGTCCTTTTTGCGCTATGTTTTCGAACAGCTGATGAGCTCAGCGCAAATTTCGCATTAGGAGGCAACGTAATCGTCGGCATTTTTTTGTGTTTATTTCAGAATCCAATTTTCGTTTTTTTTTTAGATAAATGTTTCTGGAAGGAGATTTGTCGGGAAGTGTTCCGTACATCTTTGTATATTGTCACAGATGGGTCCTTAATCACACAGGCTAGGCACAGGCCGCAAACAGAGAAGCAGAGTTCCAGCTCCGAGAGCACGCGAGTTCCTCACTTCTTCGTCCTTTTTCGGCGCCGCCCGGGGACACCTGGCGGCATTATTCCCCCTCCCCCCCGAAAAAGAAAGCAAAAACGTGGGCGCACATTGAGTGAACGGGAGGAAGTAAGCAAGTGAACAAACGGTCACATGCCGCTCAACGGCTGCAGGTACAAATAAAAAGAACACGCGGAAGAGGCTACGTCCCTTACTGCGTACAGTAAGGCTTCATGCGCAGTACGTGCACGACCTCAGGCTGAGGTCGACGGCGCGAACTCGGTAGAGTGCCATCGGGGAGGACTTCATACGTCACATCCGTGATACGGCGCAACACTGTGTACGGTCCAAAGTAGCGGCTCAGGAGCTTCTCCGACAGGCCTGGGCGACGTACTGGGGTCCATACCTACACTTTGTCGTCGGGGTGGTACTCTACGTGCCGATGTCGTTGGTTGTAGCGTTGTGCATCCGTGGCCTGCTGCCGTCGGATATGCATACGGGCCAGTTGCCGGGCTTCCTCTGCATGCCGGGTAAACTCCTCGGCGTCCGACGTGAGCTCCTGGTCGTCAGGGGCCCACGGAAGCATGGCGTCGAGCATTGTCTGTACGTCACGCCTGTAGACGAGGCGAAACGGCGTAAAGCGAGTCGTTTCCTGAAGTGCCGTGTTATAGGCAAACGTCACGTGTGGGAGGATGTCATCCCAGGTCTTGTGCTGCACATCGACGTACATGGCGAGCATGTCCGCTAAGGTTTTGTTGAGGCGCTGCGTGAGCCCGTTTGACTGCGGGTGGTATGCAGTAGTCTTGCGATGGATCGTGTTACTCAGCTGGAACACCTCGTGCATGAGCTGTGCAGTAAACGCAGTGCCTCTGTCGGTGATTACGGAAGACGGGGCGCCGTGTCGTAAAACGATGTGGTGTATGAAGAAATGCGCGATTTCCGAGGATGTGCTGCGCGGCACCTCCTTGATTTCCGCATAGCGCGTCAAATAATCAGTCGCAACTATAATCCACTTATTGCCAGATGCTGATACAGGAAATGGGCCGAGAAGATCAATGCCAACTTGGCCAAAAGGTGTGCGAGGTGGTTCAATTGGATGGAGCAAACCTGCAGGCTTTAGCGGTGGAGACTTACGACGCTGGCACTCACGGCAACCTCTGACGTAGCGATGGATGGTCGCTGCAAGTTTAGGCCAATAATAGGCCTGACGCACTCGGGCGAGCGTGCGCGCAAATCCCAAGTGGCCAGATGTGGGCTCATCATGACACGCTGAAAGGATGTCGTCGCGGAGGTCTGATGGCACGACTAGGAGGTAGGTTCGGTCACCGTTACGTGACTTTTTCTTGTAGAGTACGCCATTGCAAATACAAAAAGAGGACAGGTGGCGGGAAAAGGGTCGAGGTACGTTGGAAGCATGGCCCTCTAGGTGAGTGAGTGAGTGAAAACTTTAGTAGCTCTAGATTCGGTTGTGTTCGGCGGTTTTGAGATGGCTTCGTCCATCTTGCTCAAAGGTCGGTTGCCCTTAGTCCAGGGCTCCGCTGGATGCTGCTGCCAGTTTTGATCGCCGAATCAGACCTTCTTGGTCGACCCGGCGATCGCTGGAGAGCACTCCCTCCCATTGCTCCGCACTCGGGTTTGTTATCACTGGTACCACGCTTATCCTCTGGCATGCCCACGTTATGTGGTACAGCGTGGGGGGTTCTTGGCACCAAGGGCATTTGTCATTGTATTGTGTTGGATATATTTTGTTGAGTACGTGTAGGTTCGGGTAGGAGCCCGTCTGTAGCTGCCTCCACGCGACAGAGTCCTCTCTGCTAAGGGAGTTGTCCGGTGGTGGATACCGCTTTCTGCAGCCCTTGTAATAATTTAGTATCGCCGAATAATCTTGGGGTACAGGTTCGTTCCCCTCGAGGTCGCCTACGTTGGATGCTCGGTAATACGTGTACCCTCGAGCTATCCTGTCCGCCTCTTCCGTATGTCCCGGCGTCCATACTATCGTATGCCTGATTGGTTCTTTGTTTGTTTGTCGTTGTGTTATGTGGCCCCCAGAGCGGAGTATGCGGAGCGCTCTGTGCCCTATTCTGCCGCGTAGGTAGTTGCGGCATGCTGTTTGTCAGTCTGTAAGGATTTTTAGAGACCATTTAGACCGATAGCCCTCCGCTGCCGCTAGAGCGACGGCCGCTTCCTCAGCCTCGACTATCGTACAGTCTTGTAGTGATGCGCTGGTGATCTCGCGTAGGGTTGAGTCAATCACCGTTGTTACCGCATTGCTGTTGTGCTGCCCCGCTGTTCTGGTGTATGTGGCTGCGTCCACGTATACCGTCGTTTCTTGGGGTGCTAATGTCTTTTGTAGGTATTCAGCCCTTGCCTCTCTGCGTGCTTTGTGTAGGTTGGGATCCATGTTCCGGGGTATTGGCGTTACTTTGAGTGTGTTGCGATATTCGTCCGGAATTGTTTCTGTCCTCCGTATTTCTTGAATTTGATCGGCGCGGCCCAGTTTCTTTAGGAGCTCCCTGCCAGATGGGGTCTGTTGTAGTCTGCGCAGTTGGGAGACTAGTTGTGCCTCTCTCAATTCATCGAAAGTGTTGTGTAGTCCTAGGGCTAGGAGCTTTTCGGTTGAAGTGCTGTGAGGAAGGTGGAGTGCGGTTTTGTAGGCTTTGCGTAGAATCACGTCCGCCTGTTGTACCTCACTCTTGATGGAATTGTAGTAGGGGAGGCTGTATGTCACTCGGCTGACTACCAGGCTTCTGACCAACTTGAGTGTGATTTGGAGTAAGAAATTTGTCTGATCTGAGCTCCCCCAGGCCAATCGTTGCCGTTCTGTTTGAGAGGAAGCCTTTGACGTAGCCGTAGATTCTCCTTCCGCAGTTCAGGTCGTTCATGCCCGTAAGGATAGCCTCGTGACTGACATTGTCAAAAGCCCCCTTGATGTCCAATGCCAGTATTATGTTTTCTCCGCTCTTGGGGACGTTCCCAAGTACTTCTTCTAGGTGATCCATGACAGACCGCAGGTAAGCGTCAGCACGCTGCCTTGCCACCAAGTCCGAACTGCTGACCACACTTAGGAAACGATTGTCGTCATCTGTGCTGTCATCAGCTTGCTCGACGGGTGCGCGCGAGAGCGTGTCGGCATCTTCGTGTTTACGTCCGGACTTATAGACAATTGTATAATCAAATTCCTGAAGGCGAAGGCTCCAGCGTGCCAGGCGGCCTGATGGGTCCCTGAGATTGGTCAGCCAGCACAAGGAATGGTGGTCTGTGACGACTTTGAAAGGACGACCGTAGATATAAGGCCGAAATTTCATCGTGGCCCAGATGACGGCGAGGCACTCCTTTTCTGAGATGGAATAGTTGATTTCGGTGTGCGAGAGTGTGCGACTCGCATACGCGATCACACGTTCCACGCCTTCTTGATGCTGAACGAGGACGGCACCAAGCCCAATATTGCTAGCGTCGGTGTGTATCTCGGTAGCAGCCTCCTCATCAAAGTGAGCAAGCACAGGGTATAGTGTACAGCCGTCGTCGCAGCTCTGTGAAAGCAGCCTCTTGCGCGGCAGTCCAGACGAACGGTGTATCTTCACGCGTTAAGCGGGTCAAGGATTCAGCGATGTTGGAGAAGTCTGCGATAAAACGGCGGTAGTAGGCGCACAAACCCAAGAAGCGCTTGACCATAAAGGGAAGTTTATTGTAACGGCCAGACGTGACAGTAACAAATGAGGCAAACAGTTCAGAGTGGACATAAGGGTAACGTGGCAAAACTTCGCGACAAAGCAGTAAACACAAACACTGCACTCACATAAGCGCATAAAACATAGGCAACGCCGAGACACTTCGCGACAAACACTTCACGAAAGCACATAGCAAAACACTGACCGGGTATCCCCTGTCACTAAGAAAATCCGACAACAAAGGTAGGGGGAGGGGGGGGGGGGGGTCTCGGCCCCTTAGCCTGTACACTAGTTACACATCACACTTTCTCACTCCAGGAGGAGAGTGGGGGGGGGGGGGGGGGACTCGGTGCGAGACTCTCGTCACTGTCGCATACAAGAAAAGTACAACAAACACAAAATGCACTAATAGAGCAGAGCTGGCAGGCCAAGCCTGCCATCTCGCACAACATAAAACCTTGTATGCCAGCGCTGCAGAAACCGCTCCTCTCCGTCTAGTGCGAGTCGGTTAGACAAGTATTGCCACAAGAGGAGGCGGAGGTTCCGCAGCGCTGGATACATCGCTCTCGCCGGCTGCCTGCGGGCTTCAGCAAGGCAGCGGCGTCGCCACAGCACAAACAATGCGCAAACAAAAACAAGTTTGCCAAAGTGGCTCCGCGGTTGTCGGACACCTGGGCCGACCCGCACAGAAAACATGCGCTGTACCAGCCGCCACGTAACTTTGGCGACCGAGCACTGAAAAAAGGTATGTCGCGCCGTTTAAGGGGCGCCACAGTTAGGACACCGACTATCCGGTACGACCCCCCCAGGAAGCGAGTCGCGATCGGGTGGGCAAGACGCCCCAGCGCCTGCGCCACTCAAAGTCGCGGGCCTGCGCGGGCAGTCGACTTGTGGCCCACGTTCGCCATTTGCCCACCGCTGTGCGGCGTTGGTCGTCGGGACCCAGCCGCGCGCACGCGATCAGCTCACTGAGCCTCGACGGTGATGTCTCTATCAAGTCTACGTCGGGTAGGTCGGCCTCGACCGCCCTCTTGAAACCGGCCGCGGCTCTGTAAAAGGGCAGCGGCCGCTCTGCTTGCGGGCCTAAATGGCGACCCGGGGCGAAAGCGCGTCGCGCTGTGCTGAGCCAGTACAGCAACAGCGAACGCCCCGGGTACGCCTCGTCGTCAACAAGTGCAGCCACCAACTTGGCACTGAAAGCGCGGGCGACTGTCGCCACGCAAGGTAGCCCCAGTCCACCCCGAGACATTGGGAGCTGGCAGAGGTTACGTGCAACCTGAGCGGTGCCGCCGTCCCAAATGAAAGCGCCCACAAGGGTCGCGAGGCGGGCCTGCGCTTTCTTTGTAGTAGGACGGGGAAACTCGGCTACGGCGGCAGTTTTCTCGGGGTCGGGTTTTACACCGTCGGCGCTCACAACATGGCCAAGAAACTTGAGCTCTTTGTAGCCAAAGTGGCACTTCCCGGGTTTAAGTGTCAAGTCGGCAAACCGCAGGGCATCCAGCACGGTCCGCAGTCGTTCAAGGCGTTGGTCGAAGGTTTCTGAAAACACCACCACGTCATCTAGATAAACTAAACAGGTTTGCCATTTGAGGCCAGCCAGGACAGTGTCCATCATCCGCTGAAACGTCGCAGGCGCTGAACAAAGGCCGAAGGGCAACACCTTAAATTCATATAGGCCGTCGGGTGTGATGAAGGCAGTTTTTTCGCGGTCTCGTTCATCAACCTCAATCTGCCAATATCCTCTCTTTAGGTCGATCGATGAAAAATACTTGGCGCGGCGAAGTCTGTCGAGTGAGTCGTCGATGCGAGGCAGCGGGTAGACGTCCTTTTTCGTTATGGCGTTCAGCTTACGGTAATCAACGCAAAAGCGCAAAGTCCCATCCTTCTTCTTTACCAGAACAACAGGCGACGACCACGGGCTCTTAGAATGCTGAATTATGCCGTCTGTAAGCATCTCCTTCACCTGCGTTTGGATGGCGTCGCGTTCCTTCGGGGAAATGCCGTACGGCTGCTGTCGTATGGGGCGAGCATCATCGGAAGTGATGATTCGATGCTTTGTGACCGCCGTTTGCCGCACTTTCGAGGAGGATGCGAAGCAGGTTTGGTATTGAAGCAGTAGGGCGCGTAGATCGCGCTGTTGAGTCGCTGATAGCCCGGAGCTAATATCGATACCATCCAGGGACGTGTCCGGTTGTACCATGCCCTCGGACGCAAAACACTCAGTAACATCTGCCAATTGGTCGGACCACGCGATGGAAGTAGCTCGGAAAAGGCGACGAGGTTCGTTGGTAAAATTAGTAATCAGGAGCTCCGACCGACCGTTATGGAGGTGGACAAGGCTTCGGGCCGAGCAAATGCCGTGTGTAAGTAGCAAGGAAAGGTTGCCCTCGGCGACTGCAGGTCCGTCACGTAGCCTATCATCGCATTCAACTCTTGCAAAAACACTGCGGCGGGATCAAAACACTCTCAGTGGAAATACGAAGGGCGGAGCTGCGTTGACGAACATCGGAGGTGTCGTCGGCTTTCGCTGTAGAAAACGTAACGGTTCTGTTCCGCAGGTCGATAACGGCACCATTCTCACGGAGAAAATCTACGCCCAAAATCAGGTCACGAGAACAGTCGCGGAGCGCCAGGTAGCTCACTACGAACGTCGAATCGATGATCTGGACCCTAGCCGTGCACTGTCCAAGCGGAGTAATGATATGGCCCCCCGCCGTCCGGATCTGCATGCCAGAGCAGGGAGTCGTGACTTTCTTGAGAAGCGCTGCCAATTTGCCACTAATAATTGAAAACTCTGCTCCTGTGTCCACCAACGCGCTAATGCTGTGACCGTCGAGAAGCACGGGTATGTCGAGTGAGAATCGCTCCTTTAGATCCCCTGTTGTCGTCGACGTCGACAAAGCTCTATCATCGGATGTCGGCGTCGTCAGGGGGTCCTTACAGCATCGATATCCAGCGACCGCGCCCCCGGAGGTCGCTGTCTTCAGTTTTCCCGGCGAGGACTGGGCGAGCGGTCCGCTGTCGCTCGCGAAAAGTTCTGCGGATTCGGTGAAAATGATGACCGGCGAGGGGACGGTGATCGGGACTGACGGCGCGCCATGGACCACATAGGCTGCTGCGTCACGTACTCTTCAATCGCAGGGGGCCGTTGACCAAATCGGGGTCTTGGCGCATCGGGGGAAAAACCCTGCAGGCCAAGTTCACGATATGGGCACCGCCGGAACAGGTGACCGGGCTCCCCACAATGGAAACACAAACGTCGTCGGTCTGGGCCACGCCAGACGTCCGTTCTGCGCAGGGATCGTCGGTCACTCGGGATGTGCTGCACTGGCTGCACGGAGGGTAGCGGGACGTCGTGATGGGCTTGAACAAACGCCGTTGCATTTGGGGCAGGGCGTTGTAAAGCGTCAGCATACGTCGGGCGGCAGTAGTCCGTCTATATAGGCTGTGCAAATGCCGCTGGATTCGGGGCAGGGCGTCGCAGAGCTTCAGCGTACGTCGGGCGGTAGTAATCTGGCTGTACTGGCTGTGGTTCGCAGCGTAGTAACTGTGGCCTGATAGCCTGCTGCGCCTCGTCGCGGATAACGCCCATAAAGAAGCTGGCCGTGGTCTGCGACGTACCACAGATCTTCTGTAGCTCCTCACAGACGACAGTGCGGATCATGTCACGGAGGAAGTCGGTATTGGTGTTGAACGCCGGGAGAGGCTCCGTAACAGAAGCAGCAAGGACTGGCCGGTCGTACGCGGTGGAACGCTGCCGGAGAACCTGCTCCATCGTGACAGCCTCTGCTAGAAACTCGGCAACAGTGCTTGGGGGGCTGCGCACGAGGCCGGCGAAAAGCTGTTCTTTCACACCACGCATTAGGTGGCGCAGCTTTTTGGCTTCCGACATGGCTGGGTCAGCCCGTCGGAAGAGACGCGTCATGTCTTCGACGTACATGGTAACCGTTTCATTGGTCATCTGCACGCGGTACTGCAGGGCCCGTTCAGCTCGCTCCCGACGATCAGCGCTGACATACGCGGCGAGCAATTGACGTCGAAACTCATGCCGTGACAAAAGAGCGTCCTCACGGTTTTCGTACCACGTCCGAGCACCGTCCTCCAAGCTGAAGAAAGCGTTCCTCAGTTTCGCGGCATCATCCTACTGGTTAAATGCTGCGACACTTTCAAACTGGAGGAGCCAATCTTCCACGTCCTCCAGCTGAGTCCCGTGAAAGGATTTTGGTAGCCGTGGGTAGTGGAGGGTGTAGTACGCGGCGCCTTGCATGACTGGTTGAGGGGCAGGCGCCGAGGTAGTGTCAAATGGCCTGAGCTCAGGAGGCAGCCGGCCAGGTGCCGAGGTAGCCTCCAACAGCCCATGCTCAGGGGGCAGTCCTAGATTGCCGCGACTGACCCGATGCACTGGCGTGTCGATAGGGAGAGGTCTGGGGTCATTGGTGTTAGGAGGGGTGTGCGACATATTCCAGGGCGATGTACCCCGCACCTTCACCACAAATGTCACAGATGGGTCCTTAATCACACAGGCTAGGCACAGGCCGCAAACAGAGAAGCAGCGTTCCAGCTCCGAGAGCACGCGAGTTCCTCACTTCTTCGTCCCTTTTCGGCGCCGCCCGGGGACACCTGGCGGCAATATTGCTTCGGTGCTGTTTTCGGCAAGCAATACCTCACAGCAAGCCAGCGAAGCGATTTCTCGTTACGCCTATTCTCGTGTGAAGGAAAGACTGGGATTTGTGTTGCGCGCGAAGGAAAGACCGGGATTTGCATTGTGCGTGAATGAATTATGGTTACTGAAAAAAACGAAAAAGTGCAAAGTGTGCCCTGTTGTGGTACTCTTTTTTTTTATTTATTGCCTGACTTCGGCAAGAACCACAGTACACAAATACACTTACAGAGCGCAATGAGCAATAATTAACAACACTATCCGCCCGGGGGTGCGTGGCTTCATCATATTAAAACTCCTTAAGCGTCACCAAAGGCTCGACTCTTTCGAGCCACTCGGGAGCTTCAGGAGCAAGTTTCTGAACTTCAATATACTTATGCATGCACTCCCGAAAATAGATCCGTGCTGGCCGTGCATCAGGATCGCAATGATATCCTGCCATTCTGGAGCGCCAAATACAATGGAGGCCCATTAGCATAATGAGGTCGAATGGTGTCCCATCCTCACTCTCTACAGGCAAGTACCGAATACCATGAGCGTCGAGCGGAAATTCCTTTTTTAAAGTCCGTTGCAAAATGTCCCAAAAGTATACCCCCTCCCAACAGTGCAAAAAAACGTGGTCTATTGTTTCTGGTTGTTTACAAATTAAACAATGTGATCCCCAAGGTAGAAATAACTGCTTCCTTTCCAAGAATTCCTTTACTGGTAGTGTTCCGGTATGTAATTTAAAGAAAAAAGTTTTTGCACTTGGCGGCACCTGCATCGCCTTCACACGCTTAAGTACGTCGCGTCCCTGGCCTCCATTGTATAAGGCCCTGTACATAGGTTGTGGAAGAACTACATCGCACAAATCTTTATACAACTTCTTCCTGCTAACAGAAGATAAATATTCATACGAAAATCGAACAGACAGGAATCGAACACTCACGACAACCTCTCTAAAGTAACCAAAAATACATCCCGAGAACCTTTCGGTTGTGACAACAAAGTCCGGCAGTGCATTTCCGAGCCTTAATTGGCACACAGTGCGCAAAAACGGATCGCTTACATCGCGCACAAAACAAAATCTGCTTACAATCTGCCGCAGAAATAAGTGTCCCAGACTCAGGCCGCCATCCTTCACCCGCCTAAACAAATTGGTCCGGCTACAGCGTTCCCAGTCCGCAGCCCACACAAAAACGGCAAAGATCCGGTGCAGTCTCTGTACGTTCATCCTTGCACAATGCAACACTCGCATCACGTACCACAGCCTAGACATAAAAAACAGATTGCACACTGTGGCCCCTGCGAAAATTGAAAGGTGTCGCCCCTTCCACCCTTTCACGCGTGGCCCGCGTCTGTGCTTTCCAGCACGAATCGCCATCGCGACAACCGTCCAGTGGAACGCCCAAGCACCCCACTGGGGCCGTCACCCAGGACACGCTTGCAAAACTGCCGGGCCTCGTTGGCCATTCCCCGTGCCAAAGCCCCAGGGACCCCGACCAATTCACCCTACTACCGGTGATCCCGGTGAACTCCTTTACGCATGCCACGGCCCCGGCTACACCCTCCCGGTTCACCGCGAACACCGCGACATCATCCGCACAAGCCAGCAGCCCAACTTCTGCTGCCTGCAGCTGGAATCCTCGAATCCTTTCACCCTCCATGACACCCAAACACAACGCCTCAATGTAAATGCAGAACAGAAGAGGGCTGAGGGGACAACCCTGGCGCACCGAACGCTGCAGGCCAATGGGGGCCCCCAAACTCCCACTCACAATCAATCCTGTCGTGCAGCTCCGGCACGCCAAGGCCACTCCCTCACAAACAATGGACCCCAAATTCACATGGTCGAGCATGCAGAACAGGATATCGTGCGAAACACAATCGAATGCCTTCTCAAGATCTAGCTGAAGGATGGCTAGTTGTGGTACTCTCTGCTGAATGTACAAACCAGACTTCACGGATTCGATCCCGGCCGCGGCGGTTGCGTTTCACACCGTGGTTTCGGACCATCGGACTGTCTTGCTAAGAACCGTCCTAAGAACCACCGCTGTCCCCGCTCCCCCATTGCCATTGAACTGAATGGTGACCCGGTTAGTGAGTGAAAAACATTTATTGCTCCAAAAATCAGGTTTTAGCGGTGGGCCGATGTCGTCATGTCTTCGGCCTCTTCACAAGGTCGGCGCCCCTATTCCAGGGCACCGCTGAGTCTTGCTGCTTCGCAGCCGTGCTACACCCTTTGGGCCGTGAGCTCGCTGCTGGTCAGCAGGCCCTCCCATTGTTACCTGAGGTTGGCACCCTACGTGTATTGGGCCTGCACATCCAGAACAATGGCAAAAACACCACCACTCTGAAGAAACTCAAGCACGTTGTAGGCGCGATATCGCACCTCATCCGCAGGGTTTCGGGACATCATAGAGGCATGAAGGAGCGTGACCTATGTCGCCTCATTCATGCCTTTGTCCTCAGCCGTGTGCTGTACACTACCCCATACTTACAACTATCCAAACATGACATAATCATTTTGGATGCTTTGATTCGCAAGGCATTCAGAGTAGCACTTCATCTTCCCCTCAACACACCCACAGACAGATTACTAGGCTTGGGCCTCCACAACACGATCGGAGAACTGGTGGAGGCCCACCGACAGGCCCAATACATCAGGCTCACAAGAACCTCCACAGGTCGGTATATCCTGGACTCCCTCGGAATCAGAATACCGGCCAACGACCCAACCCTCCTCCCCATCCCACGATCCCTTCACCGGGAGCTCCTCATCAGGCCGCTCCCGAGGAATATGCACCCGTCCCACCATGAGCAGCGCCGCAGAGCCCGCGCGAAGGCACTCCATCGAGCGTACGGCTCCGAGCCGGACGCCGTATGGGTGGACACTGCCTGCACGGGTGATGAAGCGACAGCAGCTGTGGTGGACTCCTCTTTATCTGCCCTCATCACACTACCTCTCCCTCCAGACACCTCCCCAGAGGCTGCAGAAGAAGCCGCCATTGCACTTGCTATCACCCGCACGGAATCCCGGTACATTTTCAGTGATTCAAAAACTGCGTTTCTAAATTTTGCTCGAGGCCGAGTTCATGTCCCTGCTTTTGGCATACTGGACTCGCCCGATGCACCCCCGCCCCGCCAAGTGGAGCTGATATGGGTGCCTGCGCACTCCGGGAATCCCGGAAACGAGGCCGCCAACCTTTTAGCCCTAGGTTCTTTAAACCGGGCTCAGGTGGCCTCGGATGCGGGATTCACGAAGGAGCGCATGCACTCATTCAGTGAGCTGACCCAGGTATACAGAGCCTCACGCCAGCTCTACCCTCCGCCCCACCCCTCCCTAGATAACAGACACGCAACACTGGCGCAGATTACAGACACACTCTCCCCTCGCCCCTTACCCTAGCCCACTATCATCCCTCCTTCCCTACTCCGGCATGCGCCCTATGCCCAGAACCCTTCGCTTCTTCCCTCCACATCCTTTCCCTCTGCCCGGCGGACCCTCCCCCGCGGTACCTAGAGAACCTCAAGACCTGGGAGGACTGGGAGCCCCTGCTGCGCTCGGAGGACCCGGCCGTGCAGACCATCGCCACCGGCCGGGCTGCCAGTGTTATGGACCTTAGGAACACATACTCTTGAGTGGAGTGGGGTCGTGCGGGGACCCTGGGGCGTGCCCCGAATTCCTGTTGTAAAAAAGTTTTCTTTCTCTCTCTCTCGATGGAGGCAAAACGCAAAGGCACCTGCATGCTGTGCGGTGTCAGGGCACGTGCAAGATCCACAGGTGGTCGAAATTATTCCGTACCCCTCCACTACGCCAAGTCTTTTTCTCTATGTCATCTTTAACTCCCACTTCCTACCCTACCCTCGCGGCGCGGTAGAGGTGTCCACTGAGAAACAAGTCAGTTACCGCCCCATTTTCTTTCCTTAAAAACCACCAATTTTATTTCTGTTTCTTCTTTACGCTCCTTTTGCAGCAACGCTGTGAGCGTCGTTGAAATTTAATCGAAAGTATTATTGGCCATTACAAGAAAAGCCAGCAGCGTGTGTGTTCGTGAGCGTACAGAATATCTCGCAGATGGTATAGAAAATCCCAGCAATGGCAAGAAAAATAGGGTGACGTCATGACACACAGTATGACAAACATAGCAAGCCGAACACCGTCACTTCTTGTTGCGACTGAGAGAAGGATGAAAAGGAAAGTGCACGGGCCTGCCGACTGGCTCGAGCCGGGATATACTTCTGCAGCTCCACCACGACATTTTAGATCCTGTAGAATGTCCCCACAACGACAAGGTGGTCCTGGCCTTGGATCTTAAAGGCGCATTCGACAACGTCAAACATGAAGTAACCCTGGACCACCTCAGTAACACCAACTGTGGCCACAAAACATTTCATTACATAAGACAATTTCTTACAGACCGTCAAGCCTATATACGCATACAAAATGCGGAACACGGGCCATACACCATCGGCTCGAGGGGAACACCTCAAGGCGCGGTCCTGTCTCCCCTGCTCTTCAATTTGGCAATGCTTCGTCTTCCCTCCAAATTGTCTTCTCTGCCCGAGATACATCACGCTCTTTATGCGGATGACATTACAATCTGGGCCACGCAAGGTAACCTGGGCCACATGGAGTCCTGCCTGCAAGCAGCGGCGACCTTAGTCGACGACTACGCGGCCTACTGCGGACTCCAGTGCGCCCCAGCTAAATCAGAATTTGTGCACATACGTCCCTCTCCTCGGGACACAACACCGCTTCGCGTCAGTCTCCCCTCGGGACCGATCCGGGAGGCCAAGGAGATCCGCGTCCTTGGCCTCTTCATACACCACCAACGCAGAGTCGACACCACCCTAGCCAAACTTCGCACGGTGGGAGACCAGGTGGGCCGCATGGTCCGCCGGGTCTCCAACAAGCGGGGCGGATTACGAAGCAAGGATGCACTGCGGCTTGCCCATGCTTTCGTAACGAGTAGAATCCTCTACTCAACTTCCTACTTGCACCTGCGCAAACACGATGATGACCAACTGGAGGTCATCCTGCGGAAAGTCATCAAGCGGGCTCTCGCTCTCCCGCTCACCACGTCCAACCAGAGGCTTCTGGCCTTGGGCGTGGTGAACACATTTAGGGAGGTTCGAGAAGCCCACTTAGTCAACCAATACACGCGTCTTGCACAGACCACGTCCGGTCGCAGCCTCTTGGACCGGCTACACATCAAACATGACTACCACATTGAGGAAAGGGAGAGAGTGCCAGAACCATGGAGACGCGCCCTCCGGGTCCGACCCCTTCCCCGCAACATGTCCAGAGAAGACCATAGCGGTCGTCGCCAGGCGCGCGCGGAAGCGTTGGCGCGATACTATGGTAACCAAGAACACGTGTATTACGTGGACGTTGCCGGCCCACACCACGGGGGGTGGTACACGGCCGCAGTCGTACACAACACAAACACAGTTAACGGGCTCACTTTCAAAGCCTACAACGCAACACACGCGGAGGAGATTGCCATTGCTCTGGCTCTCACGAATCCCAAGTCAAAACACACCATCACCGACTCGCGAGGGGCCTGTCGGAACTACGAGTTGGGCTGGGCTCCCCCGCTTGCCTGGCGCATACTGGAATATAGCTGTCGATGCGAAGATCCAACTCCACGCAACCTGATTTGGGCCCCCGGTCACCAGGGACTCCAGGGAAACGAACAGGCCAATCAGGCCGCCCGCGCACTCTCTCCCCGGACTATCTCCCTGTCCTTAGAAGGGTACTCCCAATCAGACAATCTGGCCCTTACATTCAAACAAATCACCGATTACTACAAGGAGGAGCACCGGCGCTACCCGGCCCCTTGTAAGGGTCTGGATCGCGCTGACGAGCGCCTCCTCATCAAAATTCTTACTAACACTGTACTGTGCCCAATACATCCTTTGATGGCGCGTGCCAGTTCTGTGGGGAGGTGGCTGACACCTTCCACATGGTTTGGGCGTGTCAATCAAATCCATCTATCCCTCCCAATCCCAACCCCACCAGAGAGGACTGGGAGGCGGCCCTGCTCGGCTGTCTAGACCTAAAGAGCCAAAAGGCTTTGGTTCAACGGACGCGGGCGGCGTTGCTTGCCAATGGGGCACCGGAATAGGGGCTCCACCCAGCATTGTAAGGGGAAAGGGCCAATAGGGTCCTACCCCAATCACCTTTCTGTAAAAAACTTAATTTCCCATAAATGTTTTTCACTACCACCACCACCACCACCACCACCGCGGCCACGTGCAGATAGAGGAGAGTTAAAAGATCAGAGGAAAGAGAAAAAGAAAGAAAAGACGCGAGTCGCAGCAACAACCGCGTCCGCCGAGGCGGACGCTGGCTGAAAAAATGGCCTGGCTTAGCTTATGGTGCGAAGCATACCGCCGGCGGAGGCTGCGCGTCCGCAAGCGAGCGCACGAGTTGAGCCCCAGCTTTCACAGCTGTTGTGACGTCAGCGCCCCTAGCGGAAGGAGCGGGAGTTGGGCCGCCAGTGGAGGCTGCGCGTCCGCAAGCGAGCGCACGAGTTGAGCACCAGCTTTCACAGCTGTTGTGACGTCATATCACGTGGTGCGCTGATGTAGGTCAAATGGTAGCTACGCGGCCGTGCGGTGGTGGTGGAAAACATTTATTTACAGATAAACTTCGGGAGGTGAGGTATGAGCTGACCCAAAGGGGGCCAGCCCTCACAAGTACTAGGTGGAGGTCCCTAGTTCGGGACCCCAGTGGCGTCGGCCGCTGCCCGGGCTCGCGCGACCAAGGCCCGTTGGGCCTGCAGGTCAGAGCAGCCGAGCAGGGTCGCCTCCCAGTCCTCCCGGGTTGGGTTGGGGTGAGGGGGGATAGCAGGGTTGGAGGGGCAGGCCCACACCATGTGGTAGATGTCCGAAGACTTCTCCGCACAGTGCGGACAGCTGCCAGAGAAAGAAGGGTCAAAGTGTTTTAGAGCTGCCGGGCACAGCAAAGTATTTGTATATAGGCGAAGCAGAAGCCGCTCCTCCGCCTTTGAGAGACCTTTACACGGGCGGGGATAAAGACTATGGCCAGATTGATAAAGTAAAGAAATGTCTTTAAACGAGTAAGCTGGAGTGAATTCGAGTTCCTGATCGTCGGGGTCGGAGGGGAATGTCCGGTGAGAGAGCGCGCGGGCGGCGGCGTCAGCTGCCTCATTTCCCTCAAGGCCCATGTGAGCAGGAGCCCAAACGATACGCCGGTGAGCGGGGTCCCCGGTATAGACGCTGTTTTGGAGAATGCGGTAGGCTAGATACGGTACCCAGCCCTGCTCGACGTTCCGACATGCCCCTCGCGAGTCGGAAATAATTGTTTTTGAATTGGAATGAGATGCAGCCAAAGCAATGGCGACCTCCTCCGCGTGTGTTATGTCACGGGCTCGGAAAGTAAGGCCGTTCACTGTTTTGGATTCGTGGACGACTGCGGCCGTGAACCATCCCCCATGGTGGGGGCCGGAGGCATCCACGTAGAATACGCCGGGTTTCGATGCATAGTGGCGGGCCAGGGCTTCCGCCCGCGCCAGGCGCCGGCCATTATGGTCCTCACGGTTCATGTTCGCGGGAAGAGGGCGCACGTGGAGGGCGCATCTCCACTGGGATGGAATACGTACGCGCTCTTCCATGAGAGTGGTGTGTTGGATGTGTAGTCGGGCAAGAAGGCGGCGACCCGACGATGTCTTCGAGAGACGTGTGTATTGGTTGGTCAAGTGAGCTTCCCGGAGCTCCCGAAATGTGTTCACCATGCCCAGCCCCAGGAGGCGCTTGTTGGAGGTGGTCACGGGGAGGTCCAGAGCCCGCTTAATAATTTTGCGGAGGATGACTTCGAGTGAATCCTCGTCTTGCTTCCGCAGGTGGAGGTATGGAGTCGAATATAGAATTCGACTGGTTACAAATGCATGCGCCAGCCGCAAGGCGTCCTTACATCGTAACCCCCCGCGCTTGTTAGAAACCCGGCGGACTAAGCGGCCCACCTGGTCCCCCACCTGACGGAGTTTGACCAATGTTGTTTCTGACCGTCTGTCTTGATGTATAAAGAGCCCCACTACCCGGACTTCGATTTTTTCAGGGATTGGACCTGTCTCAAGAGACAATGAAATTTTGGCTGTGCACTTTGGTGAGGGGCGTATGTGCACAAATTCAGACTTTTGGGTGGAGCACTGGAGGCCGCAGCGGCGAGCATAACGGTCCACTATGGTCGCCGCCTCCTGCAGGTTGGCCTCAATGTCTCCAAGGCAACCCTGTGTGGCCCACAGGGTGATGTCATCGGCGTACAGCGCATGCTGTACACCGGTGACAGCGCCCAGCTGGGCCGGTAGGCGCATCATAGCCAGATTGAATAAAAGGGGAGAGAGCACCGCGCCCTGTGGTGTACCCCTGGTTCCTAAATGAAAAGGGCCATGTTCCTTATCCTGGATTCGAATGTAAGATTGTCTGTCTGTCAAAAATTGCCGAATGTATTGAAAGGCATTTCTGCCGCAGTTAGTTTGAGAGAGGTGGGTGAGAATGATCTCGTGGGTAACGTTGTCGAATGCTCCCTTCAAATCCAAGGCGAGTACGACCTTGTCATTGTGAGCGCATTCGACGGGGTCAAGGACAGCCCGATTGAGTTGTAGCAGGACATCCTGTGCAGATCTCTGTGGGCGAAACCCGAACATGGTGTCTGCAAAAAGATGTTTGGATTCCATGAACTCGGACAGCCTGTCGCGTACCATCGTCTCCATGAGTTTGCCCACACAAGAAGTCAGAGAGATGGGGCGGAGGTTGTCCGTGTTGATGGCCTTTCCAGGTTTAGGAATGAAGGTGACCAGGGCGGTCTTCCAGTCGATGGGGAGTGGTAATTCCCTAAGCCAGATTGAGTTAATGTAATTCAGTAAAGACAAGTATGTCGGGTCGGGGAGGTTGGCTAACAATTTGACTGTAATTTTGTCCCGACCCGGAGCGGTGCCACGTTTCATTTTTGCCAGGGCCGCCCTCAGGTCATGGAGTTGGAACGGTTGATCCAGCTCAACGTTCTCAGAACCTGCATAAGAGTACGCCGGCCCGCGGGGGTCCTGGGTGGTGCACAAGTACTGGTCCCGGAGCTTGTGCGCCAACTGAGTTGTGTTGCCCTGAAAGCTGTGTATGGCTCTTTGGAGGTGTTTTTGAGTTTCCGTGCGTGTTTGCGTGGGGTCAATTAGTGCGCGAAAAAGTCCACTCCGCAAGCAGGACCCACCGTTACACATACTCAATATATACTGCAATCCGAAATTGCCGAATGTATCATTCGCGGACCTCTTTAGCCGCGCGCTGAGAGTTGCGGGTCGGGACCCCCTCCTGATTGTGGGCGATTTCAACGCTCCCTCTCGGATGTGGGGTTACTGCCGTGAAGAGAAGCGGGGACGCAAGTTGGCGGAGCTTGCGTCAACGCTGGGCCTCACTCTTCACACTGACCCCATCCATCCAACTCGTATAGGCAACTCCGTGACAAGGGATACGTGTCCGGACTTGACCTTCACCCACAACATTCAGTATGCAGACTGGGTCAACACCGAGGAAACCCTCGGCAGCGACCACTGCCTCCTGAACATTACGATTAGGACCTATCCTTTCGCGCGACCAACAACACAAGCCCGACTCCCAGATTGGACCAAGTTCAGGCAAAATTATAACACTGCCACACCAATACATGAACAAGGCTACCAGTCTTGGTCCGAACAATTGGTCTCTAGCGTTCGCTCCTCCGAAACTCAAATTCAGCTCTCAGAGGCGGTTTCTGATGTGGACAACCACCTGCTCCACCTCTGGGAGGCCCGGCATTGCCTCGTCCGTCGGTGGCGCCGGCAGAAGCACAACCGGAAACTTAAAGCTCGCATCGCCGAGCTCACTCAACGAGCGGCTGAGTATGCGGCCCAACTCGCAGACTCCAACTGGGTGGCCCGATGCAACACGGCCGCGCGGCAAATGTCCAGCCGGCCGTGCGCGGCGCAGCAAGGAAGAGCTCGGTTGTGCGGCTAGTATGCTTCGCATAAAAATAGATAAGCGGCCGTAGCCGCGCTTCAGTGACATCATGTCAATCATTTGGCGCAGAATGTTCCGAATAGGGTCACATGATTGAGCGTTTCGTACAGCATGAACTTACTAGTCTAAAATCTAGCTCTCGGTAGGGATTCGAACCAGCCACCTATAAAGGGGGGGGGGGGGGGCTGCGTATCATGTGTGGTTCGGGTGTCCACCAAGACAAGTGAGACTGTTACTGGGTCGTTTCCTTTCCCTAAAAAAACGGTTGTGCAGTTTGCCCAACGCGCAAGGTGTTGCCACGAACGGGTGATGTCGCTCTGTGGACTCCCTGGCAGCACTGCTAGATGTTGTTGCGTTCCACTGTTGATGGCGAAGCATAAGTGCCCTCCAAATTTTTTCCCTTTTCGAATGGTCAGTGACGCGGTATGTCTTGATGAAGCTCCTTTTATAAAACTTTGCAATTAAAACCATGCTCTACTAGCAGAAATGAGCGGATTTAGAAACGCATTCAGAGGCTGTACGCTAAGACATAAGGTATATTTAAGAATGTTCCTTTAGTATCTGGTGCATTCTCGCATGCCTTCTGCTGTAAAATGGATGGAGGAACAGTTAACGACGGCGATGTACGAAACCCGTTGAACCTCAGGACAACAAACAATGGTCATGCCCATTTATTTCTGTTAATAACGGTCGTTTTGTCTTGGTTTTTAGGCCAAACTGGCGCTAAGGTCTCCTTTTCAATGTTTCAATGACTAATTATCGACTTTTCGCTCTTCTGTCAATCGGTATATGTGCATTCTTATTTTACATTGCCCATTCCTGTTAGTTACTTAGAAATGTTTATGGTACCTCTTTAATTGGCTCACCTTACATGCTTAATGTCATGTGTTTTTGTTAATGTGAATGTATCTTGTAACCTTGGCATGTATACATATGTAAATAAATTTTTTCTAAACAGCGGGTTTTTGTGCGCGGTTTTTCAACCCGGCGTGCTTTCCCCGCGTATGGACCCAGTAGAACTTGGACACTTTTTGTTTTTGGACGCTTACGTTCCCTGTGAGTGTGTGTGCATAGGGCGACATCAGTTGCCGCAATATATCTTTGTTTTTGTAGAGGGACGGATGTCCCTTCATGATCGTGAGTCCAAATAAACTTCTCTTATGCGGTAAGTGAGATCTGTAAGCACGCACCATTCATCCAGCCACTTCCTTATGGTGCTAGTTTTCGTGACAACATTCGTACCAAAAATTTGACTCAGCCGTTTGTCGTACAGTGTCATACGATTTCTCGTTGCATATAGCTTAAATGAGCTAGCAAGGCTGACTTGCAAGAGGGATTCGTACAGACGACGTATGGGCTTCAATTGTATGCCTTCAGAGACCCTATGAATTGTATGCCTTCATAGACTCATCTAGCCACGTGTATGCACAGACTCGTTCGCAACCATGAAGCGGTTCCCATTCATGCTTTGGCGCAGTAATGGATAGCTGTATGTCATACATATAAAATGCAAGCAGTGCAGCCTGTGTTTCTCCTCTTTTATTGATTTGCTGTCAAGTAAAGGCAGGTAGACCGTGGGCAGTTTCTTCACAATCCGGTGGGCAGATTGTGATGAGGTCACAAGATCATGTGATCCCGGTGGCACATCTGCCATCTAGGTTGCTTCTCGGGTTATTTTTCGTGGATTTTTCGATCGCGGCCAACGACGCCAACACCGGTGTCGACGTCGGCTTTGCCGCAACCCCGGATCCTGTACACTATGGCATTAAAATAACAGATACTGAAACTGATGTTGTTCGTCCCTCCGTTCATCTCTTCGCTACCGGGGCTAAACATTTAATCCGTTACACCGCCAAACGGCACGCTTTCTCCTGCATTTCGGCTTTTTCTGGCAATACGTCGACAGCGGGGAGCAGTTAGTCCTCCTTACTCCCGAAGGAGCAGAATCGCTTTAAGTGCAGCGCCATATCTAATGTACTCTTGCAGCGTCTTTTTTAACTGGAACTGATGGTACAGTTGCTCCTGTCCGCTTTCCTAAATCTCTTCGTTCTGCCAACACACGCGCTTACTCACTACCTCCGCGGGATGGGCCATGCTCCAACACATCGGGGATCCTTAGAAACCCGAACACTCGCCCTCACAGGAATACTTCTTCCCACTATTCGAACCCACTTTTACCCAGGCCTTCTCCCAAGATACATGCACCATGAACTCCAAAAGGCCAGGAGACAGACCCGACTCCGGCGTCTGCGAAGACAGTACGGACACGATTCCACCACAGACTGAATGGAGCCTCTCAGGGCGCTTAAGGCATCTCCAGAACTGTAACAGAAAGGCAGGAAGATAGTTGGCCAGCTGCAGTGCAGGGATTTTGGCCCCGGAATGGAACGGATTGATTCCCACGCACGCAGGCGATCTCTACAATGAGGATTGAGCAGTAGCCTGGTGTTTAGAGTAACCGACTCGCATGCGAGAGGTGCTGGGTTCGAACCCCAGTAGGTGCAAGGTTTCTCCCGGTCTGCTACTTGGCTTCTGTGGTAAAATACTTGGGAAAAGGGTCTTTGGCTAACCTCCTGTTGGAAGAGTTTGATGCGTCAAGGCTCAAAATCCGCAATGTGCAATAAAGCACATTTGTGGTCCTCATACCTTGGAGAGGGAGGATGAGGCGGAAAAAACTTCATCTGAGGCCAGTACTAGGGCCCCTTGAGAGTGGGCTTGCTCCGCTGCGGCCCGTTGGTTATCCGCTGAGTCCAAGTGAAGCCAAATATATTGGGTGAATGAGAATGATAGGGCAAATCCCCCCTGCAAGGTTAGCATGGGCTTCACACTCACGGAAGATGCCCCACCAGGTGACATGCTTACACACACACACACACACACGCACGCACACACACACACACACACACACACACACACGCACGCACGCACGCACGCACGCACGCACGCGCACGCACATCATAATCATCATCATCATGATCAGCCTGACTACACCCACTGCAGGGCAAAGGCCTTTCCCATGTCTCCATTAACCCTGTCCTTTGCCAGCTGCGGCCACCGTATCCCCGCAAACATGTTAATCTCATCAGCCCACCTAGCTTTGTACTGCACCTGCTACGCTTGCCTTCTCTTGGAATCCACTCCGTCCCCCTTAAGGACCAGCGGCTATCGCTCCTTTGCATTACATGTCCTGCCCAAGTCCATTTGTTCCTCTTACACACGTAAGAGATTATAACAAAGAAGAAGCTTATAGATTGATTGTAAAACATTTTATTCGCCGGAAAGAGCTTGGTAAGAGGTCGCGTTAAGTGGTCGAGAGTACGCAGCCCTCGACGACTTTGTCAGCCCACTCCATCGCCAAAACTTGCGTTCTGGGGTTAGAGCTAGCCAGCACGGTCTCCCACCGCTCGAGAGAAGGAGCAGTAACTAGATCACCCGGAGGTGGCTCTATTTTGCAGTCCCACAGGATGTGATCATAGGTGGCTCGTTGTCCACAGTGTTTACAATTTGGGTTGTAAAGATCTGGATAAATGTGCGCGAGGAGTGATGGGGTGCGTATCGATCCCGTCTGTAGACGACGCCACGTAACCGAAGGTCGTGGGTTAGGATCCCACCGGCGGCATGTGGTTGTTTTTTCTTCTGCTTTTCTAATCAATTAGCTTTATGCCACAACATAATCAGTAATATTCTTACTTGATCAACACCACAAAAAAATTAATTAATTAAAAAATCCCCTGTGCTCCTTGGTTTCTGTGGCTGTTGGCTTCTCTCACTCTTGTTCTTTAGTCAGGCTTGTCCGGAGGGGGGAAAATTCTCCTCTCTAGTTTAGTATGATTGGTGAGATCATGATATGTGATCATGGAGTCCTTCGTGAAATTCAGGGAGCCAGACTCATCCACTGCCCGGTCGCGGTCGCGTGTTCGCCAAATGCAGCCGGTACAGCCAGCGATGACAGCGACGTCCACCGGCAG
The DNA here is from genome assembly GCF_055824585.1 of Amblyomma mixtum. NCBI lineage: Eukaryota > Metazoa > Arthropoda > Arachnida > Ixodida > Ixodidae > Amblyomma > Amblyomma mixtum. The sequence goes on from NC_143013.1 coordinate 106,685,917, forward strand.
GTAGCAGCCACCATTAAGGCTGGTTATAAATATTCATTCAGAACGACGGCTTGATATCGCCGCTATGGCGCAGTGGATTAGAGGCACGTGTTGCGTATGGAAGGTCGGCCGTTCGACTCCGCTCTCTGTACTGTAATTTTATTTTTTTTTTAATTTCATGTTTTAATTTTTTTTGCCTTTTAGGTCGCAAATCGTGATGCTTAGTGGCATATAACACCATTTAAGATTTACAAAACATTTTCTGCATACTTTTACACACATTATTCACAGCGCTGGAATATCAGTTTTGAATTTAAACTAAATATTACATGGTTAGTAACAATAGGTTGGTATACACTTTTAATCATTATTTAGGGAATAATTATCCATTTTAGGTAAGCCATTGCGACAATCTTCAGTCACCGTGATCAATTCACCGTGGTTTCAAGCCTTGTGGCTGTACAGGCTGCAGTTGGCGAATACGCTGCCCGGTCTACGAAACCTCAGGCTTTATTGTGGGCTGCCTCGTTCCATGGATTCCCCGAATGGGCTGGGACCCATATCAATTCGGAATAATTTGATGAGAATTTGGTTGCGTTAAGGATTCTAAGGGAGGTGTTTGTAATTCGCCCTTTTGCAAAATTATTGATACCCATTTTGGAGTCGCTGAGGATGATGCTGTCTTGGGTATGCTCTAGGGCGAGGGCTACAGCCGCCTCTTCTGCCGTTTCAGAGGATTTCGTTTTGATTGTTGCCGAGACGATGTGGTCACCATTGTCGTTCACAGCCACAATTGCAAAGGCATTGGTATGTTTGTGTTCTGCCGCATCTGCATAAAGTGTTCCAGCGCACTGTTTGTATTTATTATGTAAGGCTTTGGCTCGTGCTTGTCTTCAAACTCGTGGCCTGCTAGACTAGCCACACAGAAACAGCACCAACCGTCCAGAGCCTCCTGTGGGACTACCCTGGTTTGCAACCAGCACGAGGCCACGGTGCCACGTAGAACGTTGCATGGGGGACACCGCCAGCGCTCCGTGCAGAGATTTGTTTGCAAAGCTGGGCTCCTCAGTTTGTTTTTTATGCGAAGCATACTACTTTAGCTACCACTTCAGCCCTTCACCGTGGTTGTGCGCCTCCAAATCACGTGATACATGACGTCACACCACGTGACACGATGACGTCACGACAGTGCAGAAACGGGGGCCCACCTCGCGCCGTCGCTGTGGTTGTGCGCCTCCAAATCACGTGATACATGACGTCACACCAAGTGACACGATGACGTCACGACAGTGGAGAAACGGGGGCCCACCTCGCGCCGTCGCTGTGGTTGTGCGCCTCCAAATTACGCGACACGATGATGCTTCGCATTCTCCAGGCTTAGCCAAGTTAAGCCTCAGCCATTTTTTTTTGTCAGCCAATACTCCACTGTATACAACAGATCCATCTGCATTCATATTAGAGATACCATTCGTTATTTTATCTCCAGGCGCGAGAAGCACTATAGAAAATTGAATTATTTTTGGAGACTTAAAACGCTGCATGCAAGGTGAAGGTAACTTGAAGCGGACGCATTGTCTCTAAGCAAAGCACAAACTTTATTCCTGCGCTAAGCGAGTTTCACGGGGGCACTGGTCCAGTGGCTTGCAGTTTGCCCGTCCTGGCTCCGCTAGTCTACTCGCTGCTGGACAGACAAGACGGTGGCTTCGGCAGGTCGGGTAGCCCGCGCACCCTGCGGTCGTGCTTCACCTGGCTGTGCTCTTTCAGGTCGCTCAGCCGTGCGAACCGCTTCGCGCACCGTCTGCACTCGAAGTTCCCAGCGTGGCGATGGAAGTACTTGTGTGCAGCGGCAGCCCCGGCGCTGGCAAACTGCGCCCTGCACTTCTTGCACACGCGCTCCCCGAGGTGTGTGCCCAGGTGCGCGGCCATGGTGCACTGTGACCTGCACCGGCGCTTGCATATGGGACAGGGCAGAGTGTTCATTCTCTCGGATCCATCGAAGTCGTGCTTGTACACGACATGCGCGATGAGCTTGCTTAGACTCCGATACAGGAGCCGACAGTCGCAGCAGTAGTGGACTGCATTTGGCCCCGCCGGACGGATGACCCACAGTCGCTTTCGAGGTTCCGAGGCATGCTGTAAATTGTAAATTTGTTTTTGAGGAAAGGAAATGGCGCAGTATCTGTCTCGCATATCTCGGCGGACACCTGAACCACGCCGTAAGGGAAGGGAGGAAGAAGAACAAAGAGAGAAAGAGGTGCCGTAGTGGAGGGCTCCGGAATAATTTCGACCACCTGGGGATCTTTAACGTGAACTGACATCGCACAGCACACGGGCGCCTCTTGCGTTTCGCCTCCATCCAAACGCGGCCGCCGCGGTCGGGTTCGAACCCGGGTACTCTAGCTCGGTAGACGAGCGCCTTACCACTGAGTCACCGCGGCGCTGCACGTGAAAAAAGGTGGTTTGGCCGCTCTGTGTGGTGAAAGCTCGCGCACTCACTCTGTACTTTCACTCTGTTTATACTGGTGTATATATTGGTTTTTGAGGAAAGGAAATGGCGCAGTGCCTGTATCACATCTCGGCGGACACCTGAACCGCGCCGTAAGGGAAGGGAGGAAGGTGGGAGTGAAAGAAGAAAGAGAGAAAGGGGTGCCGTAGTGAAGGTCTCCGGAATAATTTCGACCACCTTGGGATCTTTAACGTGCACTGACATCGTACTGGAGGTGGTGACGAATCGCGGCTACGACCGCTTATCTGTTTTTTTCAGCCAGCGTCCGCTCCGGCGGACGCGGTTGTTGCTGCGGCGCGCGTCTTTCCTTTTTCTCTTTCCTCTTATCTTTCAACTCTGCTCTGTCTGAACGTGGCAGCGGTGGTGGCTCGGCTGGAGCCAGTTGGCAGGCCCGTGCAATTTTCATTTCATCCTTCTCACAGTTGCAACAACAACAACAACACGCACAGCCCACGGGCGCCTCTTGCGTTTCGCCTCCGTTGTTTCCCCTTGCTCTTTTTGATCAACGCATCTCAGTATGATTATAACTACAATGCACAAGGGCCTATATTTTCTTTTTTTTAAATTGATATAAAATCAAGAACCACGAGGTTTTGGCAGGCCGAATGTTTGCATATTTTGCTTATATTTCGCGCAATCAAGTGTTAATATTCTCATTGCTTTTTGAATTTGTCAAAAGCAGCCGGGTGAAGTCCCTGCATGACCGTATCATGTCCGAGCCAGCTGAGTCATTGCTGGCTCAGCGGCTGCAATAACTATTGTGCTTGATCGCCAGAGGTTCTGGGCAGAACCCAGACCATGCGGACCTCTGTTTGCTGCTCTTTGCTGCGAAAACTGCTAACGTGGCTTCTTGATCGCAAGGATAGCTACGCAACTGAGAGTTTGCAGTAGACTACCGGATGGTCTTTGATAGAGGCTGCGGCCACTAAGTAAACATGCATTACAGGATATTTAGGAGGTGATAGCTGTAGGCCAGTTGTTAACAGTTGGGACGGACAACCGCAGAAGTCACCGCAGGGAGGCAGCGGACAACTGAACGCGATGGGCAACACATCGCTATGAGTTGTCCATTGCCTCTGTACCGTGTCTCTATTACTGGATATCTCTCAGCACTGAATTTAACAGCACTCCTAAAGTCTTTAACAGTCTTTGCCAAAGGTAACCAGGTAGTGGTGTTCGTTTCTTAGGCGTCTAACGGACAACGTATGGCACCCTTTAAACTATAAGTCTCCGTAAGGTAAGAAGAACCCTTTTCTTCAACTTGTAGAGCTTTTTGCTTGTAGGGCTGCCGTAAAGGCTCCACTGAGATGGAAACCGCGTTGCCTGGTCACGTTTGGCAACGACGGTACAGTAGCAGTCGTACACATTCCGCTGGCATAATTCTGTCGCAGTATAGCCGTTCATTTTAATAAAAAAGTGTAATGCTAACACTACGCTCACCGTAGAATACGTGAAATATAAACGTGCAATAGAGTTCACGCATAGCTCATAAGGGCACATGATTCGTAAACACGAAACCTTTAGTCAATGGCTTCGAATGATTGTCATGACGTCACTGTTAATCCTATTTCACGCAGGCACTTGCTAGTCACCTGTAATTCCACGCTAGGGGACTAACTACGACGTCATTTGAACCGGTCGATGCCACCGGCTGGCGGGCCTACTTCGAGAAGCAATTGCCGCTGCGTACTTAACTTGTATCCGACTGTCACCCTTTGCGAGTGTGCAAAGAGTAAACTTCAGACTATAATTTCGCAGCTCAAAAGTATATCCCTCCTTGCTGAAGTGAACTGAAGGAAAACCGATGAATGGCAAGAATGGCATGGCGAGAGTCAGGCTACGTGGTATTTTGGGGTGGCGGCAGCGCAAAGTGATTGCGAAAGAGCTGGAGGCATGTCACTGCTGATGTTCCCTGTGCTGTCCTCAGTACTTTTGCCATTTCTGCGCTGTCACCACCACGGATCAAGCAAGAATGGGCATCCCTACGTGGCAACCTGGCCGAAAGAACCTAAACGCAAAGAGCGTGACGCACGGACATCGACGAGAAATGCCAGGGGACTCGGGAGCATACTCGGGACTCACCGTTCCGGACGAAACCTGTGCCGCGCCCTGCCGTCGAAGTTCCATCGGCAACTGGCAGCTGGCCGAGAGGAGGCTCACAGCAGCATTGGATTCCATGGCAGCAGAGTCTTCGGTCCTAGTGGTTCATCAAAGGAAGCCCAAACAAGCGTGTGCTCACGACGAAGGCGGGACTGCCAGGTCAGAGCGCGTGGATCGCGTGGCGCGTGTTGCGACCGAGAAAAGAAGAAGCAGCGCGTGAGCGAAGGGAAGCGAGAAAGAAGAAACATTAAGTGCACAACTTTTCCTTCTCCGTATTTTTTGTTTTGCACAAATTCTGGCTCTGCGTCCCAAAATTTTAAATATACTCCATTCCCTGTACATGAGTGCGTTTGTATCTGCTATGCACCCTGGCCAATCCCCCGCCGTGGGTATGTGGCATTAAGCTTGAGAACATCATCATCATCATCATCAAGTGCACGGGTCTCCTGTCGTTGCGTCGTCCAATCTGTCAGCCTATACCATATCCCTACTCCCTTTCCTTTAAAAACGGTCTTCTTTCCATCAGTTCACCGCCTTTGTCTTGGCCACTCCCCCGTAGTGGGTATGTGCCATTTTATTTGAGGCCAACCAACCAACCTAGTGCATCGCCTTGCGTAGAAGTTGCTTTGGTTCACTGGGGTTTAACGTCCCAAAGCAACTCAGGCTATGAGGGACGCCGTAGTGAAGGGCTCCGGAAATTTCGACCACCTGGGGTTCTTTAACGTGCACTGTAATCGCACAGTACACGGGCCTCTGGAATTTCGCCTTCATCGAAATTCAACCGCCGCGGCCGGGATCGAACACGGGACCTTGCGTAGAAGTGCCGTCCACAATTGTTATCGAATTCAGTCGGGCAGTTATTAATGCTGCTGAGGCTGACAAAACTTAATTGCACATAAGCGTAGGGGATTAAGGCACGTTTGCTAGCGTACTGCAGGCCGTGGAGACATTTGGCGATACCGGCCCATTCGACGGCCTTGGACTGAATGTTCGGGTCGTCGCTGGACCTTAGCTTAGGCCAAGCTTCTTTAGAGGGATCAGGCAAGAGTTCTGAGGGATCCAGATCATATGGACGAAGTTATCTTTCTCACCACAAAAGCGGCAGGAGGGATTGATGTCCTTATTTCTGAATTTAAATACGTAGTTTGGGTTGGGGACGGGTCCCCGTCTGTAGTTGTCTCCACATGACCTGTTGTCTTGTCATTGTTTTGTGGGGTGATGGGAGTGTTCTTCGTATTGCTTTTGTTATGTGCAGTGAGTTCGTGGTAAGATACGTGTGGCTCACCGAAGTGTTCCGGTTGCTGCCTTTGCGCCACCGCTCGGCCCGCTAATTCTCGAGCGTGTGGGTGGGCAGCCTCGTTTCCCGGATTCCCCGCGTGTGCTGGGGTCCATTTGAGTTCAATATCTCTCAAGAGACGCGATTCTCTTATTTCTACGAGTATTTGCGCGACGGGACTGGAGACGCCACCCCCTGCAAAGTTGCTGCTCGCCAACCTCGAGTCGCCTGCTATGGTAGTACCGTCAGCAAAGGAATGACCGCGGCGATAGCGGCCTCTTCCGCGACTATCAGTCTAGAGGTGAAAACCGCCTCCGCTATAGCCAATCTGGCAGGTCGATTTCCGGGGTGTGTAGCTCCGCATATAGAGTACTTATGGTTCTGTGCGTCTTCTGCGGCGTACACGTAGAGGACATCCTGCAGCCGGCTCAGGGTCCTGCGCAGGGTCCTTGTTCTTGCTTCTCTTCGGCCTTGATGCACGTGAGGGCTTATATTTCGGGTGAGAGGTTTGATGATGATCCTCTTTCGGATGTTGCTTGGGATAACTTGGGGGAGATCTTGTAGGGGTTCACCCTCAATCCCCAGCCTGTCGAGTATTCGTCTGCCGGCGGGAGTGTTAGACAGGCGCTTTATTTGGGCATTTTGTTGTGCTTCCTTGAGTTCCTCGTAGGTATTGTGGACCCCGGTTATAATAGCTCCTTGTTGGGATTTGGGCGAAACAGGCCCATGGCTGTTTTTAAGCCATCCTAATGATGGCGCCGGCTCTTTCAACTTCGTCTCTTCTAAGTTTTAGGTGGGGGATGGAGTATGTAATCATGCTTATGATGAAGGCGTATATTAGCTTGAAGAAGTCGTGTTCTTTCGTGCCTCTTTTTAAATTAGTAGTTCTGTATATTAGTCTGGCTCTTTGGTGGACTGCCCATTTGAGTTTATTGATCGTGGACGCGTTGCCCGAGTCCGTTTGCAGCCTGATCCCCAGGATCATAATTTCCTGGACCTCTGTTACTTTCACGCCTTGTATGAGTACTGTCGTCAAGGGCGCGTTATCATAATTTTCTGGACCTCTATGACTTTCGTGCCTTAAGGGCGCCTTTAATTTGTGTTTGCGGAAGACCATTATCTCCGACATTTTTGGGTAGATATTGTGCGAAGTTGAGGTTTCTAACTTTTGTTGACACTGCTATGTGTTTCTGCTCACCGGATACTTTGCAAAGTGTGCTACATGGGGACATTTAAGAAGCGTCTTGCCAAGAATTATCGACATCGCTCGTAATTGCGTTGCCCCCCCCCCCCCCTCCCCAAGAAAAATAACTCGCAGCAAGGCGCAGCCAACACCTCGGCGTACATTTAGCGGTAGCATGAGCGACGTTACGGCAACTTGTTTCCAATTCTTACCGCATCGTTTATACCTTCTAGCAAAGGGAATTAAGTCCTAAAGTTTAAGATTTGCGATGCTCCAGCTTTTGTATCCATTTAATCGGATTCCGCTTAAACCACAGATCTAATGTCTTCCAGAACCGTTCCTTGTTCCACGAAGCAAGGTTCCTCCACCTCACTTGCACACGCCCAGAAAACCAGCAGCGTCTCTCATCTTATTACCCTGCATAGCCACTACTATCGCCATATGATCACTAAAGTGAGTCGATAAGCACCTGACTTTGTCTACCACATTATGCCTGTGGAATACCTAGCCAATGTCCGTGAGTCGGTTGGTGGTGGTGGCTTCTTTAGATGTCTCCAATTGGAGTTTTAAAAACGCTTCTCTCATTACGTCTGCGAAGTTTGAGTACACAAGAATGTTCTGATTGAGATCTACGAGATTGAAGATAACGAGCACATCGCTTCCCCGCTGGGGATCGCTCGGGATCCTCGAAGCCACAACTTGGACTTTCTCCCTCTCAGATACTCGCGGTGAGGCGTAAACACACGTGATTACAATCCCACTTGGTAGATTTAGAGCACATATTTCACCCTTCTCACATTCAGTCTTCGGTGAAAGACGCAGTTGTCGTGGGAAGTTGAGGCTTCACTTATATTTTAATGCCAGCGTTCCGATTGTCAGCGCGTGCGGAGCCGCGTACAAACGTGAAACTTCACTACACACTGCACTACACACGGCTGTTCAGAATCCATCCACCAAGTCTCCATGAAGCGGAGTACTGAGGCTTCCTTACGTTCAAGTCTCTTACGACGGCCAAGCTTTGGTTTCTGAGAAAGCGAACGTTTACGCAAGCGACCGCCAAATTGGCTCCCTGCATGTCTGCACGGTGATGGTGTCCAGCGGGTGTGCTTGGAGGCGTAGGAACTAGTTGTCCGGAGCCCTGGCTGGAGTGGCTTTAATGTGATAGATCATATGATCTTCTTTCTTGGAGAGGTAGACTCCTTTCACGCTTGTTGCGCAACTCAGCGCTACGTACAACTTTTGAGTGTGCGTCTTCGCGTACTCCACGACGAGTTGTTTGAACGTGGAACCTTAAGACTTGTGTACCATTATTGTGCTTGCTTTCGCTACCGGAAACTCGCCTCTGAAGTGGAAAGGTGGCCAATGTTCTGGCCTTTTACGTGCCCCAAGACTGTTGTGACGTCGATCGGGACCCACGGTGCATGGAAGTGGGGTTCGGTGATGCGGAATGCCTTTTGTTTTGAATTGGCGAGCACGCCTACGCCAGACGGACACTCGAGCCTGATTCGAATGAGACATTTCTCGACATCGCACTGCACGTACTATCGAGGACAAAAGTCTTCCGAACACGTGGGCGGGAAACAAAGCCGACACCTCTGTTGTTATTTGCTGGCACCTCGAAACCATACGTCTGGGATTGAAAGTTAGGTTGACGTATTTTAACGTGCATAGTCGAATGGGGTGTTCGTTGGCAGACGCCGCAGCTATGCGGCCCGATAGCTTTCTGCTCGTCCTAGAGATTTTGCCCCGATAGTACTTTAACGTGCCGACCGAGACGCTCACGAGCCCGTCGACGATGTCTATATTCCGAATCACCAAATACGTTTTTTTTTTTTTAAGGCAGAGCCTGCATCTGCTGGCATCTTTCTCATCTGCATCTGTTCGAGGACGAAGTCGTTTGGGAGGCTGTCGGTTCGGCTCTGCATCGCAGGACAGTGCGCCTCCACCGCCTTTTCCGGGGCTCTGAGGATCAGAGATGGGTCGATTCGTCGTACTCGTCGACTAGAGATAAGATACTAGAAGGTTTTGAGGCTCCTCTGTCGCGAACATTTCAGTTGCGTCATTCTTGTCGTCAGCGGCTACCGTCACGCAATCTTTCTCCATGGTGATAGGCCAAGCACCCAGAATGTATTGGCTTATGAATCTGTGTTAGACTCGATGTTGTGATCGTAAATTTAGAGAAACTTTTCCCAGTCGAAGATGTCGCGCAACTCGTCGCGGAATGGTTGGAAAAGCATTACTATTGACCGTTTGTGGTTGATCGCATATCCGATAGTGGGTAGTTGGGGTACCGCAGTACGGCTCTCGTCTCGCGCTTTGCTGCCTTCACACCCCGTTCGTTGTAGTCTGCCAGGGGCTTGGCAAAGGTGACGTTCTCCAGCTCCAGTGGACGGTCTTAGTAATTCTCTTCCTGGGTCTCGTACCAGACGTCCGTGCTCGTCTTGTCTGGACCTCCTTCTCCATGTGGTCGCGAGTCTTGCGAATTTATTAAGTTGGTTGGTTGGTTTATGGGGTTTAACGTCCCAAAGCGACCAAGGCTATGAGAGACGCCGTAGTGGAGGGCTCCGGAAGTTTCGACCTTCTGGGGTTCTTTAACGTGCACTGACATCGCACAGTACACGGGCCTCGAATTTCTCCTCCAAAGAAATTCAACAATTTCTCCTCCAAAGAAATTCAACCGCCGCGGCCGGGATCGAGCCCGCGTCTTTCGGGACAGCAGCCGGGCACCATAGCCACTGAGCCACCGCGGCGGCCAATTTATTAAGTGTTGAGCATCTTCACACCGAGCAGCTGCAGTGCTTGCTTATGTGTCATGCTTCAGTCGGTGGACTAGTCAGTGAAGGCCCTGATAGCGATGCAGGCCTTATATTCCATGATTGGCTTTGTTGACGTACTCTACAATCTACTCTGCAGAGGCGTTCACATCCAGCACGATTTACAGATCCATGTTCTAGCCGAGAACCGACGCGATCCATGGGTTGAAACAGTTGCACTTGACATGTGCACAGGTCCTCGAGCATGAGCGTCGGTCTCATTACTCCTGCTGGTATGATCGGATGTACTCGTCGTGGTCCCCGATGTTGTGGTGAGACCACAAACCTTCCATAGCGTCGTACTGCGCGTTGTCGATAGCCTCGTGTATGACGTCATAGGAGTAGTAGAAAGATTTATTGGTAATTAAAAAAAAAGACGAAATCATTCTGTTGCGGATGGTGTCCTCATTACAGGATTTTAATGGTCGTGTCTGTTTCTTTTGCCTGGGACGCCAGGTTACGCTGGACCGTCAGGCCAGACCTGTACAGAGCGGGCTTCCACTGCTCCTTCGTGCATGCGTTTGTAGTTTGTCTGGTTTTTCGCCCCTGCAGCCAAACGTGACGTGGTATGCTGTGGGTCTCTCGTCGCACCACAGGCATTCATCTTTGTAGCGCTCAGAGAATTTTATGCTCTATTTCTGTAGATCTGGGAAAGTATTGATTTCGGGTTGCCTCCAGTTCCTATCCTCCTGTGCTCACACCACCTTGTGTGGTGGGGGATGAGTTGACTCATAGATCGAAAGTATTGTAATGTGGTGTTGTTGGCCGTAGGTTTAGTGCCGTGTCTGGTTGGGCAGCGTGAGTCCGTGTGTAGCCTCCTCGGTTTGTATATCCTCGAGCTATGCTATCCACGACACCGTAGCGCTTCGTTATCTCCTCCTGACTGCTCGCTTCGGCATCTCTCTCTGGCGGTGGCAGAGGCGTCACTATCATTGTGGTCTGCATCGGCCAGAACGGAGCGTTGAAGAGGCACTTGGTACACGCCGCTTACGGCACATGAAGATCTGTTGGTGGGTCTGGCACCGCGGCCTCTTCAAGTTCTCTGCGTCTGCGGGGAAGAGTCGCTCGGCTAGCGTGACCGTGTCGGGCATTCCTGTTCCGACGTCTTCGCTTTGCACAGTGAAAACGGGGTAATCTGTCCATTACGCACTTCCTTTCATAAAAGGCAGTGCGCTAGAGGACAGCCTACTCCTTTTTAACTCCCATATAGGAGTGTTCGCCTCTGAGTGCACATTGTGCAGCCGCAAGAGCAGGTACGCATGGGCGCTACCTTGATGCTGAAACTCGATCCGTTCGAAGTATAGTCCTCAATGTGGTTTGCACCGAACGCCGATTTTGTCTTGGGAGAGCGAACGTCCACGATGACTTGAACCAGGAGGTTCGTTGCTAACCAAACGCGCCCTCTCGCGCAGCAGCATCTGCTCTGTTTGCGTAGCGAATTCGTTCGCGTCAAGCTGCAGATGTTGTAGAAGAAGAGATGTCCTCCCAGTGGGCCTCTGACGCAGACAGCGTGAGGAAGGCTGTCGGCTTTCTGAGCTGGTAAATCACTGCGAAGACTTCTTCCGTCCGTCTGTGTTTAGTACCCCATGCATGAAGGCCATATCATGTGTCGCTGCATTTTCCACGAACGCGTGGTTCTCCAAAGGCGCCTGCCTAATCATCCTCATGGCAGGTGTTGTATGTACGGAAGAAGAATTTCATACTCATGACGACTACGTTTCGCAACGCCCGCCTGCCCTTGTATGTACAGCAAGTGTCGTGGATCCGCTCCTCAACGGTACTGCGGTGGCATTCGCTGGACGCGAGAGCCTGCTTCGTCATTAAAACCCACCATCACCATCATTGACAGATTGAAGTACAAGGTTGTCCTGATTCTATTAGCGATTACAGTAGTAAATACCTTGCAGGCAACGCACAGTAAGCTGATCGATCTGTAATTTTGCAAGTCCTTGAACTCTCCTTTCTTATGTCAGTGTTAGAGTTCTTCCAAGCTTCTCCTACGCTCGTGGTCACGAGGCATTGCGTATACAGCCGCCGCGGTGGCTCAGTGGTTAAGGTGCTCGGCTGCTGACCCAAAAGACGCGGGTTCCATCCCGGCCGCGGCGGCTAGAATTTCTTTGGAGGAGAAATTCTAGAGGTCCGTGTACTGTGCGATGTCAGAGCACGTTAAAGAACCCCAGGTGGTCGAAATTTCCGGAGCCCTTCACTACGGTGTCTCTCATAGCCTGAGTCGCTTTAACCCCATAAACCAAACCAAACCAAACCAGCATTGCGTATACAGGGTGCTAGTTTTTCTAGCAAAATCTCCCCTCCGTCCTTCAACAGATCTGCTGTTACCTGATCATAACCAGCTACTATCCCCCTTTGCATTGCTCATAAAGCTTTCTTTACTTCCTCTTTCGTTACTGGCGGGATGTGGCTGTGCGCTACTGCCTCTCTCATTAATGTTCAGATTACATTGGCTACTGTATAGATTTTTGTAGAACTCTTCGGTGACTTTTACTACCTTATCCATATTGCTAATGACATTGCCCTCTTTGTCTCTTAACGGATACTTTAAATTTTACCTATGCCTAGTTTCCTCTTCACCGCTTTTAGGCTACCACCATTTTTTAGAGCATGCTCGATTCTCTACGTATTAAACTTCCTTATGTCGCTACCTTGCACATATTTATTAACTTTGTTAGCTCTGCCAGTTCTATTCTCTATGCAGGCTTATACGCTTTCATACTAAGACGTTTCTTAATCAGAGCTTTCATCTCCTGAGATTGCTTTCAGGTATCCTGTCGAACCATCCTACCGCCTACTTCTACTGTGCACTCCGTAATGACAGCTGTGAGATTACCATTCATTGCTTGAACTTTTAAGGTCATCTTCCTCAATTAAAGCCGAATATCTGTTCTGCAGCGATATCCTGAATTCTACTTTCCGTCATAGTGATAACTCGTTAATGGGCTTCCGCTTCACTTGTTTCTTCCTTTCCCTCTTCAAGTCTAAGCTAATGCGAGGCCTTACCATTCTGTGGCTGCTATTGCACCTTACCGAGGACCTCCACATCTTGCACGATACCTGGGTGAGCGCATAGTATGAAGTCTACTTAATTTTTAGTCTCACCATTGGGGCTCTTCCACGTCCACTTCCTGTTCTCGCTTTTCCGGAAGAAGGTATTCAAGATCCGTAAATTATTTCTCCCGGCGAACTCTACTAATTAATCCCCCCTGCTATTCATGGAGCCTATGACAGAGTCGCCAACCCCCTGATCTCCTGCCTGCTTGGAGCCTATTCCATAGTCGCCTATCACCTGACCTCCGGCCTGCTTTCAATATAGACACCAGAATGACCAGGTACCCAGACAAAGAGGACCTCCCGCACTATGCGAGGAACAAAAAACCTTACGGAACGATTCAATAGAGAGTTGCCGGAAGCTTGGAGGGAGACTAAAACTGAAAGGCAGTCTGCAAGGATAAGTACCCATGCTACATGCCTCGGAATTTGGAGAAGAGCCAAACCAATAGCCAAAAACTCTGCAAAGAACGCAGGAGTATAATAAGGGTTACGAACGGAATAGCTAGAAGTCATACCCTCCGAATATATCCAAATCGCCGCCTTCTCACAGCTCCCGGAGGCATCAGTGGAGGGGACACTATTGCCACGTATCATTTTAGTGTGCGTTTGTTCGAGCTCAAGCCCACAGGAAAGGGGTGTTATCAATTTTGTTCGTGATGCGAGAAGCGACCGGACTAATCTCGGTTGATCACAGCCATGAAGAGCAAAATCTACGTTTTTCCAGTCCACTGTAGATGATCTTGACCTGTTATCTCGAAGTTTCCTTGTCGGCTTAATTCAGCGATGCCGCGAGCGGCGGGTATTCGTAGTTCGACGACTGACGAGCACGTTTGCTGCTTACGCTGCCGCCGAGTGATTCAGTTCTTTTGCGAGCGCAAGTCAGCCCAAATAAAGAGCTTCGTTTGCAAGCCTTGTTGCTGCCTTCCTGACCGCTGGACTGCCGTCACTACAACGTGACACTATGATGAGGAAAATTCTGTAGGTGTTCAGCAAGAAGACCATTTAGGATATTTGCGGGCATGTGTTTCGCATGGGAGAGAAAGATATGGTCGTAATAGAATAGGCTGCGGTTTGTAGCTCGCGCTAACACGACGCAACAGAATTCCATAATCGGTCTCATATAGGTGGTGGTGGTGTGACACTTTTATTAGAACAAACTTTCTATTATGCGCTCAGTAGGTCCTAGGCCAAGGCGACGAGGGCACGTTGAAGCTTCAGATCCAGGGAGACGAGCCAGATGGGCCACGGGGGGAGGGTAGGCGGGGGACTGGAAGGCTGCGTGGCACTTTGTAAGGCAGTGTTCTATGTCTGCTTATGTGTGTGGACAGTTTGGGCACGGAGGTGTGGAAGTGACCGGTATAGATAAAGTTTGGCTGGTGTATGTAGGAGATTAAACTGTATTCGGCGAAGAATGCGAGCTTCACGGATCGATAAGGATTGGTGTGGCTGTGGTAAATCAGCTAATACCAATTTTCGCTGCGTGTAGTATTCGTCGACAGTGCGTTTGTAAGCCCTGACCGCCTGCTCCGTCGATGGGCTCGTCCATGGGATCCCCGGCGCCCGGTGTATAGTTTCGCAGGCAAGCTGATGAGCCAGCTCATTGCCGGGAATGGCCATGTGACCAGGGATCCACCGAAGGGTCACCGGTAGTGGGCTTAATGCTATGAGGGCGGCATCTAAGGCCGATCGGGTAGGGAAGGGGAGGGCTTTTTTTCGTGGAAGGCACGCAGAGCTGCCTGCGGGTCTGTAGACAACGTATATATGCGGGGGCGGGGGGTAGGGTGGTAAAGTGTGTGATTGCATCGGCGATATCTTGTATTTCCAGGGTGAGAGTGGAGGGTGGGGAGGTCTATGGACCGGTTGTGTGAGTGCTGGTTGTAGAGAGGGAAGGGTGGAGGAAGAAGGCTGCTGTGGAGTCCGCGGTTTCCGTGAGACAGGCGGCTGTGCAGGTCACCGCCGCAGCGTCCAAAGGTGGCTTTCGGTTGTATGCGTATGCTTGGCGGCGGTCTGCGTGTGTGCGTGCGGACATGTTGCGTGGAATGGGTGTGAGGCGGAGGTTAAGGGGGTAGATTGGAGACTGCGGTGGGTCTGGGAAAGAGATAGGTGCGTAGGAAGTCTGGGATAGTATCCACCGCCCAGCTGGTGAGCTGGACAGGCGGATGATTTGTCTCTCCCGGTGCAGGTTAAGGAGGGCTTGAAGAGGGTGGAAAAAGCCTGTTCTGTACAGGGTGTCTGTAGAAGCCTGAGAGGGGAGTCCTAGTGTTGCTTTAAACAGTGTATTGAGGGCCCGGGGTTAATTTGTCTTGTTGTGTATTTTTACGCGGGCAGTAAGGTATGTAGTACAGGAATTAGTTCAGGGCCAGCGCTTGAGCAAGGCGGCTGGCGTGTGTCTCGGAGAGGCCTGCATGTTTTAAAACTACGCGGCGAGGTAAGTGTGTGATTGAGTGGTATGTGCGTATGGACTGATTGATGGCAGAGGTGAAAGTGTTTGAGTTGAGTGGCATACCTAGGATGCGACAAGAGTCGACGCGGGGGATAAGCTGTCCGGCAAGGGTGAGAGAGATAGAGGGGTCATTGTCCGTTGATATTTACTGCGTGCTATGAGTAGAAGTTCAGATTTCTCCGGAGCGGGTTGCAGGGCCGCTTGGGAGAGGTGTGAGGAAATGGTGTAAAGTGCATGTTGGAGCGTGGTTGGGACCTCTCCCGGTGAGCCAGTGGTGACCCACAAGGTGAGATCGTCTGCATAGAAGACGAAATGAAGGTCAGGAATATCGGCTAGGGCCCGGGCGAGTGGGACCATGCCTAGGTTAAAGAGGATGGGAGAGAGGACGGCACCCTGTGGAGTGCCACAAGTGAGCAGGATGTGGTGAGACAGTTTGTCGAGATAGCGAATACGGGCAGAGCGGTGGGATAGGAAAGCTCTTACGTAATTGTGCACGCTGTGTCCGCACTTCATGTCAGCTTTTATGGTGAGGATGTGGTCGTGTGATATGTAGTCGAAAGCCTTGTGTGTGTCAACGATTACTAAGGCTTTGACCTTCGCAGCGTCTGGAGCATTTGTGTTAAGGAAGGTGTGTTGAAGGAGAAGGAAAACTTCTTTGGTTGATAGTGCTCGGCGAAAGCCAATGAGGGGGGTGAGGGGGAGAAGATAGTCGGTGGGCTGAAGATGGGAAGCTTGAGGCGGGCAAGCACCGTGTGCTCCATGAGCTTGCCCGCGCAGGAGGCAAGGGAAATAGGACGGAGGTTATTGATGCTGGAGGGTTTATTTTGTTTCGGTATGAATGAGACCAGGGACGACGTCCAGTCCACTGGCAGGGTGTCAGAGGTTCAGGTGTCGTTAATGACATTAAGAAGAAATGTGTGGGCTTCGGGGGAAGCTTCTGGAGAGTTTTGTATGGGATTTTGTCTGCACCGGGGGCAGAGTGTGTGTTATATAAGCCTTATAGAGAAACAGCAGCGTGTCGCGACCCATGGCAGTTTTTATTGCGTACTCGTGTCAACCGGCCCAGAGCACATTCCCTTTAATAACATTATTCTTAATATGCTGACGCCAGTCCAAACTTGTGTCGTAAGAAACACGTAGCTATTTAACCGACTCCACCTGTGGAAATGGGGTGGAGCGGTAGACTAGCGAGGTGTACGAAAGGGTGTCTGGCAGAAATACCAGCACGCCACACTTGCTGAGATTAAGTGATAAATTAATCTGGTCCAACCAAGGAACAGGACATTTCCTTTCCGCTTCGTCTTTTATTTACTTTGGGTATCGTCATCTTCCTTTGTCAAGCTCCCATCTCACGAAGCTTGTGCACGTGCGCTTCTCGAACGTTGGCAGTCATCCTTCGCACCTCCAAGCTCTTGGGTGTCTTTCTGCTGGCCCACAACGAAGCCAGAGTGGGAAACTATGGATCGAGACACCGTCGTGTCACTGGTCACGATCGGCCTCCCACCGATGGCCGATGCGCAGCAGGACTCATCGTCGGAAAGTATGGAATCGGACACTCCTTCCGAAACGGTAAATGCCAATTCTCTCTTCAGTGCTGTCGGTGATTAACATGAGGACGATGGTATATCCCGTGGTCGTCTTTCGAGGATTTAGTTCGGGACAGCTTGGTTGCTATGCGGTTGTCCGGAAAATTGTTTCTTTAAGAAACGAAATAGCGCAGTAATTGTCTCACTTCTCGGTGGACACCTCAATCGCGCCGCAAGGGAAGAGAGCAAGGTGGGAGTGAAAGAATAAATTTAGCAGTTTCTCTTGGTTAGGCATGTTGCCGCATCTGAGCTGCTATACACCGCCTGTTCGGCTCCGCATCCCAGTGTCTCCGCTTGACAAGCCGTTCTTCTCTCTGTTCAGGCGTCTCTGCTGCTCGCTTGGTTTTTTCGCGTTCATTCTTTCTAAGCAGAGTGGCCAAGCGCCAGGCGACAACTTCTGGGTGCGAGGGCTTTATCTTGTCCTGTCGATACCGCCGCTGAGCAGCGGCCGAACTCTCCTTCTCGTCACCCATGCGAAACCACTGTGATACGGCCGTTGATGCGTTGTTGTTGTTGTTGTTGTTGCGACTGAGAGCAGGGTGAAAAGGAATGTGCAGGGCCTGCCGACTGTCTCATGCCGAGCCACCACCGCTGCCACGGGCAGATAGAGGATAGTTAAAAGATAAGAGGAAAGAGTGAAATAAGATACGTGGGTCGCAACAACCGCGTCCGCCGAAGCGAAGACGCTGGCTGCTGCTGTTGTGTTGTGACTGAGAGAAGGATGAAAAGGGAAAAAATGCACGGGCCTGCCTACTGGCTCGAGCCAAGCCACCACCGCTGCCACGTGCAGATAGAGGAGGGTTAAAAGATCAGAGGAAAGAGAAGAAGGAAAGAAAAGACGCGCGTCGCAGCAACAACTGCGTCCGCCGGAGCGGACGCGGCTCAAAAAACAGATAAGCGGCCGAAGCCGCGCTCGCCGAAGCGAGGGCATCTGTCTGACGCTGGCTGCTGTGTCGCCTCCGCTTTATACACGCAGCTGCGCATGCGCAGTTATGCGTATACATAGCACGAGGCATCCACGTGTGTCACGCGCGGCCGAGGCAGCGGCGATACTCTGACGTCACGCGCGTCGCACCAGCTGCACCTTTCTAGTTGCCGCGCCTGCGCACAACTGCTCTTTCACGTGACGCCAAGCGCGGCGCCGGCGGTGGAGTCGGTGCCGCCGTGGCGGCGAACCTCTGACGTCACGCGCGGCTCACCTACTGCCCCTCTCCGGTTGCCGCGCATGATCAGAACTGTCTACCCTGGCTGACGGCGAAATGCTCGGCAGGGTAGCGTAGTGCAGCTCTCGCTACAAAAGAGAAGTGCCGTAGTGGAGGTCTCCGGAATAATTTTGACCACCTGGGGATCTTTACCGTGCACTGACATCGCACAGCACACGGGTGCCTTTGCGATTCGCCTACATTGAAACACGGCCACCGTGGTAGGGTTCGAACGCGGGTACTCCGGCTCAGTAGACGAGCGCCTTAACCACGGAGCCACCGTGGCGGGTCTGAAATTAAAATTGAAAATTCCTTTTTGAGGAAAGGAAATGACGCAATGACTGTCTCACATATCTTGGTGGACACCCGAGCCTCGCCGTAAGGGAAATGATAAAGTAGAGAGTGAAAAAAGAAAGCAAGAAAGAGGTGCCCTAGTTGAGGTCTCCGGAATAATAGTTTATAGTTTATGGGGGTTTGACGTTCCAAAACAACTCAGCTTATGAGGGACGCCGTAGTGAAGGGCTCCGGAAATTTCGACCACCTAGGGTTCATTAACGTGCACTGACATCGCACTCTACACGGGCCTCTAGAATTTCGCGTCCATCTAAATTCGACCGCCGCGGACGGGATCGAACTTGCGTCTTTCAGGTCAACAATCGAGCTCCGTAACCACTGAGCCACCGCGACGGCAGGTCTACGGAACAATTTCGACCACCTGGGGATCTTTAACGCGCACTGACAACTCACAGCACTCGGGCGCCTCTTCCGTTTCGCCTCCATCGAAAACCGGCCGCCGCGTTTCGATGGAGGCGAAACGGAAGAGACGCCCGCCGCGGTCGGGTTCGAACCCAGATACTCTGGCTTAGTAGACGAGCGCCTTAACCACTGAGACACCGCGGCAGTGTCTCAGCATTTTATCATCGACTCTTGCCTCTTTCAACCCTGCCAAGAGGGGAAGGAGGACAGTGGGAGTGAAAGAAGGAAGAAAGAAGGAGGTGCCGTAGTGGAGGGCTTGCGAATAATTTCGACCACCTGAGGATCTTATGGGCTATGTCATCATCACCATCAGCCTGACTACACCCACTGCTGGGCAAAGGCCTCTCCCATGTCTCTCCAATTGATCCTGTCCTTTGTCAGTTGCCGCCACTGTATCACCGCAAACTTCTTAATCTCATCCGCCCACCTAACTTTCTGCCGTCCCCTGCTACGTTTGCTTTCTCTTGGAATCCACTCCGTTACCCTTAAGGACCAGCGGTTATCTTCTTGTAGTATGAATTATTCCCGAACATTCTACTACTTTTGCGCCGCCGCGGTGGCTCAGTGGTTATGGTGCTCGGCTGCTGACCCGAAAGACGCGGGTTCGATCCCGGCCGCGGCGGTTGAATTTCTTTGGAGGAGAAATTTAGAGGTCCGTGTGCTGTGCGATGTCCGTGGTCGAAATTTCCGGAGCCCTTCACTACGGCGTCTCTCATAGCCTTAGTCGCTTTGGGACGTTAAACCCCATAAAACCAAACCAAACCAAACTGCATCATTTTCTTCATTCACTACCCACAACCAACCACACCTCCAACCCCCAAGACCCCGCTACTGCCTCTTCCTAAAACATAAGTATGGAGTCAACCTCCCCTCAAATCACTGCCAGCGCCGCGCAATCAAGGGCAGTGAACGCCAGCCTGAAGACAGCAGGATGACCCGCCGCAGTGTCTCAGTGGTTAAGGCGCTCGTCTACTGAACCGAAATACCTGGGTTCGACCCCGACCGCGGCGGCCGCATTTCGATGGAGGCTAAACGCAAGAGGCGCCCGTGTGCTGTGCGATGTCAGCGCACGTTAAAGATCCTTAGGTGGTCAACATTATTCCGGAGACCCCCACTACGGCATCTCTTCCTTTCTTCTTTCACTCCGTCCTTTATTCCCTTAAGGCGCGGTTCGGGTGTCCACCGAGATGTGTGAGACAGCTACTGCACCGTTTCCTTACCTACACAGACTATTCTGGTTTGATTTATGAAGTTTAACGTCCCAAAGCGACTGAGGCTATGAGGGACGATGTAGTGAAGGGCTTCAGAAATTTCGACCACCTGGTGTTCTTTAAAGTGTACTGACATCGCACAGTACACGGGCCTCTAGAATTTCTCATCCAAAGAAATTCAACCGTTCTATTCCTGTGAACGAATAGAACAGTCTACGTAATGACTGAGGTCGCACCGGCTCCATGTGATAGTGTCGTGCAAGGGCCGGAATCCCTGAAGTGTAGTAGAAGGCTACTATCACTGAAAAGCTTCGCAGCATCGGCAAAGGCTTGGGAAGGCTGCTCGCATGCGCTACTATGCGAGAATACGCTCCAGGTGATGAAAAAAAAAAATGATGCCCAGGCTTAGCTTGGTTAAGCCAAGAATGCGTTGCATATTGCGCGGTCTTTTTTGCGCGAGGTATTGCTTGGCAGCACTCGATTTTCTCAGCAGCTTTTCCTCCGTGACATATGGATGGATGGATAGGAGCGCCCCCTTTGAAACGGGGCGGTGGCAACCGCCACCATGCTCAGCCGTCGTTTTCTTTTTCTTTTCTTTTTTTGTTCTTTTTTTGCTGTTTTGTTTTTTGTTTGTTTTTCTTTCTTTTTTATGTGGTTTGGTGACGTCACCAAACCACGTGACGTCACGTCACGTGGTTTGGTGGCTGCCCGGCCGCGCCCAAGGGCTGAACTGAGTGATTGCAATATGCTACGCATAAAATGGCTGTGGTTTAGCTCTGGTTAAACCTGGAGTGACGCGATAGCGACAGTGGCCGAGTAGAACTCGCTCAGTCGAATTGCAAAGTCAGTCTTTCGCCGCTGCGTTTCGCTGGATGTTCCTTCTTCATCTTCATCCCTGGTCGTGGATTTGCAGTTACTGAGTAATTTCCTTTCCTTAAATTCATTTTTTTTCATAACGGCCCTTATTTTTCTTTCTTCTTTCGCTCCCACTTCCTCCCTTCCTCTACAAAAGGATGACGGGTGTCCACTGAGATATGCGAGAGAGTTACTGCGGAATTTCCTTTCCTCAAATATAATTTTCATTTTCTTCAGTACGGCCCCTCTTTCTTCCTTCACTCCCACTTCCTTCCTTCTTGTACGGTACAATTCGGGTGTTCACCGAGATGACAGATAGTTACTGCACCATTAATTAGCGAGCTAGAAGCCAATGTAATGCTGATGATGATTTACTTGGGTTATCTCTGACGTCATCAAACGGATGACGGGTGTCCACCTAGATATGCGAAACAGTTACTGCGTAATTTCTTTTCCTCAAATTGATTTTCTTCATTACGGCCCCTATTTTCTGTTTCTTCTTTCATTCCCACTACTTCTACAAACGGATGACGGGTGTCCGCTGCAGCCACGGGCATACGGCCGAGGTGCGACCACGCTCGACGAGGCAAAGTGGCTGGCGTAGTGAAGCTGTCGCTTTAAAATTTTCAGCCAACACTGCCTCCGTGTCCGAAGAGCGTTAGCTACGGGAGCTTCAAGTGTTGACATTTGTGCGCTCAGCAAACATGGTTTGGTTTGGTTTGGTTTATTGGGGTTTAACATCCCAAAGCAACTCAGGCTATGAGGGACGCCGTAGTGAAGGGCTCCGGAAATTTGGTCCACCTGGGGTTCTTCAACGTGCTGAAGACCACATCCAAGCATCCCTTCAAGAGACATTCAGCTCCATTTACCCCAGAATTTTGCACTAGTATTGTGATTTACCACCACCTTGGCTATATGCGGTGTATTTCCTCGTTATATCAGTTAATAAATTTCATTAACGTGTGCATCGCAACACGACAAATCGTTTGACACCATCCGGAACCCCCTTCGACAAAAGCTTCGCCTGTAATGGCCGTCTGAAGGTCCTCGGAATGCACGGTTTGGGGGCGGAAAGGTCGTCATTGCGAATCTCACACATGTTTTTGGCTTCGTCTCAATTAGTAATTTCATCCTCAGGAACATGCCAAGTCATTTGATACCACCACTTCGAGCAGTCTATGCCAAAGGGGTGCCCGCCAAATTTTATGAAAACGGTTGTCCCCGGGGGGAGGGGGGGGGGGGGGAGTCCCACTTCGATGGCCACTATAATGGCACATATACTATAACGGATTGAAAGTATGGGTATCAATGGAGGCGCTACGCTCCCACTGTTGCTATAGGATATAGTGTGTCACGTGGTCACTGTTTTGGTCAATTTGACCTTCATTGCAGACAGACGCGTCCATGACAAACGCAAGTAGCAAGAGCTCACGCTCTTAAAAGGTTAGTGGGGCTATATTTTTTACGAAAAAACGAATAGGAAAAAGTAAAATTGTGAGGGTAGAATAGAATAAAAACAATACAGTTGTGAGGTATCCGTTGTATGTTGTTGCTAAATACCTGCTCTATGCACAGTTAATCAAGAAAACAACTGTCTAATGGCTCATTCACGATACTTGAGAGCGTAGGAACAGCCGCAGCCTGCCAGAAACATCATGTACGCGCCTGTGTATTTTGTCGCGCTTCTAGTGAAAAATAATACGGAATTCCAGTAACGAATGCAAAAACATGGTAAGGTTTTGACTTAGCTAAACCGAGTAGCCGCCGCGGTGGCTCAGTGGTTCGGGCGCTCGGCTGCTGACCCGAAAGGCGCGGTTTGGACTCCGGCCGCGGTGGTCGGATTTCATTAGAGGATAAATTCTAGGGGCCTGTGTAATGCGTGACGTCAGTGCACGTTAAAGAACCCCGTGTTAAAGAAACTACGGCTTCCCACATAGATTGAGTTTCTTTGGGACGTTAAACCCCCATAAACCTCAAACGGGAAAGACGTGCTAAATCGTGTGTTTAGCCGAATTGGCTCATGGTTTTGCCTCGCTGGGTTGTCGGCACGTGTGGCGACAATATTAGACTCAGGACAAGGTCTGATCGAGGTTAAGGAGTTGTTACCTGTTCGCGCCGCAGGTGGAAGTTGATTGGTTTGGTTTATTGGTTTATTGGGGTTTAACGTCCCAAAACGACTCAGGTTATGAGGGATGCCGTAGTGAAGAGCTCCGGAAATTTCGGCCACCTCGGGTTCTTTAACGTGCACTGACATCGCACAGTACACGGGCCTCTAGAATTTTCCCTTCATCGAAATTCAGCCACCGCAGCCGGGATCAAACCCCTGTCTTTCGGGTCAGCAGCCGAACGCCTTAACCACTGAGCCACCGCAGCGGGGCGCAGATGGAAGTTGATGAAGACGACGGTGTGCAATGAGCAGCGCAAGAGTATGTTCCAATCCAAACTTATATATATATATATATTATGATTATTATTTTTTTCATCCTCTCCCTGCCCTTCTTGTGGTAGACTCCCCCAGTGTTCCTCTCCCGTGTGTTTTTCCTTTGCCTTTACTACGTACAGGTGAATACCAACCTTTACCTCCCGATTCTTGGCCGATCCCCCAGTGTGGGTATGTGCCATTCTGTCTAAGGCTACAACAACAACAACAACATGTTGCAGTTTAACACTAGGCGTTTTCGGCTTCGGCGATAACATAGTGCTCTTGCGCACTGGGCAGCGAGAATCCCAGTCGCGGCAAAATTTCCCTAGTGTATTTGTTTATTCCAGGTCGAGGCTTCAGCGATGGCGCGGCTTTTGCTGCTTTGGTCGCGAAGTAGAGCTTTCGGTATGAACCATCACTCTCTTCCACTGACTGCAGTTTCGACGTGTGCCATTCTCAACGCCTCATATCAAACCTCAAGTTTCTGCACTTCTTTAAACCCATATGATCGAACATCCTCTCTGGCTTTCGTATTCTTTTCGGTGCGAACAAAACATTTATCACCGACGCACCTGTCGTGGCTAGCCACCGGCTCATCTCCTGATGAGTTGCAGAGTCAGCGTGCTACACCCAGTAACGCTGTGTGACCAACCCTCATTCAGAAAGCTGTGAAGCTTTGCGCAAACCAGACGAACTCTGCCCAGATTCTCTGTCGTGTCGTCTAGTTCGCGCAATCCTTCATAGTTTTCTAGAATTCTCGCAACTAGCCAGTGAGCATGCTTTGCTAAGCCCACTTCCTGATTGCACGCAGTGTCGCCAAGTATCGGAGAAGCGGAGGCGACTGCGGGTGATGCGGTCGATGGGCGAGGTTGCGCTGCCACACTGCCGTGAATGCAAGCTGCAGTTCCGGGATCCCAGCAAGCTTGTAGTCCACCATGTGTACAAGCATCAGTTCGGAAGCGCCGAACGGGGCAAGAAGCTGCCGTGTCCCGTCTGCCAGCAGCGGTGCAAGTCCCGGGGTACCATGGCCGCGCATCTGGGGACGCACCTGGGCGAGCGGCTTTGCAAGAAGTGCGGCGCTGAGTTCGCCAGCGCTGCCACTGCCGCAGCCCACGAGCGCTTCCACCGCACAGCTGGGAACTTCGTGTGCGAACTCTGCGAGAAATTATTCGTGCGGAAAAGCGATCTCAACTCGCATCATTGGGTAGAGCACGCACAACCGTTTTAGCCAGCGTCGCCGGTTGGTGTGTCCAGTGGGAAGCTTAGAGGGAGTCCGCAAGGGCAGACTGGACATCGAGCGCCCTGTTGTCTCGAATAAACATTGGCGTTCTCAGAAGCTTGAATATGTTCATTTGAAGTAGTTCTTTGGAACCCCAACTGAACTCCACTGTCTAGCTGTAACATCATGGCATAATCTCTGGAACCGGAAAGAGTGGTTGCTTCTAGAGTAACGAATTTGTTCTCACGCTGTAGCGAGCGACGGGCTGTCGGACCGCGGAATGTGCTCTTATTTAAGCAGCCTTATTTCTGTTCAACTATTAGAGAAGAGGAAGTATCACGATTTGAAGCCATCCAGCCAGGAGAGTAATCATAGGAAATACAGCTGTTAGGCGTGTATGTGGCGAATCCATAGCGAACTGTTTCTTCAGTGAAAAGATTTTTTCACGGTAAAAAGCCTATGAATACGAAACGATATAGTGGTCAAGGCCATCGTCCTCAACGGCGTTTATTAATATGAGGGCATTAAACAGTCCCTCACCGAATCGAAATAGTCCCACTTGACGTTATATCGTCTGCACAGCTGATAGGTACTGCGGGCTGCCTTGCAACGTCCTCCTCGTCACCGCTGTCAGCCTTGATGACGTCAGCCTGCTTTCGACAAAAGGAATAGTCGCGCTCCCTCTGCGCAGAGCGAGCCACATTTCCCAGGATCGGAGCTAAGCTAGCCGCCCCCATTGCAGTTAACAGGTAGTTGGCCTCACTTTGGAGGCTTAATTGCCGGTCCTGAATGGGCTAATCCCTGTCCCGCCACGTGAAGCTGCGCATTCACCTCAAGCTCTACTAGAGCCACTGGATAAGTTATCCAGTGAGTCTAGCTGTTTAGCTTTCTAACACTGTCACCTGCAGCAAGGATCAGTCACGTGGTAGCAGCTGGGTTCTTGAAGCAGTTCGAAGCTTCTCTTAACGCGCGAACAAAGAAGCCCCATGACGCCTTTACGCTTAAGTTCATTCTTAAAACCTGGTGCCTTTCGCATACCAGGGAATGCGCATAAGTCTCGAGCTTTACTGAGAAAAATTAATGGTACAGGATTGAAACCCTCCACTTATTCAGCATCTTCCCTTCGAAGGTGAATTAACTTTTCGCATCGGTCCTTGCAACTTGTGGTGGCCCTTCAACAAAGAGGGCAGTGGTTGTGCGTCAAACCATCCGTTTTTGCAGCTATGACGTCTTCACAGGCAGAAAAATGACTGTCTTGAGATTCGGAAGCAAATGATGGTCACTGGGAGCTAAATCAGGTGAGTATAAGATGGATGTTGCATTATTTGAAATCTGATGTTTGTTAATTTCTGAACAAATCATTTATTTATTTATTCATAATACCTTACAGGGCCCACAAAGGCATTGAGTAAGGGGACTAAGAACGACATATGTGCAAAAGAAACTAAATACAACATGAGGTGCTAAAGAAAAAGTAAAGAGAAAATGCACATAGGTTCAAGGTACTTAGTAGTAGCATGCATGCCGGACATCTAAGCAAGAAATCCAATAGTCATATTCGAAGCGTTAGTAAGCGTAAAAGTTGTACGACGCACAGAAAACCTAAACAAAACGCAACAACGAACAAAGAAAAAGATGCTGTGATACCGAAGAACAAAGATAGAAAGTTGCGATGCCTTTTGAGAAGATGTTTGGGTAGCTGATCCCGGAATAGTTGCTGGTTGCAGATGCATGCAGTTCTGTCAAGAAGATCCTTCCAAGGAAGTGAGGCTCGTGGAAGTGCCGATGAATTAAAGGCTCGAGTTTCACGTGTATGCGTTTTATGCTCTACTGATTATGTAGGCGGTGTGAAATGCGGGAAGACGCTTCGAGTGCTAATGGAGATGGACTGGCACTCTAAAGATATTAATGAAATAAGCCTAAAATAGAGATGGAACAACTTATGTCTAAAGCCTCAAGGCCGGTATCAATTTGTTCCTATGCTATTGTGGGCACCGTCGTTAGATGTAATGAAATGAGCGTCTCTATATTGGACTGATTCTAAGATGCTGATTAGATAGTTTTGATATGGGGAGCATGTAGGTGGTGCGAATTCTAGTTGTGATCGTACGATTGCTAGCTACGCCAGTTTTTTTACGCTGTAAGGAGAGTTTCGCAAGTCCCGACGCAGGTACCCTATCGATCAGGAGGCTTTGGCGCAAATGTGAATGCGTGTAGCCCATGAAAGATTATGCATGAGATGAATACCTAAATACTTGTATGACGATTCCCGAGACACTACAGTGCTGTCTATGTGATACGAGAAGTTAGAATCAATAGACTTGCAAATGAAAGAGATAACCTTGCATTCGATCGAGTTAAGCGTCATTTACCATATGTATCACACCAGTCTGAAATGAGGTACAGGTCACTTTGGAGAGCAAGGTGGTCACCCGTGGACTAATAGAGTGGTAAATGATGCAGTCGTCCGAAAAAAGTCGCAGGGAAGAAGATTTGACAACGGGTAAATGCTTCATGCATGTCATAAACAAGAAAGGACCGATAACACTGCCTTGAAGCGCGCCAGAAACAAAGCAGAAATTCAAAAGCTAACGCAGCACCGCCTGGTACTTAGCCGCTTCAATTTTCACTCACTTCCATGCTTACTACTTAGTATGGCAATTTTCACCTTCATTAAGTTTTCTTCTCGCGTTTTGTTTGCTTCCCGTGCCATCTTCTTTCTTCAGCACGCTCTCGCCTCACGCCCCCGGGGCTCACGCGCGCCGTCTGACCACCGGAGGCCATAGCCGCTGCGCCTCCATCGCCAGCGCTCCTTCGGGCTGCCTCCGCGGGGGACACAGGGTCGGGAACCATGGACCGGAACGCCGTCGTGTCGCTGCTCACGGTCGGCCTCCCTCCGCGGGCTGAACTGGAAAAATGGCGATGGTCATTGACGGAGAGCGACGACTCCGACACGTCTTCGGAAGCGGTAAGTCGCCAGTCCCCGTACCTAGGGGGGCGGGGGTGGGGGCTTCCGGAAGGAGGGGGGGGGGGGGGGTGGCTTCACTTTCCGAGAGTGCTGGCAGGCGCCGGCATTTTCGCGCTGTGACACTAGTACCGCTTTCGCGGTAAAATGGCCGACTCCGGTGTCCGGTCACTGTACGCAATTTTCACTCCGTTTTCTGGATATTACTCCTCCTCTAACAGGCGGCAGCTGCCGGTGGTTGATGGAAGGAGTTAAAAAAGAACCATTAACATATATGACCCCAGCTATATAAATAACAAGGGCCGCAACTTTTTTTGTCAACAGGGCGCTACTCAATACGAAGCTCAGCGCGTTGAATACCTGCGGTCCTTTTCCCAGCGATACGACAAAAGAGAAATTCCCTAACCCGTCTCCTTCTTTTCCGCAAACTTTAGTTAGAGTTATGCACGCCTGTATTAACCAAACGAAGTGTGGGCCTGAGAAACGCTTGTGAAATTAGCCAGACCGAAATGACCGTTCCGTCATGCTAAGTTTAATAATAAGGTGCAATGCTCACAGCACTTTTCTTTGCATATACCAGGTGTTTCAGGGAAGACTTTAAGTAGTTTTAAAAAATAGATTTTTTCGGTGTAAATGCGGCTTTTGCGCCATAGTATTACTAGTGCTGGCGGACACCATAAAAACGCTGAATCGCTTAAAGTAGTACGCTAGTTGACTGATTTTTAATAGTTATCTTTTTATCTATCAGAGTTAGCGCCTAGTTGCAATTAGATTTGTAGCCGGTCGTTAGTAGTAGCCGTATCAGTTTCTAGAATTTGTAAAACACGATTATCCTCGGGGCTTTAGCTCGAGACAATTTTTTACATCGTGCCAAAATACATGCGCTCCCAAAAAGCATGTAGGCAAAGCAACCTTTCCAGTGCGCGTGACTGGTCAAAAAAGTCAAATTTTGTGAAGCCGCAGCGCCGAGGGTAATCGCTTTTTCTAAATTCTAAAAATTGATATGGCTATTAATAGCGACCGGCTACACATCTTTAATTGCAACCAGACGCCTAACTGTAATTAAAAAGTGAATTATTAAAAATGAGTTAACCAGCTTACTACTTAAAACGAATACCTGTTTTCTGATAGTGCCAACACTGGCAATGCTGTGTGCTCAAAAAGCCATATTTGCATCTCCAAAAACCTATTTTCGAGAATTTCTTAGTCTTCCCTGAAACACCTAACCCCGGCCGTTTAGGTTTGTTTTAACTGTTTGCATATGATGTGTTCACGTCTGTTTTTCTGGTCTAGTTTTTGTTAATTTTTTT
This sequence comes from Amblyomma mixtum, assembly GCF_055824585.1. Classification (NCBI taxonomy): domain Eukaryota; kingdom Metazoa; phylum Arthropoda; class Arachnida; order Ixodida; family Ixodidae; genus Amblyomma; species Amblyomma mixtum. The sequence goes on from NC_143013.1 coordinate 106,714,809, forward strand.
TTTCACCAGCCCTTCTCTGAGTTTTTAACATCTCTGGCTCTAAAAAAAGCGTCGTCTGCATGATTTGCGAATTCGGCCACCGCCAGAAAATTAGCCGCGCTTGTAAGTCTAATGAGTAACTTAATGCCAATATGGGAGTTTAATTAAAGGCTGCAGTAAAATTCAACGCTTTGCTCTAAGTGATAGCCGTGCTTTAATCTCAAGAAAAATCCAAATACGCTGCTCGAAAATTACTGCGAAAAAGGCCTGCCGGGCCGAAGTATGTGCTCGAGATTCCCTTGCGAATCATTTGTTCTCAACAATGGATGAGTGAGTGAGTGATAACTTTATTGAGTGTCCGGGAGGGTTATAGCGCGACCGGGCCCAGGTCTCCCACGTGGGGACGCCGAGATCTTGTCTCGACGCCGTCTCGAGGGCCTTGTGGACGGCCTAGAGTTCGTCGTTGAGGCTGGAGCTGCGCAGAGCGGCGGACCATTTTGACGAGAGGATTTCGGTATTAAGAACGGTTAGTTGTGCCTTACACTTCCAGAGTATGTGTTTAAGTGTGGCTACGCCTGTCTTGCAGACCTTACACGTGTTGGTATCATATATTTCGGTGTAGGTCCTGTTGTATTGCAGTGGGTTGGAGTACGTGTTTGTTTGTAATTGCCTCCAGGTGACTGCCCGAGCCCTGAATGGCTTGTTGCAAGGCAGAGGGAAGGTCTGGCGGGTCAGGTAGAAAACTTTGGTTAAGTCATTGAAGCTCGTCAGCCTGTCTCTCCCCGTCTTCACCATGACTCTCTCTGGCACGGTTTGAGAGACCTCGTGCGGTGGAGTGAACGAACTCGTTGAGGTTGGTGAGGTGCGGAGAGACGTCCCCCATGTGTGCGGGGAACCAAACTAGCTCGACCTTGTTGTCCGGTGAGCGTTGCAGGTTCTTGATTACTCGGCAGGTTTCTACGGATATTATCCCTGGGCGTAATTCTTTATGGCCGTGCGCGTGTCTGACAACGACCCCACAATCGTGATCAGATATGAGAAGTGCGATGGCTATTCTCTCGGTCACTTCGGCGTGTCGGGACTTAACGCTGGCGGTGTGGACAAGCGTTCCGGCAGCGTCGAAGACTGTAACCGCGTATCGTCGATCTTCTCTATATTGGCAGCGTCCACGAAGCGCTCTTTCCTCGCTTTTCCGTAGACTCGCAGCCTGTCTTCTGCTTTTCTTAGACGTCGGGTATACGTTTCGCGGGACTGGGGCTACTTGGATACCGTCCCTGACGTTCCGCGGGATTATTTCCTTTTCGCTGTGTTGGCGGTAGCCGATGCCAAGCCGCTCGAGTAGGTATCGTCCAGATTCGGTGGCCGTTAGTCTTTTTAATTGCGATATGTGCTGGACCTCTGCAAGTTCGTCCAGCGTGTTACGGATTCCCAGTTGTAGCAGGATCTCTGTGCTGGTCGAGTCTGGCAGTCCCAGCGCCTTTTTATATGCCCTGCTTATAACATCTATTTTGTTGTTCTCCGCCTTGTGCCAGGTGTGAAAGGCGGTCACCTACGTTATTTGCTTAAAACATAGTGACTGGCTAGTTGGTTCTGCATACTAGAAAATTGCAGCGCAGCAGTAACAAGGACGAGACGAGAAGGACGCAAACACAAGCGCTGCAGCGCTTGTGTTTGCGTCCTTCTCGTCTCGTCCTTGTTAGCGCTGCGCTGCAATTTTCCAGTACGTAGGTTATGTGACATAAGACGGAGTGCACGAGTCGTATCAGGCTCTCCTCCCTCATGCCACCTATCCTGTTGGTGACGCTCTTTAGTAACCTCATTGCAATGGCAGTCTTGTGCATGAGCTTCTTGACCGTCCGCGATAAAGAAAACAAAGTAGACTTACAACCATCTACGTTCTCAGAAATTTAAGACGCACGGCAGACCAAGTAAAAAACTCCGCAGCGAAATGTCCGCATGGGTTTAAAATCTGTAAAAGCGCAACTTTCCCGAGATACTTGCGGTCACATTCTTGAACTCGTGCCGCGGAATAAAGCAGAAGGTCCTTTCTACTGAAAACAACTTATCGTTGTGTCGTACTGGAGTGCATTTCCATGTCACAGATAATGCTTCTCTACTCGAGTCAATTTATGCGACTTTGTGGCCTTTCTGGGTGTACTAACCGTACCGCTTGGTGAGTGGCACATGACGTGAGTGGCAAGAGTTAATGGAGAATTCCTGAGTAATTTGCGATTCGGTGATGACATTGCCTTGCTGAGTCACTCAGGACATGAACTGCAAAGCATGATCAATGAGTTAGACAGTCAAAGCAGAATGGTGGGGCTAAAAATTAACATGCAGAAAACCAAAGTAATGTTCAACAACCTAGCAGGGGAACAGCAGTTCGCTGTTGGTAGCGAGGTGCTGGAAGTAGTAAGAGAATATGTCTACTTAGGGCAGGTAGTGACCGCAGATCCGGATCATCAGAGGGAAATAACTAGAAGAATATGAACGGGGTGGAGCGGATATGGCAGGGTCTCTCAGATCACGAATGGCAGTTTGCCAATATCCCTCAAGAGAAAAGTATACAACAGCTGTATCTTACCAGTACTCACCTATGGGGCAGAAACGTGGAGGCTAACAAAGACGGTTCCGCTTAAGTTAAGGACCACGCAGCGAGCTATCGAAAGAAAAATTATAGGTGTAACGTTAAGAGATCGGAAGACGGCTGAGTGGGTGAGGAAACAAACGCGGGTTAATGATACCCTAGTTGAAATCAAGAGGAAGAAGTGGGCTTGGGCAGGACATGTAATGCGAAGGCAAAATAACCGCCGGTCCTTAAGGGTAACGGAGTGGATTCCAAGAGAAGGCAAACGTAGCAGGGGACGGCAGAAAGTTAGGTGAGCGGATGAGATTAAGAAGTTTTCGGGGATACAGTGGCCGCAACTGGCAAAGGACAGAGTTAATTTGGAGAGACATGGGGGAGGGCTTTGCCCTGCAGTGGGTGTAGTCAGGCTAATGATGATGATATAACGTGGCATCTAAACGCAAGTGGCGACCAACCCGTTCCATCTCCGTGCAGTGTCCTGAGACCTCGGAGCAGCGGAGGCGTCTGCGGGCGATTCGGCCAGCTGGCCCAGATACAGTGCATTACTGCCGCGAGTGTCAGATTCTTTTTCGGGATCCTAGTAAACTTCTTGCGCACCATGTCTACAAGCACCAGTTCCAAAGCACCGAGCGGAGACGGAAGCTGCCCTGCCCCATGTGCCAGCAGCGATGCCGCTCTCGAAACACCATGGCCGCCCACCTGGGGACGCACCTGGGCGAGCGAGCGTGCCGAAAGTGTGGCGCCGAGTTCGCCAGTGCCGGTGCTGCTTCTGCTCACAAGCTCTTCCATCGCACCGGCGGAGACTTCTCGTGCCGGCTCTGCGGGATGGCATTCGCGCGGCAAAGCAGTCTGAATGCCCACAGTCGGACGCAGCATGCACATGGAGTCTAGTCAACGAAGCCGCCTCAAGTGGTCAGTGGGCAGCGGCGGTCAGCCTCCAGAGCACTGGCTTGACAACGGGACCAGTCGCTGACGAACTCGCAGCTCGGAGCCGAAGGTCCGCGCTGGCATCGTCCTTTGCGAAGCCCATTTGATGTAGTTCGCAAAATCCCGGCTTCCACCACCTCGCCGTAGGATCACTGCACTGTAGCCCTCTGTCACCGGGCGAACTTGGCTCTTTGTCTGTTTGAAAGGAAAGAAAAGAAATTGTTTTGCTTTTCTCAGTGTTACAGAAACTTCGTGCTTTTCTGAAATTCATTTGTGTTTGCACAACAGCGAGAAACTTGTTATTCAAACGACAGGGTTCTCCTGCAAATTGGCTTCATGTTGGCTCCGTGCAGTAAATTGCACTGCACGGAGCCAACATGGAGCTGACGGCAGCGCACGCGAAAAGCGGGCGTTGCTATAGTGATACCAAAGCGGCTATGCATGGGACCTTGCACAGGGAACGGAAACTTTCACGCAGACCATTGTCCAGCAAAACAGACGTCAGCGCCAATTCCTGCCATAGTCGTCCGGAAGGAATCAAACTAGAGCGTCTTACCGTCATCGTGACAATGGTATCCAGCGGAAAGAAAAACTTCATCCCGGAGCGGGATTTGAACCACCGCCGTCGATAAAAAGAGCGGCTCCGTATCTCGGTCACATGGACAATTCGGCCGTGGACTTATCGCGGTACGTGCGTGGGCAGGAAGCATTAAATTTTAAGCTTATCAGTTCACCTCCAGTCGCCAGGAGCACTGAAGTATTTGAAATCGAAATTAACCGGAGTTTCCAACCCCTGTCCTGCCGCGCAAACTGTTCGGTGAGAGCAACCGCTTATTTATGGTCAAAGCCCTGTGCACGTGTTAAAACGATTTTTTTGTACGGCGTGAAGGACGACAGATGAAGCGAGAAAGAGAGGGAGAGAGACATTTATGCATGGCTCATAGTGTCTTAGGGAGCCTTCATGGATGGAGTCACTAGTCCAGGACTCTTGCGGCTGCTGCGGCAGCTTGGGCCCCGTACGACTACTGGAAGCTGATCACCGGGTTCCCGACAAACAAAGAAAATCGCCAGACAGGTGCTGCATTGTCGTCTACTGTCCTACAATCCTTCGCACTGTTGTTTCTGAGTTTTAGCACAACCGAACAGCCGTACGGCTAATACGGTAACGAGTTTCTGTGCTTGAATAGCAAGCATGTTTACCGTACGTCGCTCCTAAAACTGTCTATTAAAAAAAAAAAAGTTTTCGCCTATCCAATAGAACTTAAGCCAAAGAAATCTTCACGAAAACTTTTAGCGTGCGTGGTAACCAAGTGCCGTATGACGCTGAACTTGAAATTACGGCAGGAATTTCTAATATTAGGTATACATCCCATTGATCGGTCGTCGGAACTAGTCATTGTGAGCGCAGGAAGCATTTTATTGGTCACATTTTGAAGCGGTGAGCAAGAGCCGGTCATGATATTGATCCTGTTCGCGCAGAATCTCGCCACACTGTCTTTTTTTTTTTTCTCAGAATTACAAGTTAGAATGTCCTTATTCAGTTATGTGGTGTTGCTACTGGCGGTCAAAAGATGGCGCTAGTTGGTGCTGTCCAGGAAAGCTGGAACAAAGAGCACGCAAGGACAGTGTAACGAGTCTCATTACCAGCGCCCTGCACATAGTTGAACAAGTCGAGAGGGAAATATTGGACATAGTAATTTAGAGGAAATCCCTGAAAGGAGACCTCAAGAAATTATTTAATATACTGCCGTCCTTTTCGGGAGCTAATACTGCAGGGGAGAGGAATGAAAACGCGTAGTAAAATCGCAGTGTACTTCAAATGTTATCGCTACTAAGTTTTCAGTAATTTTAATAAGCGAATGGTACCATATATAGGTTTAAAAACTCAACAGTATGAGCTACAGAAGATATACATTTTAAAATGATTACATCAGTAGTTACTTTTAAATGTTGAGACCGTAATGGATCCTAGTTGCTAATACTGTGTACAACAGTACCAGGCAGGATGAGGGAACAGTAACTGGACGATGTTTAAGGAATCAGTTTTCCGTTGCGCAAACAGTAGACTTCAATTTACAGTAGATTTCAATTTGATTATCAATGTATCAATCAACGTATCAATTTAGGAACGGGACAAGTGGCTTTTAAAATTCGTAACTACGTTGCTGAGACTGACGTTCATCTGCCAAGCGTTACACAGGCGCAGAACTTTAAGGAGATAGTCAAAGCTATGGTCGTGATAGCCGGAAGTTTTGTCTTTGAGGCTCAAGCCAATCATCGGCGTAGAGACGGATCGTAGAGGCTATGTGCTGAAGTAAGTGATTTCAAGCGAAAATAGTAAAGAGTCAAGGATTGAGCCTGGCGTACCTTCGAAATTACTTCAGCAGCGAAAGAGCTGGGAGTTAAAGCGTAGAAACTGCGACCGATGTGACGGGAAATCAGAAATTAAGCTAAAGGATTGGGCGTTATTCAGAATTGTATCCAGTTCGCGCAATAGGCTATAGAATAGCCAAGCAGCGTGTTCAAAGGTTCTGAAAAATTAAGGCACTGACTGGGTTGCTGGCATTTACTAAAAGTGTCAAGTGCAAATCCAGTTCAATGCGTTGCTGCACCAAACAATTGTTGAACCCCACGTTGACCACCGGGTAGCAGGTATCTAGTTTCAAAGAAGTCTATAATGTTACATAACAGCAAGCCGATGAGCACAGGGGGACATGATGGATGGTGATGCGATTTTTTAATTTCTGCTGGCCTAGCGCGACCGCTCCTTCCCATGCCACTTCGTTGTTGTTGTTGTTGTTTACCTCAATAAAGATGGCACATACCCACGCGGCCGGATTCGCCAAGGTACGGTGGCGAATGCCAAGGAAATATTTGTGCGGGAAAAAAGGCTTGAGACAGCGAAGTAGAAGAGTGGAATGACTAAAACTAGAAGAAAAATATTAATCGACGAAAAAAATTTATATAGTACCAGGAATAGAATAAAATACACTTTTTGGGCATGCGGCAGAATTTCAGGTATAGTTAACAAGGTAACGAACCAGTTGCAATAATGTAATCATTATGGTTTGTTCATAGAACCTTCCTTGAACAAACCTTGAACAGGGTTAATTGGAGAGACATGGGAGAGGCATTTGCCCTGTAGTGGGCGTAGTCAGGCTGATGATGATGATGATGATGATGAATCATGAAGGTAGCCGCAAGCACTACTTAACGCGAGACCCTTAAAGCTCGCTCCGAACGAGAGAAGCACCGGTAGAGACAAAGGGAGTCCTAACCTCGAAAGAGGGACCTCTAAGTATTGCTTTCTCTGAAATGCGACCACCGGCAAGAGAGGGGACAATGTTCTATTATTTCAACTTCTCCTCATGAGTAACAAAGATTAGTCGTAGCGAACCCGCATCTGCATAAGTAGATATTTAGGTGGGGAATTCTGCATCGAAGAAGCGCGTGATTGAGACCTCACAAAGCCTTAATTTACACCATCGGACACTCCGTGGGTAATTTAAGTGCTGAAAATCCACAATACTAAGCAACGGATCACCCAAGCTGGCTGAGATATGTTGGAGCCGCTGGAAACGGGAAGTCTCGAACCGAATGAGGTGAGGTACGGGATAGATCACAGGGGCGCTTAGAGCTGAACTTGTCAATGAATCGGCCACCTCGTTAAAATAGACACACGAATAGCCAGGTACCAGACAAAACGGACCTCCCTCACTGCGCGCGGAACAAAAAACGTAAGGGAATTAACGATTCAATAGAGAGTTTCCGGAAGTTTGGAGAGAGACAAAAACTTAAGTGCAGTTTGCAAGTATAAGAGCCCGTGCCACTTCGTAATCCCGCCCGCTTCGTTTTCTTCTAGCCCGTGACATCAACCGAGGCCACCGAGTGGCCGTCACGATCGCAAAACTAGAAGATTGGTTTGGTTTTATGGGGGTTTAACGTCCCAAAGCGACTCAGGCTATGAGAGACGCCGTAGTGAAGGGCTCCGGAAATTTCGACCACCTGGGGTTCTTTAACGTGCACTGACATCGCACAGTACACGGGCCGCTAGCATTTCGCCTCCATCGAAATTCGACCGCCGCGGCCGGGATCGAACCCGCGTCTTTCGGGTCAGCAGCCGAGGACCATAACCACTGAGCCACCGCGGCGGCTACGCTGCAAACTGCAGTGACGCTGCAAACTGCTAGTACCACCTGTATAGGCTGAAAACAGTACTTGGGGCAATCGGACTCTCTTCACTCACACTGAAGCTCGAGAAGTGCCCCTTCGCCTACGAGTAGCGGCCGTTCTTAGGCCACGTTGTTGGTAGAGACGGAGTGGACCCTGATCCAGAGAAGTCAGCCGAAATTCCACAGTTGCAGCTGCCTACCGAGAAAAAAAAAAAGGTATGGGCAGAATTTAAGAACTGTGTGCCTAGTTGGTGTTCTCGAAAAATTAAACGAGATGATCTTGAAGCCGTGCAGGCGAGGAGTGATCCGACCAGATTCGAAAACACGTGTGCATATTCCGAGTTCAGGTAATCACACCGATGAAGTTGGATCTATTGTTCAACATCTTTTGGTGGATGCGCAATTAAGATTGTTCAAATAGGTTTAAATTACGCTAAGCCGGAAATAAGGTAAGCCAGTCTCTAACATTATTGCCCTCCTACCGTTTTGAGCGCTACAATCATAATGTTGAGGGGGGGAGCCGATCACTCCCCTTGCCTCCCCGGTTCCGGAGTCTCTGTTGGTCACCGCTGCCAGTTTTTTTTTTTCTGGTCATCGTCGTACGAATTGACGGGACGCCGTTACCCGGCCGACGCCAACGGAAGCGAATCGTTTCGGGCGGTCGACCACTTCGGCGCCATGCACAGCTTATTTCTAGAGGATTCAGAAAAGCATCCCAAGTGATCCAGACAGCGGCGGCACCCTGCTATACTCCAGCAATGATGACAGTAACGGTGACGCAGAAAATGTCCCCAGCCGGAATCCAAGAGGACTGTACCGGTGGCAGCACCGTCCTGAAGAGCTATCGCTGCTCTTCAGGACGATGCAGCGAGTCCTAGCCAATACAGTCTTGTGCCTCTTGCGCTTTTATCTCCCAAATTAAAGCGATTTATTTGCAAGAAATCTGTGCAACGCGAGGCCTCAGTGAAATTAAGAACGTGAGAGCGGACCCCCTCAAGCACTTTGTCTCAATAGACGTCCTCTATGCAGTTGCCTTGGGTTGAGTGCGTAACATATCATCGAGCTTCGTGGAATGAAATTACCAGTTTTTATTGCACTAAGTAATAAGGCATCAAATGGTGCCATCTGCGGAAGCCGAGCCTCGCAATAAAGACTGACAACTTAGCAGGACCAGTATTGGCGTAGCTATAGCGAACTAAGTGTCGTTGTACTTTGCATTTCCTTTCATGGAAAATCAAGGCGCATTAGATTATTTTCAAGAGACAGAACGAAAATCACCACATTAAAGAGCAAAAGAGAGCTCGAAAGGTCCTGGACAGCTGGGGGTGTGAAGGGGGGGAGGGGTGAGAAAGGAGTTTGGTGGTCTGCTGTGCACTGAAAGAGACAGTTCTCCAGCGTAGCGTGAGGGACATTTTGGGTTGGAGGGGTCAGACGGCATGTGAAAGAGGTGCAGATGAGCTGGGATGAAAAAGGTGTTGGTAAATAGCTTGGGAAGAATATGCCTCTGGGCGGCGCTGAGTTGAAGTTGGGGTCTGAGGAAAGTGACCGCCTGCCAGCCACACATTTCGAAACCTCTGGAGTGCCGCAAATGCATAAAGTTTGGTCACAGGAGGGATGGTTACGAGAATGAGATCGCGTGTGCAGAGCTCCATAGGGCCGGAACACCCGAAGAGAAGGTGGGGCGCAGTGGGCAGTGGCCAACAGATTCACGGCAGTGTTTGAGGTTCCATCGATTGTTCACGTAAGGTCACTAACAGCGAGTGAGTCCTTATCATTTATTACCTGTGAAAATGTGTGGCGAAAAAGGCCTATGATGTATCGCTGAGCCAATCCCCATTGTCACGTTGTTTGAACTTCTCTTGCCGATTTCGAAGCACTAAGAATACACAAAAGGAAACTGTACTCCGTTATCGAAATGGTGCGGTCACTTCTCGCTACGTACAAAGATTTCTTTGAGAGTTGAGCTCAAATTTTATTGCTATTAGAGAGGTATCAAATGGCACCGATGTCCATCAGTACGCATATGTCGCCTGTTTACATCGCAGGGTTCTCTCCGTTAGCCACGGCATGCGGTAATAGCTGCAGTCTTTTATTCAATGAACAGCTTCCTTAGACCATGCTAGTCCAGGAAAGTGCTTCGCAAAGTCAACAGCCTATTCCTACGTGACACCCTCAGCTCGGCCTGGCATATCAACTCCAGGTTGAGTCTATCCCTAACACTCCAGACCTGCTATAACACTTGCACAGGCGAGGTGAACAAAAGTACGCCCTCTAACACACCTCGATCTGTACAATGCCTACACTAACGGGTCCTCACCTACATTCCATGACTAACATTTCGATTCAAGAATAAAGCACAATTTTATTTCACTCCAATTTTTCAACACAGCCACAAATGCATTTTCTCGGCTCATAGGACGCTAAATACAAGCATGTGAAGACCACCGTTAAATGAGTGCTCCTTGAGGCTTCCAAATTGCTTAACTGCTCGTTCGAGCGCAGTGTTTCACTTCCTAGCGGGGAGTGGCATTGGCAGTCGGCGTCAGTATTCTCCACACCGCAGGCACTACTACCGCGGTGTCGTTGGCTAATGTGTTTGTGCGTGCCGCACCCGATTATGCGCGTTCAGATCACTCTGTCGCACAAATGTCACCGCGCATTGTTCGCACACGAAGTTGCCGGCGGTGCGGTGGAAGAGTTGGTGCATCGCGGCAGCGCCGGCGCTGGCGAATTCAGCGCCGCACTTCCTGCACAGGCGCTCGCCGAGGTGGGTCCCGAGGTGGGCAGCCATGGTCCTCTGGGACTTGCACCGTTGCTTGCAGATGGGACACGGCATCTTTTTGCCCCGCTCGGCGGTGCCCGGGGATTGATGCTTGTAGACATGGTGGGCTACCAGCCTGCTGGGGTCCCGGAACTGCAGCTGACATTCACGGCAGTGGTGGACTGAAGCCTCGCCCTGGGGCCGGATCACCCGCAGTCGCCTTCGCTGCTCCGAGACATGACGGCGCTGGGAGGAAAGGAAAGCGACAAATTGAAAAACATGTCCCGTAGTAGTCCCTCAAAACAAACTACCCCAGTTCAAAAAACAGCAAGTAAATCTCAAAGAGCGCCGGTTTGCACAAGTAGATCTGTCACAAGTTTGGTACGGACTTTAGCTCTTTGTGACCCAAGATCAAGAGTCCTGTATCAGTCCAGTTGCGCTGTTTCTAATATCTAAACTGTTTCAAATGTTTTTTTTAATACTTTGCTGGTCAACTGCGTACCTGCGACGCTGAAGCAAACGAGGCATCCGATGCCACTTGGTCTTTATATTTTATGCAAGAACGGGCAGTATTAACCTTCGTCTTAATCACTTCAGAATCAAAATCAGTACAATTTTGTTGCCGCATGGCCGGATTCGTGCCCGGGCCTCCAAAGCCTTTCATGCCGAGGCACGCTTTGCACTGCCAGGCCTATGGTGCCATATTTTTTATTCCTCATATGTTAAACAAGATCTCTCAGAAAACAACCCTGCAAGTCATTGGTTTCATCCGCATCGCACTTCTCACGGGCCTTCCTCTTAACCATAAAAGAAGCGGCACAACAGGTTTGTAGCAACCAACCTGTGCTAGAAACTGCTGCTGCTGAACTTATTCACCCATCTAAATTGGTCGCGTGCGTGTAATCAGCTTACGCCAGGCTCTATGGCCAAAAGGAGCAAAGACAAAGCGACAATCAACAAAACGTAATCACGGCCTAAGGTAGAGCTCAACCAACTTGAAGCGTTAGTTGGCGACGCAGCAAAAACACGTGATTTTAGTTTACTTTTTATTGTGGTCAGCATAGAGGTCGAGGTTATTGGAACCTAGCAAAATTCACGGGCTATGCACACATTGATACGCATCGAACAAGCATCGGTTCAGATACAGGCCAACTGATCACAAGATTGGTGCAGCGGGACATTGTACTATTTCTTTTTTGCGCATTTCTCTCTCTTGTACACGCGGAGTGGTGACTCACTAACGGGTTCAGCAGTACGTACCGCAGGGAGAAACCTTTGCATAGAGATCCCAGGCACCACACTATGCTTTAAAAAGCGATCTCACCGCAGAGCGAGCCGCACTCATCAGTGTTCAAGATCCGGTCGTAGCCTTCTGTTCCTTGGCCGATTATGCGGCGATTCCTGTCCTGTCCTAAGCGTACTAACGACAGCTAGCATTGGTCATCGCTACTACAAGAATGACCTGCGAGAATAAAAGGAGGCGGAGTATTTACCGTTGCTGGCGAAGCGTCTGAGTCCATGCTGTCACTCGACGTGCACTGCTGCGCTGCCAGCTCGGCCAGTGACGGAACGTTGACCGTGAGCAGTGACACGACGTCCTCCCGGTCCATGATTCCCTACCCTGGCCTCGTTGTAGCAGAGCGGATGTGACACTCAAGAGCTGTGCAGGTGGAGACGTGACGGCTATGGCTTCCAACGGTCAGAGAGCGCACGTGAAAGAACGATGCGGCATGAGGCAGAACTACGACAAAGGAAGAAGATGCACAATCGAAGAGGCAAGGAAATTTAAGAAGCAGAAAATAAACGCCAGTTTCACGCTTTCTTGGGCAGCGTCCTTTGTCTGTATTATTAATTTGAATAAAAATGTTCTTTGTAAGTCATCAAGAGAGGTTAGTCATTTTATGAGTTTCGCTGTTACCGTTGCATAGGTTGATGTGAAAGCTCGCAATGTGCAGCAAACGCTCGGACGTCTCTGTGAATGGGGCGAGAAAGCTGAAGTGCGAGCGATGGCTTGGTAATGAAAAAATAGAGGGTGAGGAGGAGGAAAACTTTATTAAAGAGAAGGGAAGTTGTGCGGACTTATGGGTGTGGTCCTCATTCCAGGGCTCCACTGCCTTCAGCTGCACTGCAGACCTGTTGTATGAGGGCACATTGGTCCTCCAGGTTATCGCTGGTCAGCAGCGTCTCCCACCGCTCAAAAGACGTGTTTCCAGTAAGAAAAGTGTTTGGTTTAGCCCCAAATTCCTACGAAAATGTGGAAGAGTGTAGGGCGGGCCTGGAACCAGGGACATGTGTAGGAGTATAATGTATGAGATGTAGTCTATGGAGGTTTGGAAATGTGTTCGTCTGTACCTGCCGCCAAGAGACGGCACCTGGGGTGTCTAATTTCAAAAGGGTTGAAAATTGGGCGAGAGCACCTGTGTTGTTGTCACTCTGTCTCTGTCCCTGTCCCTGTGGTGCCACACCAGTATGAATGTCTAATTTCCTATTAGGTGAGGGGAAGTGTCTCCTTTGAAGACGCTGAATCTCGACGCGTTCGCTTTACCTGGAAGGTAGAGGGGTAAAAACGGGCACGGTTCGCGGCCCCACTCGGTGCATGATGCCTCGAGCTAGAGCATGGACCCTCTCATTTCCCTCCAGTCCCTCGTGACCTGGGGACAAGGTGATTTGATGGTGCTTGGTAAGGGGTCTTGTGCCCGTGAGCATGCTGATGGAGCACAAAGCCGAAAGGCACCTGCCGGCTTGAAAGAGCAGATATCTTTTTTTCTTTTTTTTTATACTCCGCTGTCAAGGAAGTATTTTTTCATTTGACTCCCTGTGATTTTGATATTAGGTATTAATGCATCTGCGCGTCGTCCAGTTATGTTAGTGCATGTCTATTTTTGCATCGATGATCAAGTCGAGTCCTCTGGATATGCTGCTACTAAAGGTCAGCAAGTCCAATTGTTATTTCCGTACTTATCATGAGGATTTTACATTTTCCTGAATTTAATCGCAGGCAGTGTCTTGCACCGGCAGAAAAGAAAACTATGAGAAAATAGAACCCTCATGCCTGGTGGGATCCCTGGACTTTTCCAGTAGTGAATAAGGTCCACCTTCATTTCTCCAAAGGCAGTTTCGAAACGTCCTACTTATTTCTCTTAATTCTTTGTTGCCACCTTCAAAGTGTGTTCAGGTAGATGGAGGAAGAACGAGTTCGTCGCGTACCCTAATGCCTGAAATAGAGGACGGTCCGCTGCACAGATTGCGGTTGCAAAGTTGTGCTTTATTTTCTGCTCCGCAATCGAGGCGAAGTGCATTGAAGCAGGAGTGAACGACTGTAATGGGTGCTATACGACGAAGAACATGGAGAATAAAGAAAGACATGTGAAGGTAATGGGAGGCACAACAAGGGGTCCCACGAGGCCCTTGAGGAGAGGCGAATGGGCGGTTGGGGGTGCTGGCAAATGCTCAGGCCACAGAGTGTCCATGACCTGTACAGAAGCTGCGTGTTGGGAGGGTGTCGGTGGGGTGACGGGCAAGTCGGTTCTCGGCCGAGGGGAAGGCGCCTGTCTGGACTGCCTATATAGGATAGCTTCCTCTGTCAATAGCGTGCAATGAAGAGGGCGGGGGGGGGGGGGGGGGGGGGGGGTCCTCATGGTGCCTATGTAGGAAAAATACACACTAAAACCGACCCCACACACTGGGCCGAGCACCGAATTGTCCCTGGTGTGTCGCCGCGAACAACATGAAAGGGTTCCGGCTGTAGCAGTAGCACCAAACGGGTGGCGCTAAAACTGCTCTCGTTATACCAGCGTAAGATCGAGGTGACGGAACCTGGCTTGGGGGAGGGGATCTTCGTCGTCGCTTTTGTTAGGTTGACCCTGTCTCGGAGGGTCGGAGACCCTGAAAAATGTTTCATGTCGTATGAAAGTACGCTTGGAGGCCGGGAGCAGCACTCTGGTTAATAGCGAGTGCTCTTCCTCTACGGAGGCTGGAAAAGAGCTCGACTGTATTAGGATAAGTTCGAAAAACACAAGCTGTCTTCATTTCCGCCCAAGTCCCGTAAGCTATAATCTACCACAAATTTCCCCTACCGCATGGCCACCCCTACCAGCTACACTCTAATAAGAAAGGAGTAAAGAGTGGAGTAAGCCGGTCCTCTAGCGCACTCTCTTTTGTAGAAGTGAGTGCGCTAGAGGACTGCTTACTCCCTTTTTGCTGCCAAATAGGCGTATTCCTGTTCGGAGTGCACGTTCCAGGGGAGATCAGGGGAGACTCCTCGGGCCCGTTCCCGTGGCGTTGGGTCGGTGTAGTAGGAGATACCTGTTGATTTCTTTCCACCTTCAGGTGGTAAATCCCAATCACCTGCGGGCCTCGTGTCTAATATTAAAAATGGGATTATACCCATGATACATTAGCAGTGCGGACGAGGCTCTCTTTCTAGCACTTATTTATAGTGGCGGTTCCCCGCATTTAGCCTCTGCGTGTTTCTTTCTCTGCCTGCCTGCCTGTCTGTGCCTCTGCCTGCCTTTCTGGCTGTCTGCCTGCCTGTCTGTCTGTCTCTCTGTCTGTCTGTCAGCAGACAGCAATCAAGCAGGAAGCTTCTCTACCGCAAGAAGAAACCTTATGCTAGCATTTCAAGGTCATTCGGTCTTAAATAGTGCCGTAAAAGCTCTGTTATGCTGCTAAAGCGAAAAGCCTTTGCCTTAAAACTTTTGATCAAGACTACGTACGTATGTACAGAGGGCAAAACACATGCCTAGAACAACCAAACTGTGTGTACTGCCGCTCCCAAAGCCGCTGGGAGAAAGAAGGCAAAAATTGAGGATTAAATTCTATGAGTTTAACTGCACAGGTTTACATCCAGACCATTTTTAACCAAATCTTATCGCTAGTTACCGCGTGATCAGCCCGAAACAGGCTCAGAACATGTTCTAGACATGCGTTTTGCCCTCTGTACGTACGTACAGTGGTGAGCAGCCTTGTCTAGAGCGCTCGGACGGTGCACTTCCTTGCAAACAAATCCAGATTTTGTGGCAGCCTCTAGGGTCCAGCTGCAACGCTTGCACGGAAGTAGCGCCAGATAGCCTCGTAAACAAAGCAGGCACGAAAACTTTGCCCCGTAATGAGGGGCTGCTCTCTAATTTCGGTTTTTGTTACCAAGTGCGCACTGCTCAAGCGCTCTAGACAAGGCTGCTCACCACTGTACGATCTTGTGCCATTGCTAAGAAACCCGAATTGCTACCCGAGCTTGCCCGAATTACTCGAGCTACGCATGAGGTTGCTCGGGAAGAGCAACTTGGGTTGCATAATCCCTACCGGTGGCTGCGATAGGTACAGCCACAGCCATCTGCCAGTGCAGTGGTGCAGCGCTCAACCGCTACGCCACTGCACTGGTAATGGTACGAGGACGCGCCGCCCTCTATGAATATTAACTAAATAACGACGCATTCTGCAGTTATGGGCATTAGCCCACTAAAGATATCCCGTCATACCCCCTCTAATTGAGAATTGACGTCTGCTTTCGCACGTCTCTTCGGTTTCACTACGTTATAACCCTACCGATTTTTATTTTTCTTTGCTCCTGCACTTCACCCACTGATAATAACGCTGAAGGACAGCACGTGTATTGGGCTTTACTGAATAGGTTTCCACTCTAGGCGTGGACCCTTTGCGACAGCATTTCATCCGCCTCGGTAGCGCAGTAGGCAGCGCGTCAGTCTCATAATCTGAAGGTCGTGAGTTCTATCCTCACCCGGGGCAAGGCGGTGTTTCTTTTTTATTTGCGCAAATTTGCCCTCTAGCATAAGGCACTTATGCAAATATATGCAGCCCTGTGTCGGCTATATATGCCAAAAAGGCCCGGTGTTGAGGCCCATGCGTCCAGATTCTTGTGTCTGGTAGTCACGTCTGATAGGGTGGTAATCATGGCTGCCAAAGTGTAGCCTGAGGTCGTCCGAAGTTAGCAAGAAGTGGTGTACCTTCGCCTCTGTAGTGGGAACAGGGCAGAAGACGGAGGTCGGAAAAGGAGTCTGTGATGTCCAGGAGGCCCTGACCCCAGGCGTCAACGCTGCATCCACCCGGATTCTCCGCAAGCCCAGGGAAGCTGATCACTAATTTCTCAAAATAGGATATTTGAGGTAAAGAGGTGCTCTTTTGCGGCATAGAAAGGCCAGTTTTTGTGGACGTCAAAAAAAAAACAGGAAATTTATGTTATAGAGATTCTGAAACACCTCCCGAGGAGGGCGCATGAACTCGCTCAATCACTGCATTGTGATGTGCTCAAGAACGCCGATGAAAAGTCGGCGAGCTTGAAGAACGCAGCCGTAGAAACAACGTAATCATTCATGGTTTCACTGAACCCGATGGTGAAACGGCAGAAACGCTCTGTGAAAAGAAATTGGAAATAAATAATTAAATAAATTTGAAAATAATTTTTTTTAATATGAAAATAAATTTTTTGACAACAAGCTGGAATTCGGTGTTACTGGCATCGAGCGCTGTTGCGGGCTTTGTTCTCAGCAGCCCGTAAAAATACAGCCAGTAATTCTCAGGCTAGTTGATCATACCGCTAAAGTTGTGATCTTTAAAAATTGCCGCAAGCCAGAAAATTCTGGCATCTACACCCGGCCAAATCTTTAACTTTCGTGAGTTTTGCACACCTAATAGACGATATGCGAAATTGCTTGGTGGTCTGGCTACACCGCGCCCACACCTTCTGGTTTCCATCTTGGTTCGGGCGAGCTCGTCGAGCTGGTGCATCGTTTGCTATGCGTACATTCTTGATATCGGTATAGCTGTCATGAATCTTGCGTGTGAAATTTCAACAGGCAAGCTTTAGCTGCTGCGTTGTTTTCACTGCTGATCTTTTACCAAATGTAGGTGCTTTCAGTAAGCGCCAACTTCCTCCTACCGCGTCCTGAGCTTCGCTTAAAGTCTGGCGCTGATGATAGGCAGAATCGGCACTGGGAAGTGTGTTTGCAAGTCGAACTCTGCGCCACTCTCATTTTAATTCGCGCATTAAAGTACCGGTTCCAGCATCACGCATTATCATGGATAATTTATTCCCAGGTGGACGCGATTTCATCTGGTGGGGTAGCGAGCGGTTATTTTGCGCTGAGTGCACAGATGTCTTGACAAACTTCTGTGACAGTGTGAACTTTCGTTCGCGCCGACGCCAGGAGCTTCGTGCATTGTAGTATATTTACACAGGACCCTCGACCAGCTGCGTAATGTGATTCCTTTAGTGCAATGTACAATGCACATCCGCGATTTTCAACGTCACCCTTTCAGAGCCCGGCGCCGGCTGGTTTTCGCCGCAATTCGTTGAAACCGCGTCTTGCTTAAGACGCAGTTGAAGCGAGTATTGCGATGTTGTTAGTCGATATTAACAAGAGGAAAGTGGGCACATAAATTTCAAATATTGTAAGCAAAGACGCAGTTTTTTTTTTTTAGATAAGCACTGAGCCACCGCGGCGGCTTGATTATAGAAAGAGCGTACAGCTGTAGGTGCCTGCACGGACTCGATACGCTGGTCAAGCTGAGTATGCGGGGGTGAAACTCGCATGTTCGGTTGCCTCCGACACTTAATTCGCTTCCTCCCAAACCTGCACAAATTTCTTTGTTGCGAAGCAAGCTGTTGCAGCTTGCCACAACGATAACGAAATCTGATGGCCTGAAGCGTTTTCAGAACAATGTTGCACGTACTTTCTAGCTTGGAAATGCCTCCCGCCTTCACAATAAAGTAGCTACATTTTTTTTTCACTTTCGCCGCCGGAGATATCGAATATATAGGAATCCTCAAAAAATAAACCATTTGCACCTCGGTTTTTATACGTAGGATGTATTGCTTCACAAAGACGCCTTAACGCGCATAACATACGCGGGCGCGATCACGTACGACATTATAAGAAAACAATATGTGGGATCTTGAAACAGCCCCATGGTCCAGAGATTGCTAGCCCTTCCAAAACTAATAACAAACTAAGCAGTAATGTGCGTGTGGTTCTTCGAGTGCGCTTAGTACGCCACAGCATGAACAATCGAGATTTTTAGATGGAGCGCACTGAGTGCCCATGGCCGCGATTTACCTGCACATTAATGAACGTGCTTCTTCGTGACTGGCTTGAGGAACACAGGCGCAGGCTCGCTCACAAAAATTACCTTCTCTATTACGTTGCTCAAGTATGCGTCTATATATATTCACGCCAGACCGGAGAGTTAATAAATGCACTAAATCGTCTTCTAATTTTGATCAGAGGCAACAAAGGCTGTGGTCCGTATCTTGTAAACGCAAATCACCTAGAAAGCTTTGTGAAAAATCAGCGCAGAAAGCGCAAGCTGTGCACTGAATGGCGTGCTGACACACGATACCTCACATGGCATTTGCTGTTACTAAAACGTTGGGACAGAGTAAAGGAAAAATATAAAAGCGAAAAGCTGGAACGCACCTAGTTCTGGCACGCATCGTAGTTTCTTTGCGGAGTGGACAGCATAGCGTAAGAGCGCATCGTCATTCCACTTTTCAAACGAAGCGCAGCCGTTTTAACCCAACGCAGGGCCGTGGTTTCGTTTTCTGTACCTAACCAACATGGAGGACTTAGTTCTCGGAGCGCCGAGAGATGGCGCTGCGCATTTCGCATATCGTCTATTCTGTCTGTAAACGGCTTATCTGGGCTAAGCCGCTGGCATATTCATGATGTAATTTGACGCATGTGGTGGATTTTGGTGGTCAATTTTCTTTTTCGTATTATGCTCGAGTGGAGTACTTCCCTGACTGGAGGAAAATTATTAGAAATCCGCATCGTCTGCAGCTAAGAAGAACCAGAACAAGCGGCACACGCAGCAATGGTTCTGGTTCGTCTCGCTTCATCCTCTGGGCAAACTAGTTTAGTTTAGTTTATGGGGTTTAACGTCCCAAAGCGACTGAGGCTATGAGAGACGCCGTAGTGAAGGGCTCCGGAAATTTCGACCACCTGGGGTTCTTTAACGTGCACTGACATCGCACAGTACACGGGCCTCTAGAATTTCTCCTCCAAAGAAATTCCAGCCGCCGCGGCCGGGATCGAACCCGCGTCTTTTGGGACAGCAGCCGAGCACCATAGCCACTGAGCCACCGCGGCGGCCCTCTGGGCAAACTACTTGCCGTCCCATGCTAGACAAGTCGTTTGCCCAGAGTACCGTCAGAACCACTGCTAGGTATCCCCCTTGTTTTGGCTCTTCATAGCCGCAGACGGTGAAGAGTACTAATATTTCTGATTTAACCACGCAATTACTCCACTTAAGCATAATATGTAAATAAATGTACTACTAGTGCACGTTAAAAAACCCCAGGTGGTCGAAATTTTCGGAGCCCTTCACTACGGCGTCCCTCATAGCCTGAGTCGCTTTGGGACGTTAAACCCCAACAAACCAAACCAAACCAAACCAAACATGCCCCCATGTGCGTCAAATTACACCATGAACATGCAGGTGGTTTAGCCGAGAGAAGCCTGTTAACTGAGGGCCGGAGTAGCCGGTTTTCTTGCTATGGGCCCGAATCTTCAGTAACAAACCGCTACAAAGGGCAGCATGGACCTTCACCCGGCTGGTGAATAAATAAAGTGGCTTGTCATTGCACTATATGTTTTACAAGTTCGCGCGTAGCCTAAGTAATATTGGCTCGGGAATTCTTCTAGTTGGAGTGTGCTCCTCGGCTCCCAGCAAACCCGACCTCTAAAGTACCGAAGCTCGAGAGCTGAAGAAAAAGGACCCGCTAGCTCTGGATGTGTTTTACGTCGCGTCGCAAACTATGGCTAGGGCAATGCTGACGACTTTTATAGAATTTGGCTCCTTGTATTAATGTTTACACGAAATACTCTGAAACGGCAAAAGAGGCGGCTAAGCCCTCGCCCTAGCGCATACCCAAGAGGGCATCATTCTCAGCCACTCCAAAATGACCTATCAATAATTTCGCAAAAGGGCGAATTACCAACACCTCTCCTAGAATCTTTAACGCCACCAAATTCTCACCAAATTATTCCGAACTGACAAGGGTCGCATACTATTCGGGGAATCCGGGGAACGAGGCAGCCCACAATAAAGCCGAGTGGATGAGTCTGGCTCCTTGATTTCGCGAAGGATTCCATGATCACATATCATGATCTCACCAATCCTTTTAAACTAGAAAGAACTTTCCCCCCTCCAGACAAAAGCCTGACTAAAGAACAAGAGGTTACGTGGCGTCGTCTACAGACGAGATCGATACGCACCCCATCTCTCCTCGCGCACATTTATCCAACCCGAACTGTAAACACTGTAGCCAATGAGCCAACTACGATCCCATCCTGTGGGGTTGTAAAATAGAGCCACCTCCGGGTGATCTAGTTACCGCTCCTTCTCTCGAGCGGTGGGAGACCGTGCTGGCTAGCTTTGACCCCAGAACGCAAGTTCTGGCGGTGGAGTGGGCTGACAAAGTCTTCGAGGGCTATGTACTCTCGACCAGTTAACGCGACCTCTTACCAAGCTCTTTCTTGCGAATAAAATGTTATACAATAAATCAGTTAACTTTTACATCTGCCAAACCATCCGTTGCTTCAAACGGCGCTTGCCTGAATGCGATCTGTCTCAGAAAGAATTCCATATTCTCCTTTGGCCCCAGTCTGTTATGTGTGGCTGTATCCCGCGATTTCAGCATGCGTTCGCGCTGAACAAGCACAAAGATCAGAGAGACGACGAAGCTGATGAAGCGATTAAATGACCAAGTCAGGTCCATGACTCAGCCATACATCAGCCTGCATGAAAAGGACTGCGATCAAGATATGATTTGAAATCCGTTTTCTTATCGGTTTTCGGCAACCTACTTTCCGCGTTTTTTAATTTCACTTTTCGTGCTAAACCTTCAGCTGCGAGCCAGCGCTTACGGTGGCCGTTTCCTCCTCTGTACTGTCTTGCTCGTCCTACTCCGATCAAGTATGCCGTCAGATTACCAAATTGCCATCCTCACGAGGACCCTGGCTAGCAGCGCGGGCTGGGTACGTTACAGCACACGCCACTGAGCTGCCGAATTAGGCGGTCCACACAAGGCTCCGGGCATCTTCCATCGTTAATAAAGGTGTTCTCAATCAATCAATCAATCGTTAAATCACGGAAAAATTTTTGCGAGCCGATTTCGTTACTTTCAGCGCTACAAATGGGGGCTGCGATCCAGCATGCTACAAGCTGAGGAAATTACACACAAAGCTGGCTCTAAGAAGTTTGTGTTCATGCCGATCCTTTAGTGTTTTAAACGCTGGGCCCCGTATGTCGAACCATGGTTGCTGCAGGGAAGCGAGAGCATTCGCGGTGGAACTGTCATAATGTCTCAAATCTGTGCCCTCTCATCATAATTTGCTGGCTCTCGAATGAGCAGAGCAGACTGGTAGCCGCGAACGCGAGACAGCGGGTTCCACAAGTTTGATGATGTCACGGGCTAGCGGATAAGCCTGAGAGGTCTGGAAACCTCTCGTGCTCGTAGTTTCCACTTAAAATCTGTCAAGCTGTTGGGTAGAGTATAGCTTCCAGTAAAGTTCTTACATAGGCCTGTCTGCACCACGTTAGTTGTTAACCCCTTTGAGCCATGCCTACGGGATTAGTCCGGTCGCGGCGGGTGGATTTTTACAGAGGCTAAATGTAAAATCATCTGTGTGCTGTGCGATTCAAAATTAATGCCGAGTCCTCCACAACGGCCCGCCTTCTTTCTTTCACTGCCTCCTTCACTCCTCCCGTCACGGAGCGGTTCAGGGGTCCAGTCAGACAGTTACTGCCGCTTTCCTTTCGTCATAATCAATTGTTATTATTGTTATTATTATGGGCTTTATAGATGAACAAGGTATAAAATGAAACGAATAAATATCAGTCCGTCAGGTTAAACGCGAACCAAAATGGCGGCGGGAGTTCTCGTGAAGCCGGCGTGGTGATCTCTCGCTCCTTTGCGACCGGACAGTGTGGTGCAGTTCTCTCGTTGGCTGCCGACTGCCACCGCAGGTCGCTTTGCCGTTCCCGCCGGAGGGAGCGCACGGCCGCTTGTCAGCAAGCCGTTGGTGCCCGTGCGTCGTCGTATCGGTGCCGTTGTCGCCAGGGCTGTAGGTGGCTGGCGGCTGCCCGGTTGTCTCCGAGGAGCCCAGTGTGTCGGTGGTCTCGGCCGAAGCAGTCATTTTGCGCCCCCCGGAATTCGGGTGCCGCAGCGCGGACGTCCGTTCGCTGGCCCTGCGAACACAGTTTGACAGCGAGAGCTGTTACTAGTACGTCCACCGCTACTGTGTGGCTTCGGTTGGTTCCCGTTCACGTGAGCACCCACTGCATGCAATAGTAGAAGATAACCGAGGCTACCACGATTCCAACCTGGAACCACGTGATTGATAGTCAGATGCGTTATCCGTTGCCCCGCGCTACAGTGGGGAAGTCAGAAGCAACAGTACTGTGGTGTACACCCATATTGACTAGCGAAATTCACACACACAGGACAAGAGAAGGCGACAGAACGCACGCTAGACTTGCATTCTGTTCTGTCGCCTTCTCTTGTCCTGTGTGTGAATTTCGCTAGTCAATATGTGTGATACCGACTACCAACTAGCCCAACTTAAAGCAGTAACTGCGGTGTACAGGTGCTCACAAAGGTTTTCGGAACACGAAAATTGCAACAAAGCCTAATTACTGGGCAGCCTAAGCACGCAGCCGTGAAGCGGAGTGTGTGCTTTGTAGTTCCCAGCGCGACCTGCACAAAGTACCCCTCACTGCCTGGTTGCGCTTCTAGTCGGCGAGGAAATTGACCGTTCTCTTGATTTCGGCGTTCCGAAAACTTTTGTGGGCACCTGTACGTGAGCTTCAGTTTAAGCGTGATCTGCGTGCTTCGGCTTCAGCACACGGCCACCGCAAGAGATCCGCGCAGCAGCGCCCAGACTCCAGTCTCTTCTGTAAACGTACTCATACGACATCTACGTGTCTCCTGCGTTCTGAACAGATAGGAGTACAAAGCGAGTAAGCTCTCAACTAGTGCGCTTCCGTTTATAAAAGGGAGTGTGCTAGACGACAGCTTAGTCTCTTTGTACTCCCATTTAGGCATATTCCTGTTTAGAGCGTATAAACGAACGTACCTGACGCGCATGTGCAGTAATCACCGCCTGTTAGCCCTGCTGTGTTGTTTCACAGCACAGCTCGAGGCACGAGCGTTCTCACTCTCATTACCAGGAACTCGGGAGAGCGCCCACCCAGTGCCCTTAAGCCTAGCGGCCTATCACGCTGTGTTCTGCAGCCACTTGTTCATTCTCTTTCTTACGTCACGGATGATGTCAACGCGCTATTTTTAAACGTTCAAATCCATTCACCACGTGGTGGCAGCTAAGGGAACTAGTAGAGCTTGTCCCGAATTCTTGGTTATGGCTCAACAGTATGTCCTTCTGCGTAGAGGTTGTAAGGAAAGGTGTGTCACGGGAATTTCAGTGGGTATACGCTTGGACCGTATAGAGTGAAGAGAGAGATTAAAGGGCAACTGCAGCACTTTTCTGAGAATTTCGCGACATTCAAGGATACAGATCTTTATAGGCTGCAGGTAAAGCATGCCAAGTGTTTTTTCACTAGAATATAAAATAGTGACGTAATCGACGATTGAATTTTGCGCTTCTCCTCAATGCACCGGAGAAGTGCAGGGAAACTCAGCGTGACGTCATGGAAGGTATGATTTCAAATTACCGCTGTCGTCAGCCACACCCTGCCATGACGCGTTAGACGCTGCCAAACAACTCTCGGCAGGGTTCGCCTTCGGTGGCGTTGGTTTTTTTCCTTCAAAGCACGCGTTTGTGCGTTGGAAATGTACCCATACCTTCGATGACGTCATCATGCGCCCCCCACTTGGCGTTGTGCGCTGCGGAGAAGCTGGAATGGCGTCCGGATTTTAATCGGCGATTACTTCACTATTTCAAGTGCTAGCCCAAAAAGACTTCGCATGCTTTACCTGCAGGTTTCACACATTCGACCCTCTTAAGCTCGTTGATTTCTAAAACCTATGCAGTTTCCCTTTAAGGAAGGCTTCAAAGGGACAGACTTTAAGGGTGTCCCGTGGGCCTTCGTAAGTTGTCATGCCGCCAACAGCAAGAGAGCGACCATACACGCTCGAGAACAAACTACAAGCCCGTTTATTTGCAACAAGTCACATCCATGATTAAGCCCAGAGGACACCACAAGTCAGCTAACAGGTGGTGACCACTACAAAAAGAACTGAAACGTTTACGTTGGCTTTCGCAGTATTTATCGATTTCCCCAAAAAGCGTAAACATTCCAATTTAATTCAGTAGTGGTGCGTCATAAATATGGCAAGTTTTTCAAGGAAGCCTCTCATTAGTTGTTTTGTTTCTTTCTTTAATAAGGTTTGGAGGTAAAATGAAGCTTTTGGCGTGTTGGCGGACGTCACAAAATAGGCGGATCATGTTAACGAGATGATGATGATGAAAACATTTATTGAAAGCCACAATGCCTTAGTTGAAGGGAAGGCTGATCGGGTCCCTAGTCCGGGACGCCGTTGGCAAAAGCCGCTGCCCGTGCTCTGGCGACAAGGGCTCGTTGTTTCTCGAGGTCCGAGCTGGACAGGGCCGCCTCCCAGCCCTCCCGCGTTGGCTTATTTATGATGTCAATGCTGTCACTTTTCTGAAAAAGCTTATACCATATGGTATAAGTTTGCCTTCTGGCCACAAAATTTACACTGTGCCGAAAAGGACTCGGGCTCAATGGCGTGAAGAGTAGCTGGATTATTGAAAGACATAGTTTGTAGCCTGCGAAGGTGGCATTCCTGTGATTTACTGAGACCCTTAGCGGGCCTCGGAAGTGTCTGCCTTTCAAGGCGCAAATGTTGTGATATTTATGAATATGTTGTTAATGGAGAAGAGGAGCCTGAATCAGTAAGGGAGGACTTAGAAGGATTCCGGGGAAGAAAAGCTCGGACCGAAGCGTGCGCGCGCTCGTTTTCTTCAACTCCCTGGTGACCTGGTACCCATATTAATTCCTTCCGTTCAGCTGAAGTTCTACATTGACTAAGAATTTTGCAGGCTAGCGGTGTGATTCTGCCACGCATATAGTTTCTATAAGCCGCCTGGGAATCTGTAACTATGTATTTCGATGCGGAGTGCGTTGCGGCTAGGGCTATCGCTACTTCCTCCATAGCCTGTGTATCCCCGTTACGAACTGAAAGCCCGTCTACGACTTGCATTTGGTGCGCCACTGAGATTGTTGATATGCCTTGTACAGGACCAGCAGCGTCCACGAAGAAGGCTCCTTCTTCTGTTGAATAGCACTCGTTCATCTCTTGCTCCTCGCCACTCGTCTAGCATGATGATGCTCCGGGTGCATGTTTTTGGGAAGCGGAAGCGTTAGGAATTTGCTCTTCCACTCTTTAGGTATATCTTGTCTCCCAGCCACTTGCTGCGGAAATGTAATTTTTAAATCTTCTAAGACCCTGCGGCCGGTCGTAGTTGTGGCCAGTCGCATTACCTGGCTTGTAAGATGGGCGCTAATCAATTCATCAGCCGTATTGTGTACCCCTAGTTTTAGTAGACGCTCCGTAGATGCTTTCATGAGTAGGCCGATTGCCTTCTTATAAGCCGTTCGAATGATAACGTCGAGGTGGTTGAGATCGGTCTTTCTCATACGAAGGTGCGGGACCACGTACACTATCCTGCAGATGACAAAGGCCTGTATTAGTCTAAGGGCAAGGGCGTCCGCAGAATTTTTTGCAGGGGGGGGCCCCATTGGTTGTTGGCGCCGGAGGGGGGGGGGGGGTATGTTCGTAGCAAAAAGGCACTATTTGCGGAGTAAATTTATTTATTTATATACAAATAAAATAAATAAGTAAAATACACACATGAAAGAAAAATTACAAACAGCAAATTAAAGCGAGGCTAGGAGAGATACATTGGAGTTTATCAACGAAGAAACAATTAAAATTAATAAAAATGCAAAAAGATACTATCACTTCGTGGAGAAGAGTGCTCAGTCTTGCTGCATACGGGTTCTCGACACACCCGGATTGATGACCAGCACACAGCACAATATGTTCACAAACACGCAACGACAGTCACTCAGTCAGTCTTCCTTGAACAGAAACTGTAGACGCCTCGGATTTTTCTGGGCGAATTGCGTGATGACACTGGTGATAAATTCATTTCTGTGCTTCATTACACGCTCTCGGTGCACACTCATCATACAAAGGCCGTCCAGTCTGTCGTTTGTCATCGTTGAGCGTAGCCACGTTTTCACTCTCCTCATTGTACTGAAGGAGCGTTCGACCGTACAGGTAGTAACTGGCAAAGCCAGAGCCACCTCAATGGCTTTTACAACACCAGGTAAGAATGTCTTGGCCTGATGTAGAAGCTCGCAGTAAGTTATTTCTGATGGGTCCCCAGTTTTGTTGCACCACATCTCGTACCAAGAGATGGCCTCTTCCTTGAAGTTGTCGATGCCGTAAAAGCACTGGAGTTCTTCGGCGAGAACAGCGAACTCAACACGGCTCAAGTGCTTCATTTTTGATGGATGCAGCTGGAGAAGTTTGAAGCTCCTCTCATTGCTTTCAGAAAAGCGCCGAGCTAAAGAAGCAGTGAGGGAGTCCAAGTACGGCACATATATTGCCACACGGTAGTATTCCTCTGGCGACTGAATCCCGTAGTTGTCTCGGTGGGCCTGACGAGAGACTTGTCTTGGTACAGATATCACCACATTTAAGTGATTGGCTGCCTCCCTTGCTGTATTCATGATGTTAGAGAACTCCTCTACAGCGTTTGTCCGGTGGCCGCGAAAAATACGTTGTAGCTCAGTGATGTGGCCATGCACAGAATGGAAGTCCATGGATACACCTTGCAGAATGTTCGTAGCTGGTTCGAGCCGAGCGCTGTACTTCGCTACAATATGCAAGCAGACGATGAAAGATGAGCTTGTTGTTGCGCAGTAGAGGATGTGAGCTCGTTGTCTAGTTGCAGCGTTCGAGCATGATTCCGTGGACGCGAGCTGCTCGAGTGCTTCGACTATGGCCACGTAATGCTGAGAGAAGATCCTAATAGACTTGTACTTTGCAGACCATCTTGTCTCACACAGCATCGGAATGTTGGGCACCAATTTTCTCCGGAGCACGCTCTCGCGGAAGAAGTTTATGGTTTGTTTGATTATCCCAATTGTGTTTCGAATTTCAGAGACGTCGTTCAAATCGTTGATGACGAGATTTAGTTTGTGACTTGCACAGTGGAAAAATAGTGCCTTCGGGAACTGTTTTTGTATAATTTTGTTCACTCCAGCTTCTTTTCCAGCCATTGTAGAGCATCCATCGTACCCCTGTCCAACGAGGTTCGAAAGAATCAGTCCGACATTCGTCAAAAGCTTCAAGATTGCCGCGGCGATGCAAGCGGAGTTTACTTGCTCCAGCTCTACAAATCCCAAAAACTGCTCTCGAACGCACACTTCGACTTCCGCCTTGTCAATAAAGCGAACGCCTATAGACATCTGCTCTTTTCCTGAAATATCTGCAGTTTCGTCAGCAAGAACGGAAAAAGCAAACGCTTTGTTAGTTTCGGTAACTATCTGCTCTCTCAGGATGTCGCCACAGATTGTGATGATCTCGTTCTGGACGCGGACAGAAGTGTACTTGGCATTGCCAGCAGAAGAAGCGAAGTGCTCCTGAAGTAGAGTATCTCCAGCTTCTACACGAAAGTCAAGCAGATCATTGAAGACTCCACTATCGGACTGCTTGCCGCGAATCGGCAAGTCATGCGTCGCGCAAAAGACAATGGTGGAAACTATTGGAAATAGTTTCTCACGGTTCCTTTC
Source organism: Amblyomma mixtum (assembly GCF_055824585.1). NCBI lineage: Eukaryota > Metazoa > Arthropoda > Arachnida > Ixodida > Ixodidae > Amblyomma > Amblyomma mixtum. Next base: position 106,743,037 of record NC_143013.1, read on the forward strand.
AACTTGCGCGTGCAGTGCTCTGTTCAGCTGCTGTACAACGGGTAGCTGCTTGCCTTTCATCACATCCATAAAGTTCTGTGAGGCCGTCATTGCCTCCTGGTGCCATTGGGATTTTACGTGATCCCTGCACGCCTCGTGCATTTTTCTGTAGTTACTGAAAGCGCGCACGATAAAACTACCTTGAGTACCCCGGTGAACACGCGGAGGAAAAATGACGCAAAAACAACAAAAGGCGCCTTTCGCTGTCGCTGAGTACGCAAGCCAGGGGGCGTAATCTCCCAGCCACTGATGTCGAAAAGGCCTCTTTCCAGGTGTTACATCCTTCTTAAAATCATATGTGACATTTGGCGACCATGGCTTAGTAAGAAGACGTAACTTCAAAAAGTCCGGTATGCCAGTGAGTTTAGCTTTGCCTAGAAACTCTCCTAAGTCATATTCTTGAGGCAAGTTATTTGTTTTCTTGATGTTGTCTCCGGACTTCGATCCCAAGCAAGGAGAAAGGGAATCGTTTCGGCTTACTGCGTGACCGGAGCTCGCTGGTGGAGTTCCTTCCATGGAGACGACGACGCCGGCTACTGTCCGGTGATGAAAGGTTGCATCGCTCTGGTCAAATCCGGACTTGAATCCCAAGAAAGGAGAAATGGAATCATCTCGGCCTGCTGCATCACCTGAACTCACTGTTGACAGAGTCCCTTCCATGGAGTCGACGACATCAGCTACTGTCCGGTGATAAAAGCTTGCATCACTCTGTTCAAATGCTACACCGTTGTCACATGTCACACCAGAATCTGCAGGGGCGCATTTGGATAATGCTTCGTCAGACAACCGCTGACGCTTGAAGAAGCGTCGAATATCCATCATTCGGGACCGCGCGAGACAAAGCTGGCTATGGAGTTCCTCGGGGTTGGTAGTGTTAAAAATATATACACATTGATTGGAAAAACGGTTGAATGCGTACGTTGAAAACAAAAAATGACTATGTATGCAGCGAAAACTTATTTACAAGATAAATGCACGCTCGCAGCTTCATACACCTCGCTCCATCTTTCTCGCGCAACCGCACAGTCGAGTATTTGCACACACACTACTCGCCGCTCGTCGTTTTCTCGTCCGCTGTCTTGGTTGTTCTCAGCTTCGTTGACAACCGGCCACTAAAAACACCGAAGCACAAACAAAGAGGCGCGCACACGCAAGGAACGCCGCGCGACTTCCGAGGGGAAGGGACACTCGCCACTCCGGTCGGAAAATTTGTTTTGTGTGTTTTTATGAGGTTCAGAGCCCCAAAACGACTCAGGCTATGAGGGACGGACGGTCTCTTTACCATGCACTGACATCGCACAGTACATGGGCGCTGTTGGGATTTGAGGCCCAGCCAGAGGTGACAGGCGAGCCAGGCAGGCGCCATCGGGCTGCCTTGACCAAAGGCGCTGGTTTCCGGAGAAGACGCAAGGAACGCTGGTGTGGGGGCGCCTCTGGAGACTGCGTCGCCGTGAACAAAAGCAGCTAATCCCCTTTGCCGAAAATTCTGAAAGCGGCGCTTGTACCGAACTGCGCTCTCCCGTGGATCGGAGGAGACAGCGAGCGGCGGCGGCGCCAACTCATCGCCCGCTTGCCCCTGAGCAGTCCGACAAAGCGGGGATGGACACGGCTGATTTGTCCCTCCCTCCTGAAGAATTCATCGGTGGCCGGGGTGTGCACTGTCTGCCTCCGTGTCGCTATCTCTCTAGAGATCAAAGAAACAGGCACACATCTCAAGACGGCTCGAAACACATGCTCGCCGGTGCCGCTGTATGTCTGCAACGACGCGTCCCCGGACGCGGCACTTTGCAGATGTGACCCAAAGCGTGGAAGCAGGGCCGCTTTTACTCTTTTGGCTGAGCGCACCGCCGCCCCTGACGTGCGGCCATCACTCACGGTTCGAGTGAGTGATTTTCCAGGGGGGTGCAGCCGCCCCCCCTTGCCCCCCCCCCTCCGGACGCCCATGTCTAAGGGTATCCTGTTCTTGCATTCCGTTTTTCTTGCTTGTGATCCGAGATATCATACGGATGACTTGTTCACACACCGTTCGGAGCTTGGTGATCGCTGCTGCGTTCACACCCTTGTAGCAGCCCCAAAATCCGTATTGTTTCCACCTCGGGAATATGTGTATCATGGACCGAGGTTTCCAGCGATGCAGTATCCCCCTTCCCTCGCAGGACGAGGAGCGCCGACTTGTCCAGGCAACAGCGCAGTCCGCATTCTTCTGCATACTTTTGAACCGTACTGGTAGCCTCTTGGAGGGCCTCCTCCATCTGTCCCAAGTTTCCCTCCGTTGTCCATATGGTTATGTCATCCGCGTAGAGGGCGTGGCGGATTCCCCCTATGGGATTAAGTTGTTCCGGCAGGTGCATGAGGGCAACGTTGAAGAGCAGTGGAGAAAGGACTGCTCCCTGAGGCGTCCCCCTGGTGCCCATGCGTATCGCCTCGGACCTCGTGTCGCCAGTCCTGATGTGCGCTTGCCTACCTTGCAAGAAAGCCTTGATGTAATTAAAGGTATGCTTTCCGCAGTGAGTACCCTGTAGAATTTCCAGAATCTTGGAATGCTTCACGTTGTCGAAAGCCCCCTTAAGATCTAGTGCCAGTATGGCCCTACTGTTTCGTTTGCGCGGGGGATCGATAACCTCCATCTTCAGCTGCAGTAACACGTCCTGGGTTGACATGTGTGCCCTAATCCCAAACATTGCGTGAGGTATAATATTGTGGTCTTCTACATACGTCGAAAGCCGCATGTGTACCGTCTCCTCCATCAGTTTTCCAGCGCACGACGTAAGCGAGATGGGCCTGAGGTTATTGATGTTCACTTCCCTTCCAGGCTTGGGAATAAAGCTGACATCAGCCGTCTTCCATGCCCTGGGTAACTGTCCACTTTTCCAGCATTCGTTGATGTACTGCGTGAGATGTTCAAGCGATTAAGTACCTCTGTACAGTGAAAGACAACGAGCCAGTACGGGATTATGAGGGTATGGACAATCCGGACCTGGACAGAGAGTTCGAAGACGAGGAAATACAGGCGGCGCTTATGGCCATGAGGCGGGGCACGGCGTCAGGGAACGACAGGGTGACGGTGGGATTGCTTGTCAATCTCAATCGGCAATCGCTTGAACATCTCACGCAGTTAACGAGAAAAAATTATGTACTAAATTCTAATAGCTAACTCTTAACTATTACCAAAAGGCACCTGATTGGAGTTAGAGATTTGTAGCCGGCCGCTAAGAATAAGCATATCAGTTTTTTATAATTTCGAAAACGCGGTTACGCTCGACGCTGTGGCAATACAAATTTGGGCCATTTTTCGCACCGTTCGAAAATCGCGCGCCTGTGGTGACCGCAAAGCGACATCCATCAAATCGCGACTCTCCGTATCGACGTACCACGTGACAAACACTGCCTCGCCCGCGCTGGAGCAGGAGTGTCCCAATTTGATTGACGAATTATGAAAACTTAAATGGTGGCTATTACGGCCATGTACAAATCTCTAGTCGCAGACAAGCAAATACCGGTATTAGTTGAAAAGTTAACCATAGATTTTAGTCAGACATGATTGGTCTGTTTTGTTTTGCTTTTGTTTCTTGACGTCCTCCAACACAGATATTACTGTGACGCAAAAAGCTTCTCTTTACCTCAAAAACCGTTTTTAAAAATTATTGGCGGAATTTCCCTGAAACACCTGGTATTGTACTCTTTTGGCAGAGAAAATGTGTTGAAGCCCATATAAGCGGATTTGGTCATTCTTTACTTTATATTCAATGACCCCTGGGAGTCCTCATACCGCGCCTGGCATGATGGCAGGTGCTGGCTCCGTTGGGGCTTGTGATACCCCCGTTGCTCTTGACGGAAAGAACGTCACTGCGCTAAAAAGGCAAGAGAACCACGTAAAAGACAGGACATGCGCAGTTTTCTTCGCCTTCTATATAGCGCTGTGGCGTTATTTTAGTCAAGAGCCAACATCAACTTGCCCACCCTGCTGCCCAGTTGCTTTTTCCGAGTTGCCTCTCGCCACCTTTCAGTAATTGAACTGTCAACTGCCACGGTGGACAGTTTGCTCACAATCCGGTGGGTAGCTTGTGATAACGTCATAAGGTCACGTGACCTTGATGGCCCACGTGCACTTGGGGGGGGGGGGAGGGGCAACTAGGGCAGATTACCCTCAACCCAGTGGACACACAGGACCTCACAGACAAAGGCCAAGCGGCTGAGTGGAAGCTCAAGTGCTAACGCGCTCAATACCATAGGAGCCACGAGGCATGTGCACGTATTGTCCACATGCTGCCTGAATACAGGCTGCATGCCAGTAGTTTGCGCTGTCCCAGTAGAGCTACCCGCGGTATTTATGTGGAACGGGGAGTCCTCTCCTGTAGGTCTCACTCAATACCTGTCCCAGTAGAGCGCGAACATCGCGGCCTCCGATATTCACACAGATGCAAGCCGCCGAGAGCGAGCGAGCAACGATGCATAGAGGCGGCGCACCTGGATAGGTAGTAGATGAGCAGGAAGCCGAAAATCAGGACGAGCAAGCCGCACGCGTAGACGAATGGCGCCCACTGGGGGCCCCGGTCGCTAGCGTCGCTCTGCAGCGACAGCGAGTACAGCGTGGCCGCGTCGATGCCCAGGTACTGCTCGGGCTTCGGCGACGGGGGCCCGGGCCGCTGCTGGGCGACCTCGGTGAGGACCTCCCGCGGCTCGGTCCACTGCGAGCGGCTCTTCTTCTCCATCCTGTCTGCGCGCTGCGTGTGGGATTCGCAGGGGCGCTGAGCTGCTTCTGTAGCACCTTAGACAGAAGGAGAGGAATAAGAGGAAGAAAATGTCAATAGGTTTTTGCGAGAGGCACGCTGTTTAAATAATTTTTGATTTATTACACTATTGGCCCTCCTCGCTAACTCTGGTCAATCCTCCTACGTTGGTATGTGGCATATCACTTCATCCCGTTGTTTTCGGTCCTCGTACAGAACTAATGTTTGTCTTTGTGTGTTTAAACAAAACCAGCTGGTCTTACAAAGCTGCCCCTGAAGTCGGCTTCGACGGTCCAAAGACAAGCAGCTATTCTTAATGCGATAGCATCATCATCATCATCAGCCTGACTGCGCCCACTGCAGGGCAGAGGCATCTCCCATGGCTCTCCAATTAATACCCCTGCCACACGGCAAATTTAATGTCCTTCTCATCGAATGACATTTGTTCGACTTCATGACATTTTTTTCTGCGCGATGCGAAACGGCAAAAACTAATGTCATTTGAAAATGATGGCGATTGCGATGGAAAGAGAGTACAGCATACAAAAATTTCGATGTATTCTTCAATACGTTGCAAAAAGTATTGCTTTGCTAATGGAAATCGATTCTGAAACCCTAATCCTCATTTCAATAACGTGTTGATCACTGCTACACCACGAGTCCAAGCCAAGCCAAAGCTCAGCCAGCGGCGGCAGGCAAATGGCGGACGTCATTTTGTGAAATGCTCTCTATGGTGAAATTAGACGGTATTAGCTGTGCGTCCGCAAAGGCTTTAAATTCTTTTAAAGTTTTTTTCATGCCTGGCATCGAACAGCTGAGACGTTTTGACGGTAGCAAAAGCGTTAATTAATAGAAAAAAAATGGAAGCCTGCTCGCGGGAGATCAGCGGATGCCAATCCCCCGCCGTGGGTATGCGCCATTCAGCCTGAGGACACCATCATCATCATCATCACGATCATCATCATCATATATTGCGCGATAGCGTGTGCAGCTCGTTCGGTCGAAAAGACGTCGGCGTAGCAGCAGTCGACAACGCGTATCAGAAATAATTGTGCGCCGTGTGAAAAAAAAAAACTATATCGTGGTAATTTATGGTTGTAGTGATTGATGACTGCTTGGTGTGTGATAGGCGATGACGAGTTAGTGAAATCATTGTAATTAATTGGTCAATTAAAGAAGCGGAAATTAGAAAAAGGGGGCTTCGAAGGGGTCAGAATGCCCAGAATGAGAAGCCAATGCTTGATGCTAATTAGGGAAAATTATTGTGTGTAATTGATTAATTGAAAAAAGGTGTCAAACTGCTCTAGATGGAAAGACTAACCCACTACACTATCGCGTCATACCCTTAAGGCGGAGCTTAAGCATCATGTGCAATTTTTTATGAATATAAAAATATGCAAAAATTGCGTTCAAAAATTTTTTTACCGTTGAAAAACGCTTTTGCAGAAAATTTTTTCGTATTCCTGCTGCTTCGTTTGGCTACACGACTTTCTACCGTAGCGAAACTTTTGCTGTTACATCCGAGCCTTGATTATTTAAGACTGCTCTGCTAGTTATACGGCTGCAGCATAAGACTTCTCGGTAAAACGCGATGTTTCGTTGTGCGGTACGTTCCGTTCTTTGTTGCCTTCTGCATGGGTGTGTTCTAGCAATACCGCAATTTAATAATGTAGCAGAGCAGGGTTTTTTTTTTTTTAGTTCGTTCTTATGTGTGTGCGCATTAGAGAAGAGCGCCTGTTCGTCGTACACTTCGCCGCATACCAAATGCATCTTAAGGGCAACTCCGGCGATTTTTCAGCCATTTTAAGTTAATGGCTGTTTTGTGTTCCTAAGAAACTCCTGTAATGTGTACGATACAAGTTTTTCAAAAGCAATCGTAAAATAATTTTTAAAGAGCAAAAAACGCAAAACTCGAAACCGAAACCGCAAAACCGAAAACCGGGGAGGTGCCTCGGGCGCTATTGACTGTGACGTCAAGAGCGGGTTCGCCGCGCTGTGAAGTCGCCGAAGATATCACAACTACCCTGAGCCGCGCTGTCGACATGACTGAAAGCGCGGAGGACAGCTTTTCCAAGACCAGCGAGTCTTTAGAAGACGACTCATTCGACGATTTTGGACTGGACGAGTCACCTTTCAGATATGATCCACCACCGCGCGAGCCAGACGAGTCACACCACAGGCCGCGTCACCTGCAGCACGGAGACGATCTGAACTCGGAGAAGTGATTACTTGAGTCATTTCTCGTGCATGCATTTGTGACAGAGTCGTCAGAACAAAAGTTAATGAGATGCTCCCGCCGACAGCTGTTCGTGTGGCCAGTGCCGGCCGACCCAGCCTGATGAAAGAATCTGCTGCCGGAACGTTGCCGCGGTGCACAACGTCCTTACAGGGGCATGCATCACCAACAGTCCTCTCTGCGAAGCTTTATCTCGACGGCGAGCTTTTGGAAGTGAGCTCATCAGCTACAGTTCTACAATCCAAAATACCGCCTCTTGACGGCCGCGCTTCGTTCAGCTGGCCGCTGCGATAGACGGTTGTACTAGAATAACGTTGGCACAGAATATGCCTTCAAGCGCCCGTTGAACGAAGCCTTAGCGAGTGCAAAGCTCTCTTTGACGTACACGCTGTCTTCATAGCAATCTGGCGCGAAATGTTCCGAGCACAAGCGGGAATGCTTCCTCGGAGACCAGTTGACACGGCGGACAGCTCTCACCAACTTGTCGCGAAGGTTCTTATCGCTAGGAAACCTACGCTAGATCACGCCCGTTGTCACAGATCAAGAATTTGTGCACCCCACAGCACAACAGAAGTTGCCGTGACCCATCACTCTGGCATACACATCACATCAGGCACGTTGAGATGGCGCGAAATTGCAGAGGTGATCGAAATAATTCCGGAGAGCTCCACTACGGACCTCTTTCTTCCTTCAATCCTCCCTTATGTCGCGGTTCAGGTGTCCATTACTGCGTCATTTACTTTCCTCAAAACCAATTTTCAGTTTTCCCCTGCGCTGCCGGCGCCAGCGCGCGCCAACCAGCTTGACACGCCGCCCCGCCAGTGACGTCTCAGAACAGGGTGGCCTGTAGAAGTTGCTCGATCAGTGGTTTGGTTTGGTTTGGTTTGGTTTATGGGGTTTAACGTCCCAAAGCGACTAAGGCTATGAGAGACGCCGTAGTGGAGGGCTCCGGAAATTTCGACCACCTGGGGTTCTTTAACGTGCACTGACATCGCACAGTACAAATTCAACCGCCGCGGCCGGGATCGAACCCGCGTCTTTCGGGTCAGCAGCCGAGCGCCATAAACACTGAGCCACCGCGGCTGTGTGTGTGTGTGCGCGTGTGTGTGTGTGTGTGTGTGTGTGTGTGTGCGCGCGCGTGTGTGTGTGTGTGTGTGTGTGTGTGTGTGTGTGTGTGTGTGTGTGTGTGTGTGTGTGTGGGTGTGTGTGTGTGTGTGTGTGTGTGTGTGTGTGTGTGTGTGTGTGTGTGTGTGTGTGTGTGTGTGTGCGCGTGCGTGAGTGCGTGTGTTTGGATTGGTTTATGGGGTTTAACGTCCCAAAGCGACTAAGGCTATGAGAGACGCCGTAGTGGAGGGCTCCGGAAAGTTCGGCCACCTGGGTTCTTTAACGTGCACTGACATCGCACAGTACACGGGCCTCTAGAATTTCTCCTCCAAAGAAATTCAACCGCCGCCGCCGGGATCGAACCCGCGTCTTTCGGGTCAGCAGCCGAGCACCATAACCACTGGTGCCGCTCGCGTCAGCTCGCGTCGAGGAGCGCTTGTCTTCAAAATTCCCTTGCCGAAAAACTACGCCGGTTTCAGGTGCGAAATTTTACATGAGGCATCAGGCTATCATAAAGAATACAGACTTAAAATTTCATTTCAATCGATGTATATCGAAAAATCGCCGGAGTTGCCCTTTAGGGCTAAGCAGAGTACTGCAGTCCGCCGTCAGGGTTAGAGCACCGAAGCGCAAATGTCATTCCAGGGCAGAATATGGTCCTGAAGACCATGGTGACGAGGCCGACACGTTTATACAAAAGATTATACCCCTTTCTTACAGCTTAAAGGCTGGTTCACGTGCTAGCGATTGAGCGACGCGTCGCAGCGAAAATTTCCAAGTTGAAACCTTGCTGCTCATCGCAGCGACTACTAAAAACAGGTTTTTTCCGCTGCGGCGGCAGGATTCGCTAGCATTTTCACCTGCATGTGATAAGGGCTTTAGAGAACTACCTCACCAAGTCCTTGGAATTATAAGATCAGACAAATAAGGAGCATGTGGCGGTGGGTGGACCCTTTGTGTCGGCAGCAGAAGCTTCGTTTCCGGGAGCACGCGGAAACGACCCTCGTTCACCGAGCGCTACATGGCGCGGTGACAGGGCGAGGGGACAAAGGCCAGTCTCCTTCCCAGCTTTGGCTGCAGTGCCACAGAAAACTGACCCCAACGAAGGGATCGGCTATGCCTTCTCATTCGACACAGACCGACTAATCAGCGCGGTGACTGACGTAGAATCGATAGCAAGGGGGCTATCAGTAAGAGCTGAATATTCCAAGTGTTAAGAGTCGACGAGCGTTGGAAGACCCTGGTATCATATCTAGGGTGTTCTCATTTTTAGTTATCACCGTTCGCATTTCGTTAGGTATTCTGAAAACTGTTAAACTGCTTCCAATGCGCGTTCTTCATTAGCCTGCGGAGATTGCAAGTTCACAGCTTGCGGGCGTGATACTGTTTGATAAGATATTGAGCACCATCAAGTGCTCAAGGGTTACACGCTTTTGTCGCCTCAAGAGGGTAAAAAAAATGGAGCGTTGGCTTTCGAAAGCATCAACTAGCGCGTCCCGGCGCCTGTCTGCCTCCCCCCCCCCCCCCCCCCGAACGTGGAAATATGAAGGCTCAGCTATTAGCAACAACCAGCGGAGTATGGATTCCGCACTTTCTTTTTTAACCCAACAGCATTAGTTAGCTTGTTACGCGAAAATTCGCCCTCGTCAGACGAGCCCTGGCACCAATGCGGCCCGCAAAATGAGATCATCACTCCTCCAGGATAGATATGCCATCACAAGGCAGGGGCAGATAGCGAAAGGCAAGGCAACTTCCGCGGTCAATGGAAGCAGGTTTTGAGGCCTTCTCCTTGAGGTGCTATGCAACACCCTATCAGCTGGATAAGAAAGCAGACTGCCCTCAATTTGAGAGCGGCTCAATGAACCTGTCCCTCGCGAGCACTGGGCGAGAGGTGACCTTACCGCACACTCGGATGGGGTAGATGTGTACAGTGGTGTGTCGTTTCCGCGAAATGCGCTACAATATACCCGGGGTTTGTCGCTCACAACTACAAGGACAACTGGTTTTCTATAGATGTGATTCGATTCGATCACATAGCTCGCTGTTGTCTGCCGAATGTTCACTTCTCGAAAGCGGTCACTCAGTCGTGAGCTCTGCATTCGTAGGACCTAAAAAGGAGGTACTATAGTCGGATACAATTTAAGAACACAGCGGCTTTCCCCCTTAAGCGGAACCCCATCCAGCCAATGGCGTCGCCGATTCTCATGACCCTCCGATCGCCTGACAGGAAGGGATTATCCCCTTTCAACTACCATTCCTTGCTTTGTCACACTAGCAGGGTCATGAGAATCGGCCGACGCTATAGGTGGTACAGCGACTCTAGAGCAGCCACTCGAGCTTTCGCCAAGGGCGGAATAGACAAGACGACGCTACGAATCTTAGGCGGAAGTAACATCACCGATCACTCCATCGTATGGTTCCCGGCGCACATCTCAAGGAGATCGCACACGAGGCGGCGCGAGGGCTCATCGGCGGCGTCCCTCCGGTTTCCCCCGCTACTCCACATATCGAGTACAGGGATCAATTATTCACGTACAACGAGCTCACTGAGCACTTTTATCTAGGCAGACGAACGTTTCCCCTCCCGGATAAGAAATTAACCCGCAGCTAGTCGGTCACGTTACGCTTGCTCCAAACGAACTCGTACCCCAACCCCTGGCGCATGAAGCACATCGACCCAGACTACGACGGACAACATGTGTGTGACCAGTGCAGTGAACGTGTAGACTTCACCCATATGCTGTGGGGTTGTGCATCAAGTGACGCCTACGCCCAGAACAAGGAACATTGGGACAAAGTACTAAAAAGTGCTTCACTACACGACCAGTTTCGGGCTGTCCAGGAGGCCCGCGCGGCGGCGGAGAGCTTCGGGCTCTCTGTGCCTACGTGGGAGCTGCCCTCTACACCTGGCGCCTAGCCGAGTGTCCTTCAGGACCCCTACTGTGGGAAATAAAGTTTTACCACCACCATAGGTGGTATGCACTGGCACGCAGCCGCACCGCGGCG